>NC_051847.1:52301725-52306381 GCF_002237135.1 Teleopsis dalmanni
CTCCCACCGCCGTACTTATATGTTTATGAATGCTTAATGCTTTCAAGTATATTTTTAATTTTTTTCAATTTTTCCAGCGGAACACTTGATGGTGATGCTGCTGGTGCCACTTGTAAGATACATTATGAAGCACTCATACACATACGCCTAAAAGAACAAACCCAGCGGGAGTTAAAGTAAGGCCAGTAGCAGAAGGGTAAGTTATATACTAATGGCTATGAATAAAATTGAAATACTGAAGATATTTATCTTTATCTTTAATAGGTGTTAGATTTATATTTTTGGAATATGATGGCTATAATAATGAACTCATTCAGAAGTTATAGTGTTAATAATATTATTAACTTTTCCATAATAAAGTTATCGACTTAGCTACAATAAGATCATTTAAAAAATTAGATAATAAACATATTAATAGAGTTTAAGCAATTTTTTAAAACTGTTATTCTTTTATACTTTTCTTTAATAAGTTACATTTATTGTAGTCATTGCTTGCAATATACAGGGTGGCTTTTGTATATACATTGTATAAATTGTGTAACTGGAATTATTAAGCAATATACAAAATTACTTTAACAATCTAAATTTATTTTGTCATGCTTAGAGTAGGTCCTATCTAATAAAATACAACTATTGAAATTGATTTGATCTTCCATATATATAAAGTACGCCGATTTAGCTATAGCTTGCATTTTTTTCACTAATTTTATTTTTATCCCTCAATTGACTTTAGGCAATGTCGATTATATAGTACTTGATCGATTGTATTATTTAAGTTTTTTTCAAAAACTCGATAATATAACTTCGAAAACAGTTGTAAGTATCAGATTGAGCACAAATCTTACATGGTAACACAGTACGGTGCAAGGAACTTTATGAATAAATCTACGGTTTATTTTATTCTCGTACTTTAAATTATTAATTAGAATATTGTTTAGACAAAATATATATAAGTACGTTTAAGACTAGAATATTACATATATCTTTTACCACATAAACTACAAAAATATGTTGCTATTACCATTGCTTGCTGGGTATAGCCAAGCATAGGCCAAATACATAATATATATTAACATGTAAAACATTGCTTTTAAAGCTGCAAGGATTATGATGGTTGTCTCTCATTTTTGCTGTTCTTATTAGCGATAATGCATTTTCAATTCACATTTTTACCAATCCCCACATCAGTGTGATAAGCATAGGCAAAAATATAAAGAAAATTTTTTTAAAATATAATTTCTTTTATTCTTAATTTTTTTTTGTGACAATTTCCTTTTCAAAAACTTAATTCTTTTTAAATGTATATATATTTTATTTTAATTTTTTTTTTGTATTTTATATTTGAAATGTCATTCTATGCTTAAGTGCTTCCACTTTTGTACAAGTTAAAAACTTGTTAAAGTTCATGTTTTTCCCACAGTTCACATTATGCATGCATGTCATATATTGTGTGTATATATAACGCAATTTTTGTCTCACTTCTTAAATAATTTATAGAACACAAAACTTTAAGAAACTTTTCCAGATGTGCTTTCCAAAAATTAAGAATTTCCTTAAAAACTTGGTTTTCCTTTTACTTTTTGTGTAATATGCGGATTATGCAAAATTGTGCCACAAGAATTTGACTAAAAAATATATTATATGATGTCAGTAACGCACAGCGTCCTAAACCCTTTTGTACTCATTATTCAATCAGTAAAATTATTTAATTTATTTCGGTTAACCTTCCTTCATATGACTATTGCTTGTATCTTAATATATAATATGTAAGATTTTCTAATATTTATTTATATTTTTTTATATATAACATTTTATATAATTTTTTATAGTTATTTTTATATTTATGTTCACTGGTTTTTGTTAAATTTTCTATATAATTGTAGTAATGAAATTTAAAACTTAAATGTCAGAACTCTTTGAGATTGAATTTAATTGCATTAAGTAGTATCACGAATGACCTATTTTATTAAAGATTAAATAACCAACATTGCTATGGGAACTAACTGTCTCTGGCCTACCTACGCATAAGCAGGATTTTCAGACTTGCATAACACCCACTTGTCCGACCATCTCCTTTAAATATTATCTCTGCTTTTTTCTAATGTCAAAGTTTACCTTGTTTAAGTGTAAAAAACTTAAGAATTTCCTTTGACATGTCGTGATCCTTACTCTGTTTTTTAAACTCGTACATTCTGTGTACAGAACATTTTCAAAAAAAAAAAAACAAAATATTCAAGACTTAACAAGAAAACTGTAAAACTCAATTAGAAAAAAAAAAGTAAATGAAGAATATTTAAAAACTTGAATACCTTGACATATAATTTTATTTTTTAAACATCGTTTAATATTAACTTTAATAAAAAAAAATAAAAATATCATATAAATTAAATTTTAATATTACATTAAGGTACCCAAATGCGCAATGAGCTTACACAAATTAATTGTCCTTGAACCATTCTGCAGTCTTCCAAATAAGCACGTTGTGATATCTGGGTTGTACTAAGAGAAATCTCAGTTTAAATGAGCTCCAAAGGTCAAAAACAAGGTAAAAGATTTGTCCAAATCAATTTCACTGAACAGAAATTGTATTAAATTGATGACAGGGTTTCTGACAGAAGACGTTATATTGAAGTATTACTATATATAAAAGAAATTAATTTCTGAGATACCAATATCTGCCGATTTTATGTAATGGATATTGAAACGTTTAAACACAATCTATGTATATGTATACTCAAAACAGCAGAGTTTCTTATCTTGTACACACATTTAATACAATCTAGTAAACTCGCTTTCATTTCTATCCCACAGTCATCAGAGTTGTGGTGTATGTTTTTCTACATAATATTTATTATTATAATAATAGATTGAAAAAAATGGACTAATAAAATAAATTTTTTTTGTAATCAACAATGCAACTCTCATAAATCTCATAAGGATATAACTTCCGTAGACTTTGCAAATAAAATAAGATAGTACATTCTCAGCTTTTTTTTTAAACGCATAGTTACTTATTTTACTTATTCTGCAAAGCTGCAGTTCGTGTACTTATTGGAGTACTAACGGGTCACTGTGCCATTACGCCTATGCTCCAATAGTGGCGAGTTCTAACAAGTGGTAGAAGGAGGTAGAATCTATCGACCACTTCCTGTGTCTCCATCCAAGACTGCAGATAAGGCGACTTCAATGTCTTGGAGATCGCTTTTTCACTGGCTTGGAAGAGAAAACGAAAGCAACCTTATCGGATCTCCTCAATTTCATTTGGAAAACCAAATGGTTTAACAAGGATAACAAAGGTTAGCAACATGCCATTTCCGGCATAATTTTAGAAGGCATCACAATGGACAATATATGTCTTCGAGTGGAAGTGCTGACAATTGTCAGCACGCGCCTTCCGAACCTAACCTAAATAAGAATAAGAGTTAAAATCGCAAGTTCGAGATTTTAGTCCCATCATAATTCTTAGACTATGCCGGAGTTTTACTTTAAATCTGATACAAATTCAATTTAATATAGTGACGTAGAACAACATTTTGTGTGTATAACTTAGTATTGAGAATTTTTCATTATTTCCTTTGCTACTTTTACAAAAAATGTTAATTGAAAGGAACTCTCTAAGAATAAATTAAAATCAGCCTAATAAAATGAATTAATATCAATAGTTAAGGAAAATAACCTCTTGTATTTCACAATTACATAGCAAACGATTTTAAAAATCAAATTCTGTTTATAAATAAATTTAATGTTTTTAATGTCTCGCCATAAAAAGTAACGACATAAGAATTTACATTGATGACAATGCAAAAAAGAAAAACAGAAAAGAATTTTTTAATGAGGCTTTAAATAAAATTTATTTTTAAATTTTTAAAATTTTTTGTGGTGTAACTAAATTTCATATATATATATTTTAATTAAGCTATATAAACCTAATTAATTTACATTTTTTGTCGGAAAATTTGATTTTTTTTCTTGTTTTCAGTAAATATTTGCTTGTCTGTCTTTGTCTGTACCAGATTAAAATGAAATTAATTTACAAGTTCATCACGCGAATGTACGATGAGAACTATGCGTACTCTAGAAAAGATCGAAGTCTATGCCTTGTAAAGATTTTGTTTCATTTTGTTGCTGTTTTTAATTTACGCAAATTACGCAAATTAATTTTTTTTCCTCTATTTTCCATTTTGCCAATGTATCTCAACATAATTTAGTTAGCATTGCGAAACCGAAAACTTTTAAAAGCATTTTCAAATGCCTTTAAATTATTTTGTTTTTGTTTAAAATTCTTATCCGACAGTTCTCTAGCGAGTACTTGTAGTTTTTGAAATCACTTTTTCAACATATAAATTTGCTACTTTTTTTTTCTCATTGAAATTGAGATTTATTGAAATTTTTTTTTGATGGAAATAAGATAATAATGTAAGTACGATATATTTTTATTTTATTCAATATGCAGCTTTTTTCCTACGTGTATTTCAATTTAATGTAAACAAAGCAACTATAATGTGTAAATTTCAGTTGTCAACTCTGAAGATATTTTTTAAAATATTACCTTATTTTATTTAAAACAATAAGTAATTAATTTTAATGATTTAAGTTCAAATAAATATGACATGTTTTCATACATTTATGAATAAAAATATTTTTTTTTGTCAAGAG
>NC_051847.1:52306481-52308808 GCF_002237135.1 Teleopsis dalmanni
TTTACTTTTAATTTTAATAGCAAATATTAATCATACGCCACAGTGGACAATACGTACCATCCCTGTTCTTTGAAAAATTTTTACTTTATCTAAAACGTTTTCATTTACATTATCTAAACTTGCTGGAAGCTAATCATTGCTCTGTCTCGTGTAAGGATTCTAATTTGGCGCACAGTTTGCTCTAATATCGTGCAACTAAAGTTATTATCTGCTTTCGCATTATAATTTTTTATTATATTTTACAATATAAAAAAAATAACAAAAACCACAAGTGAAGAAAGTTAGAACATTTTATATTCGTGTTTTAGCTTTAAGCAAAAATTTATTCTTGTGACGCTTATTTTCTTGCCCAAAGGAAATTTCCTTTTAATTGAAAATCACCGCAGCTGTGCGGGAGGACCATGTTGCATGCAACAATTTTTTTTACTTTTTCCGTATGTACGTTGTTGTGCTGACGTTAGGTGGCACTGTAGGCGTCAGAAACCCATTAGTTTATATTATATAATTTTCTTGGTGTTAGTGTAAAGCTTTGAGCATTTGAGTTTTCTGCAATCATTCCGCTTCAGTCTAATTTCTGTGGTTGGCGTGAGTTGGTTGGCGTGTTACAAAAAACGTCATTGGTTTGTGGCAAGTGAGAACTAAACGGATGCACTTGTCAAATAAGCTATTAAATTTTCAGTGACCTAAAGCGGAAACTAGAATTTTGTAAGAAACAAGACCGTGATTATTATAATCATTTGCTATTATTTTCTCTTATAATATGTATATGTACCATATTTTATTCCAAATGGTACATTTTAAATAAATAAAATAATTTTTATTTACATAAAAAAAACATTTTAAGGTTAGATACACGGTTAGATACTAACGAAGATTTAATACAATTCCTAAAGGATCTTAAGATCTTTGGTTTTATTAAAGGTTCCATATAGCTCAAACCCTTCAAATTTGTGTTATTATTTAAAAATTGAATTTTACGTTCACTGTTAAACGTTAGCCTAACCTAGATGTAGTACTATTGATAATTGCTTAAGCTTAAGAAGCGCAAATATTAATCTGTATGTATCATTATGCATTATTTATAAGGACATCAAAATAATTGAAGGCAAGCAAAGTTATCAAGTAAGATTAGTGCCTTGCTGTTTAACTCATCTTTCTTAAATAAAGAAATCTAGGTGAGCATATAAAAGATGAAGTTATTTTTTTTTTTAAAGGCAGATAATTTTATAGCATGACGATAAAAATGATTTCAGTCATAATACAGACACTGCAGCGTCTAAGCAATTCCACTCTGGAGGTCAAATTTTCTGCTCCTTTTTTGTTGTCTTCTAAAAATCTTCTAAAAATAAAATTACGGTTTGCTTGTCTGATTAAAACTAATTGTTTTAAATAGTACAGTTGCGCTAGATCACACCATCTTTTGTAGATAATATATAATCAAATATTTCATTCAGCAAGACCATGGTTTCTCTATAATTATGTACATATGACAAGATGGTATCACAGATTATGTTTCGTTTTTAAAGAATAATATTTCGGTGATTTCAAAAGGCTTTAAACCACAGCAAAGTATATTATTTGAATATATTATGTATATAGATATAAGTATTGATATGTTTAAAATTTAAAGCCAAATGCGGTAGTTCTGTTGTTAGATAGAGCTACTTATGAAAAGTGGACCAATCAGACTTTGCACTGAAAAATGAATGGATTTCAAAACTGTTTAAATGAAAATTCTAGGGTGAAAACTAAAGAACTTTTTTCGTAAAATCGTTTTGCAAGTACCTACTTTTCGTATATAATTATGAATTCTTCATATAAGATGTTCTCGACACTGGCCTTAATGACTGCAATACTTTCATCTATGTGTACTCAGTCTACTCTTGACAATAGTCCTGGAACTCAAAGAACTACACATGTCGTGAAATTTTCAATTATTTTACGAATAGCCGAATCAGTGTGATTATTATGTTGAATGTAAAGCTGCCAAAGTGCATTTTTGTTTACATACCATATGGTGAACAAATAAATATTTTAATTTTTGTTACATACAGAATATCATTCGCTTAAAAAAATTTTTTATTTGAGAAATGCTGTATAGACAGACTATCAGAATATTGAATATGACATTGCACAGGAATATACTGTGAATGTATACCAACTTCAGTATATTATAAAACGCTCACTCAATAAATCTGCAATGTGCATTCAATTTTATATTGAAAAAAGTTTCAGCATATGAAGTTCATGTTCATACTACTACTTATATTTCTAAATTAATTTCTAATTCTTCTACTTATGGGGATTTTAATTTCTTCATATAAAAA
>NC_051847.1:52308908-52600046 GCF_002237135.1 Teleopsis dalmanni
AAACTCGAAATTTGGAGAACTATAAATCTAGTGGAAGTGAAAAAATGTTTGTCTTTATAAAATAGTAAAAATTATAGTTATTTTAAGCTCTTTAAACTCGAAATTTGGAGAACTATAAATCTAGAGTTGTACTCAGTTTTATTTTACTGATCCGACCAAACAAATCCGAATCGTGCTTCCTCTTCTATTTAAAACACGCATAAACACCATTTTGTTATCACCCACATGGATATAGTTATATGAAAAAGTAAAACACTAATAATATGGGGTATTATGTGTAAAAAAAGTAACATTACATCTTTGGAATGTCCGACATGATTATTAGTTCATGAACTTCCTTATTGCAATATTTTGAATCGCGACAGGCCTGAGCGTTTACATTACATTATTTAACATAATTTTTTTGTTTTTATTTTTTAAAAACATTTTTTAATTTATACTGCCAATATTCTTCGATTGTAGTGAATATATTGATCCTAGCTAGTTATGTACTATATTAACAAGCAACAAGTTAAAAATAAAGTTGCCAAATACTTTCAATTCATTGTGCAATTTTAAAGATAATAGAAAAGCGGAAAAAAATCAAAAATTGTTTATATATTTTTATTATATAAATTTAATAAAACCTTTCTAATTAATTAAAGTTTTAATTATTAAAGCCATATTGTTAAATAGTTCCATGAGATTTGAAATCATATATTGTAAAACGATTTCGATTATGTTTGCATGCAATAAAATACTATTGTGTATAATATAATCATTTCTTTTTTATTATAAAAATAATTCCAATAATTTTAAAAATTTTAATAAATTTATTTCCGTTTATTTTTTTGATTTCAGTCAAAGAAATTGGAAATGGTCGCTCTCCATTGTTGCAGGAGCCGCTTTATGGAACACGTCCGCAACCTTACAGTGAGTTGTACTTTATAATTTTAAAATTATTTTATAATAATTTAAAAATGGCATTTTATTTTAAAACAATAAAAATTTTCCACATAGTCCACTTTAAGTCATATTTTTATCTAAAAATATGTCTTAAGAATTCAATAATCACAAAATGCTACAATTACAAACAACTTGTGACCTACATTCTTTTTCAAAATGGCTTTAAAAAGTTTAGAAAAAAACAAATCAATTAGAAAAAATTATTATTAATTTTTAAAATTATGATTTAGCTGCGATTTGATAGTGCCAGTGCCAATGGTTGTGGTTGTGCCTTGTGCCATGTAGTACTTAATTTCTTGAGTTTTGTCAATTTCCTGTTTGTGAAATATGTGTTAATAGCTCTTGTCTGCAATCAATGCGAGAGCTGCTGTAGTTTACCAATGTACATGTCATATTACTTTCCATTTCAAAAATTGACTTGCCTGACACGACTTACTATTCTGCCATTCAGCCAGACGAATTGGGTCATGAATGGTGCGGAAACATTTTCTCTCATTAGAATTGCACAAAACTATTCAATAATTTGTAATTTTGCAATTGTAACAAATATTATTAGAATTATAATTTGCCAATACGGCTGGAACTCCATATTATGTGTATAAAAATGTCAATTGATTGCCTTAATTAGTTACATTTTATTGATTTGAATGTGCTTTTATGTACCCGAACTTTATTATTTTACATACATATTTGAGCAGCCGACTTGTGGTTTTGTAAACTTTTTTTTATTTCATTTATTTAGTTTACATAATAGCTTATAAACATATAAACAAAATAATTAAGTAATATTATATACACTTTAAAAAAATTAAATTGTTATTATTTTAAGACAAAATGTTCCTATAAATTTCTTTGTTGAAAATTATTTCTAAGATTATAAGAATAATTAATAATTAATTAATAATTATTATTATTATTATAATAATTAATTAATAATTAATAACAATTTACATATATGAGTATATATATTCTTCAAAACATTCATACTTAATATCAATCAAATATTTACGTACCTTATTAGGTGACAATAGGTGAGCACACACACCTACTGAGATATTAATAGACGCTAAAACTATTCGGACACTTGCAATCTCCGATCAGTGGAAAATGATCGGAATTTCGTTTTTTGTTTCATTTAATACATAATCTGTCTAACTTACATTCAATAAATAATATATAACAGAAAACTGAAAGTTACTAATAATAGTCACAGAGTAGATTACTTAATTTAATTTTACCATCTTTACCCTTTCTAAATTAAGTTCTAAAAGAAAGATTTCTTTACTTTTTTTTATTTCATTTAATATGTAATCTGCCTTATTCACATTTAATAACTTATATATATATCAGAAATCTGAAAGTTACTAATAATAGTCACAGAATAAGATTACTTAATTTAATCTTACAATCTTTACCCTATCTAAATTAAGCTCTGAAAGAAAGATCTTTTTTACTTTTTTTATTTTACTTAATAGGCAACGTCTAATTAACATCTAATAACTAAGATATAACAGAAAAATATAAATTACTAATAAAAATCACAGAGTAGAGTACTTCAATTTAATTTTACAATGTGTACCCTATCTTTTTTAAGTTCTAAAAGATAGATCATTTTTTTTTATTTCATTTAATGTGTAATCTGTCTAACTCAAATTTATTAACTAATATATAATAAAAAATCAAAAGTTACTAATAATAGTCACCGAGTAGAGAGTGATTTAATTTTACAATCTTTACCTTATCTAAATTAAGTTCTGAAAGGAAGATCAAGGATGTGATACTTAGGTGTAAGATATGGTATGATACTGATGCCTATATACAATTACAGATACTGAATTTTTATTTCGCTTGCCTTTATAACCATATCTTAAAATTCTATTGGTTTCTTTTAACACTTTGCATCTATTAGTTGTTTTTGGAGCATAGAACTGTTTCTATTTATTCAAATATAGTTTTGTAATTGAACAGGTTCATTTTTTTATTAATATTCTCAGTTAATAATTCTTAGTTAATGTTCTTAAAATTCTACAAAAAATATTTACTCAAATATACCGAAGTTGTGATAAAATATTATTCTCTAAAGTGTTTTCGTTAATAAGTTTTATTTTAATTAATAATAAAAATGTTCAAAATTAAAATAAAACACAAATAGTGGAGAGAAAACATAAAACCTCAAAACAATTTGTAAACTTTTGCAATTTAAATAATTTCAGTTGACATTTATGACAGTAAAATGAATCAAGACACTAAAGTAATGTCAAGAGGTCCGATCTTTTGTACATAAACATTAATAACAATAATGAAAATAAAACAAAATATAAAAGACAAATAACAAAAACAAATTAAGTGAAAATAATTTCAGTTTGCCTTTTGTTTAAACTATTATCTCAACAATGATTTTCATTTACATTTTCACGTTCACTTGGGTTCTTCGCCTCAGGGATTAAACTGTTTTCATTTTTACTATCCTATCCTCCTCATCCTTTGGGAAATCATTTTGGACCAAATTCAATTTCATGTTTAATTTGCTGTGAATTTATGTAATACTTTTTTCTTTCTAAATTGCTTGGATTAAGCTCAGGGTAATTTGGTATAATTTATTTAATAAAATAAACAAAATGAAAGATGAATGAAACATTTTGTATGTAAAATTTTTAAAAATTTTTTATATTATTTTTTTATTTTAATTTTAAAATTATATGAGTATGCTTAGTATCCACATATATGAAAGGAAAAGTTTATATATATTTAAAGTTTATTTCATTTGTATGGTATATGTGACAAAATAAATTACCTTATATTAATTAAATTTTCTTATTTTTAAAAAGAAATATTTTAAAGATTAAATTGATCTGTCAATAGTGAACACTATTATAATTATAATAATTATAAAATTATTATAAGAATTTTAAAGCTCTTCAAAATTTCAAAATTACCTTTTACAATAAACAGATAAAAATAACAATAATTTAAATATAAATAATAAGAATATTAAGTGATTATTTTGATTTAAATTAGATTTTAGAATGTTATCAATTTACTCCATTATGCTTCTTACACACAGTGGTATTTCAGACTCAGGTGTACTTATATACATTTATAAATATATATTTTATATATTTACATACATTAATTCAAATTTGAAGCATTTTTTTTCTTTAATGTACTTAAATGAATATTCTATTATATTTTTTTTAGAAAATCTTTTATATCGAAATCAAGTAATATTAAATATTAGATTAACATATATAAAAAGACTTAGCATTCTTTCAACAGCAACTATTAATCATGGTTTTCTTAGCAATCGGATCGGTATAATGCGTCGACGTATGCTTTATTGGTACATCTTTCACTGGTTTAAAATCATGTGTTTGGACATGAATTCCCCCTATATGTGGGCAACACAGACCTGAAATCTTGTTCTACTTTATGAGGTAGAGCATCCGATGGAAAGTGTAATTTCACATTAAGTAAAAACAGCACTGCTAACACTCCAGTTGTGAAACTTTAGTTACTTACCACAACGTATACGAACCTTTCCGAAAGAGCAAATTCCGCTTAGATCCAGTAATATCAAATTTACACTTACTACAAAATTAACTGCAAAATAATATAGGTTGGCGATTAAGGGAGATTAATTGCTTCTTATGGCAATCAAACTTTTTCTCAAGTATAGTTTAAGAACTATCTCGAAAGGGAAGGTCATTATAAGTTCACCATTAGCTTCTACTGTCTTAAATATCTAACTGATATCCGCAACATGTTTATAATAGGACAGAATTAGTTTTATGCACATTTAAATATTCGTATTTAAATTTAAAAATTTATATTAATATAAATATCTTTTAATCTAAATATTGGATATATATCATTTTAAATATTTTGTTTATTGCTAGTTTTTTAAGAATTATCTCATTTATTATTATAATTTTCTCATTTTAAAACACAATAACATCTACTTAATATCCTTACAATAAGCCAGTGCTCTTTTAAATTACCTTGTGGTGTTAAAAAACTTTTGTTTTAAATAGATTACCACTGATATTTATTTGTTCCTAAAGTGGTTGCTATGAGAATCAAAAGGAAGGATAATCATTAGTTTTGACAAAGTGCTTCTTTACTTTTAAAAACATTCAAAGTTAAATTGCTTTAAAAGTGTATTTTATTATGATATACACAAAATTATTTATGCAAAGTTGACCTTCTGAGCTAAAACGCACTTGTAGCTACCAAATTTGTTCATAAACATTAAACCACATCAGTCCAACTTTTTAAATAATTGAATAAAAAAATTCACTTTCCTTATACGTGATTCGTGGTTCGTTTTTCATTTATTTTTGTATAAGCCGGAAAAACCATTATACAGCTTTATAACTCTCGGTTTTAAAACGGATGTGTGCTTAATTTTAATATTTTGCGTTTAAAAAAAAGTACCCCAAACAATATCCATTAATTAAAAACAACAAAAACGGTTAAATAATTAATGACCAGGAGCAGTACCAATAAAATTTGTGGTTAGTGAAAAAAGATATAAATTTAAAAATTTATTTTTATTTAAATAACGAGTATATATTCATGCGAAATTTTGTTCTCCGAAAAAAATTTAATTTATTAAATCAAATATAATATTATGCCTGAAAAATTTTAATTAAGCTGTGAAACTGGATTTTAACGGAAAATCGTTATACGTGTCGTATGAGTGTCATAATTTCTGCAAAAATAAATTTTTAACAATTGCAGCAAACTTAACAGTTCATTTGAAATGTTAGTATCTCATAAATTATTTATTTTTTCAAAATTTCATTCTTATACTGAAATATTTTTTTAAGTTTGTTTTAATATTTCATTGTGCTTGGTGTAAATATGTATATTATTTTAAATTTTTTACGAATATATAAAATTGTACAGATATAAAAATTTAACATGTGCGAATAGTCTTAAAATAAAAAAGTTCTAAATGTAAGTAGGTTAGGAAAAACGTTGAAGTTTTTCTTGCAAGGTATTTCGATTTATTCGTTGATTCGATTTTACAGATTTTCCTTCCAATTTTCTATTTCGAAGAAATTTTATTTTGTAAGAACGAAAAAAAAAATTGCTAATAGTAGCGAACTTTTCTCCATTCTCGTACATAGTTTATTGCAAAACGTACTTTTAATATAAAATTTCAATAAAATAAAATAAAGTGAAGAAAAAGGAAGACATTTGACAGCTGCACTTATATTGCAGAAACATGTTGTGGAATTGATGAAAAATTCAGACCTTTTTTTAGTATGCAATTCAAGTACTGTACTTGCCACAATTGTTTATATGATAAAAAATAAAAATATATATGGAATTTTGTCAAATTATAGTAACATTTAAAATGTATGAAATATTTCAAAGTGTTGTTAATTTTAGTAATATTTTCATACAAGAGCATGTTCCTCAAAAAACTCAACTATACTATATAGTTAGGTATTATTAAGATAGAAGTACAGTGACACTATTGGAAATAGTGTATTTTTTTTTCATCATATTCATGACATAATCCTAATATATTTTGATACAACTGCTTTGATGTTAGTGAAGTTCTAAGTCGATGTTAAAATATATCAATCCACAATTTTAAAATTAATAAAGATTTCAACGTTGAGTTGAGTATTAGGTACTACATCAGTCATGTACATCAGGGAGAAATTCTTGACGGGCTCAAAGTACTCTCTGACATTAATCGAAGAACTATACATTTGTATATTCATTATGAAAGCAAATTTACCATTTAATAAGATCAAAACTTTTTTAAATTATTGATATTTTCATGCCTCGCCAGTTTTTAAGCCTACTAAAAAGAAATTATATATATTTATATATATAATTATATATTTAAATTTTATTTTAAATATAGTTTTATTAATGACTATAACTCCAAATTGATAATCTGTTTGATTATAATTGTATTTACTTTTTAACAGTTAAGAATTAAACAAATTAATTCGAACTTTTTCTTTAGTTTCATTTGCACTTACCATATAGCTATGATGTTAGTTAATTGACTCATTACAGTTGTTCAATCCATTAGGTTGCCAATTAAAGTTGTTGACTGTTGCTACTGTCACCAACAAAACATTCCAACAACAAGCCACGTGATTATGTGTGACTTCTTAGTTTTTATATACGATATCATCTGTACTAACATTAGAAACATTGGCCTTCATTCGATTGCAATTTAATAATCTGTTCAGTGTGCTAGCACTCTTCTCGACATGCCACTAACTTCTTGTTAGAACAATTTTCCACATAGTTTTTCAACAGTTTTGTTCGACTCCTAATGACTCGTGATTCTTAGTTTCGTGTAACTTTTTCAATGAAAGAAAAAGTTGTTTGGTTTTCGCTGCAATTCTTACAGCATTTCTACACAAAACATTTTAAATTACCGTCAGTAACAACAGATACTACACTCTGCATTTGAAAGAGTATTTTGTGTAAATTTCAAATGTGTTCGTGACTAAAAAAAATCGAAATTAATTTTCTACTATAGAACGAGTTTGAATAGAAATTTTCTTCAATACAAGGTTTTGTAGATAATGTATATATATATTCGTTAGTTTCACAATTTTTAAGTTTTTCTTTATGAATATTTCAGATCCATTTACATTTTAATTATATATATTTTTAAATGAAGATAGTTTGTTAGTTAATTAAGCAAATGTCATGTTCTTCTTTACGCTGTGTTAATTATAAGAAAATAATTAAAATGTATTTTAATTGCTATATACAAAAGTAAATCCTTTCCAAAACTTCATTAGTCAAGCGCTTAAATGCGCACTTCATTCAATAATTAGTTACGCGTAATTAAGCGAAAATAAATCGAATCTCAGATAAGTTAATTTTTACAAATATGTGATTTTGGATCCCTATCTCAGTCAGTTCGAAAGCTCGTTATCGTCATAAATTAAAGCTCGTTATCGTCATAAATCAAAAGGTAATTTAAACTAAGTAATGAATACGGTTTGAATTGTGTTTTGTGGCTGTTGGTTTTCGTTACCATTTAGATATATTAGATTTAGATATATACCAATATAAAGTAACAATGATTTATAATTTATTATTACTAGATATTGTAGTTTAATAAAATCAAATTTTTTTATTTTACATTCTAGAGATGTCAGACCTGGACATAGATTCCTTTCAGAGAAAAAGAGAAATTTATGTATACAAATTTTTATATTTGTTGTTTCATAATCTATGCATAGTCGCACAGATTTTAAATATGTTAATTTTAAAATTTATATATGCATTAAACATATATATAAACGAAATTGTATTGATTTTTACCACAAGCCACAAAGGACGTTAACCAATTCCGCTAGAAGTTTCTGAATTCCGGTCTAGTAATTTCTTCATTATAATATCAGCATAAATGGGTAACGTGTGTGGTGAACCCATTGACATACTTTTACAGTAGAAAGCAATAGAAATAATTGTTAGCTTTTTACAGGGATGCTTTGCCAGAGTGGAAGTAAGTTCCTTGATGCATTCTTGTCTTGTGTAAATGTAAATCGGTACCTAAAAATGCTTAATATTACTAATAACAACAATATAAATAACATAGTGACGCGTCTTATGACAAAAATGAACTATATATATTTTTTTATAAGATTTACTATTATAATAAATGCTGGTATTAAGCATTTCGAATTATATGCTTTCCACCATAAGCTTATATGCTTAGGTTACTTTAGATTATAGCGGAGATCCAAATGGATACACTTAAGCCTAATGACCCATTGTGTTACCGTATAATGAAAATAATAATCACATGGTTTAAAACTACCTGGTATCTTTGGCGAAGCTTAAGATGCTATTTAGTGGGAGGTCTTAATGTTTAGAATCAGGATCCTCAAAAAAAGTGTTAAGTCGCCGCTTTAATCCATTAAACTATTTCATAATTAATGATAATTTTTCATGATAATTTAGGCGATAATTACGACCTATGAAGATATTTTGTTGCAAAAATTCTTACCAACAAATTTTTATATTTTTCTTCACATCATATTTAACGTTGTATGTAAATTATATCATACAAATTTAAGTGTGAATATATGTGGTTAATTCAAATTTAATATTTGAAAACAATTTTCTGTTATTAAACTTATATTATATTAGTATCAGTTATTTCAATCTATGAAATTTGAAGAAATCATAGTTATAGTTATTTGAAATCCATTTTTAGTTTTCAGTTTTTACATTCTTTTAAAAAAGTCAAACGATAAAATGTAAAAATTAATTGCTATGTTCTTGATATTTGCTGTTAAATTGTTGTCTTTGAGGAAAGTATAGTATATATCCTCCAGCAGCCTTAAACTACTGGTACAGTGAAAGTTATTCAATTAAACTTTGGCTGAAGTGCAGTACGCTTTTTAATGGATTTTTATGTTTGCAACAACCAATTTAATTTGTTTTTTGTGTGCACAAAATTTGTTTCGCTATGCAAAGACATGTACGAGCATAACAATTGCTTACTGATACATAAAACCACACTGGTATCCTATATGCGGATGCAGTTCCACGAACAAACTGTTAGAGAAGTACACTACTAGCAAGAGAAATACTTTTTAATTAAATTCTATTAAATAATTTAGTATTGCAAGAGTTTGTAGTGTGTTTGTGCTTGGGTTTAGGTTTGAAAACTATCTTCTTGCTACTTTAAAAACTAGAAAGCATTAAAAGCGGTGGTTGTTGTATTAAGTTATGCATTTTCACATGGTGGTTATATTTGCATTTCTTCTCTTTAATCTAGCGTAAAATCTTTTAACATCATTCTAAGTTGCTTTGCTGAACATATTAAGAGTGGCATAAATTTACGACTACCGACTATGACTTTATAACTTGCTTGTCTGTCCGGTGTAGATAATTTTATTTCTACTGCAGAGCTCTACTGTAAGCATATATCGTATTTGCCCTTACTTTAGACAAAGTCCTGTGACAGCTTAAGCGAATAAAAAAAAGTCCCAGGAAGTTTACGTTTCTTTGTGTCCTTGTTACTTGGCGTTGATAAAATTTTGTTGGCAACTAATTTTGACTTCACTTACCATAAAAAATTTACATCTTGTATTTCCCACATGTGACAGGCTTCTTTCTCAAAACTTATAAGGTTGTTATAAAATGTCGAATCCGTTTTTGTTTTTTAAAAAAATTATTAGTTAAAAATTATTCAATTGTACAAATGTGAAAATTTACATATGAATAAAGCGAATTAATCCTTTTGCAAAGCGAACCGCAGTTCATTATAAAATATTTTTAGGATTCATAAACACCAAAGAAAGTTTGCAGCCGACACTTAAAAAACATCGTAAAAAATTTGTGAAAAAAATTTCGTTGCAACTAAAATAGTACGCTGACGTTTGCGAAATTCAAAATAAAGTGTGCCCGCTTCAGAGAATTCTTTTGGAATCCATTACACTTTTAGAATTTCAGCACAGACGGAAAATACTATTCTCCGGTACGATTAAAAAACACAAATGCTAGCATAAACCATGAATTTATGGTTTTTTGATGTGAGAGCCAGGGCGGCATTTTAATGGTTTATGAAATATATTTCAGGAAATTTAATAAAATTAAATTGTGCCAAGAAATATTTAGTAGTTTGGTAAATATTGATGTAACAAAAGTTAAGTAAATATATAATGTCTAAAAATAATTATTTTAATACACAAAATTAAAATGCTAAAATTCTGTTTCTGTATTTTGTTCACGATATGTTAAAAGAAATGCCTTTTATGACCCAAATATTCATGTCCTTATATAAATGCATAAATATGCATAAATATTCATATAGAATATAGATACATGTATTAAAGATAGTCACAGTCACAGTCACAGTTACCGTTTCTCATTTTTGGATTACACGTTTTTTGATAATTATTTTGTTTTTTTCTTTTTAAAATTCACACGCAAACGTGAATCTGTCAAACCAGCCAGTAAACGTTCATCGTTCAGCGTTCATCCACCTTCACATCTGCACGAGATGAGATGTGCACACGTGCCACATACGTCACATCACAATCAAGCTATCCTTAGTGTACATGTCACTTGTTTCCTGTTATCCTGGAGGAATATCTGACACCTTGCTTTCTGTGCACTAATTTTTATCTTGCGTAGACATTTTAGATTTGCACATTTAATAATTGATGTCATTGCTCGTTTGCACGTCTGTCTTGTGCATTTGCTTGGAATCGTTTATCCTAAAGTCCTAACGTACATGTATGTTGAAAAAGTAATTTTGTTTTTAATAAAATATTCATTTTAGTAAGTACGAGTGCATTGCGTTTATGACATTCTTTTCTTCTGTAATATATCTATAGGAAGATTTAAAAAATTAATCAATTTGATTACTTTTGTATTTATGGTGTAACTTTACATATAAATTATTAAAAAAAAATTTGTATTTTATAATATTTTTAAAATCATTTTAAAATTCTATGAAGATATATATAAAACTTCACTCAGAAAAATATGCTCACACCACATATTACTAGGTAAATTGAATTAATCATTTTGTTAGAAAAATTTTAGCTTATGTGGCAAAAAAGATATGAAAACTAACAGGTGATATGGTTGAACCAAAAGAGATTGACTAAACTGAGGTATAGTTAAAATCTGGTTAAATCACCCAAATTATTTTTCTCAGTGTTATACTTCTTGCCTTGCAAAACATTTTATTAGCATCAGAAGAGAACACGAATAAAGGTTCTCTTCTTTACAAACTGCAAACTTATATATACATTTACTTTCCGGAACCTCGTATTAGTGATGCTCATTACTTGTTCCATCTCTCTCACATTTAAAGCCAACATATATTATTTATGAATGCATAAGACTGAATTTGTTAGTGATAAAAACAAGTATGGATTGTTGGATTCTTTAAGATCTCTTAATTAAGTTATTCATTTACTTACTTATTTAAATGACCATAACAAAACCGTTATCAGTTTTCAATCCGGAGCAGTACTCCTTTTCAGGCGTTTCTTCTCCAGTTTTGTACATCAAGTGTGGTTAGTGGTCCACCAACGTGAACATTCCACCGCAGAGACGATCTACATCTAATCTTTCTTTCGTCAACTACCGTTTCAAGTATCTTTTTCGCTAAAGTATCATCATCAATTGTCACGACATGACAAATCAGCGAAGTTACTAGATGTTAATTTGCTAATTTATATCAATATCGTGTTGATCTCGTACAACTCATATTTCTTTCGTGGACTAAAGATTTTACAGAGAACTTTTTCTCAATAAGTCCTACTGCTGCTTCCACATTCTGTGATACCGTTCATGCTATTGAGGTATACAGGTAGGATGAAGCACAGGTAAGATGAGCGACCTAAAGAGCATGTGGAGCATTTTGTCTGTTGAGATAGAGCTAAACAGCGCAATTGGCTACTGACTCCATAGTAGCACCTATTGATTGATAATGGTAATTCTTTGTATGCTCTCCAGGCTGACACTGTTGTTGTTTACTAAGACGATGTCAAAATAGTCGTACCAGTAACTACATATACTTCGTTTTCCCGTCATTCCTCAAAATATTTAATTCATCGAAATAGTGTTGCATGTCCGATTTGAAGAATGTTATCTAATGTTATAATGAAAATGTATGTACGTTTCTACCATTATTAGATGGGAGTACTTTGCTTAATACACCATTGTGCAATACTCACAGTTACCTGTAATTTGTATTTCTTACAATATAATAGAGTCAACTTTATTCATTTGTGTTGACAAAAAGATCCTGTATAAAGCCAGAATTAGTAGCCATTGCGAATACACGTATTTATTTAATAGGCTTGGTGGCTTTTTTCATACAATATATTATTATATATTATTATGATTTATGCTCCTCTAATCAGTTTTGAGACACATCGCGCTGTAACGCTATGAATAATGATGTTAATCAGATTAATGAGTCGAATAGATTTAATGAAATCCGTCAACTTTGTATTATATTTGATAATGAAGCTTGTATATAACTACCGAGATCAATATTTTTAAATATATCTGTCGGGCTTGTACTGAATCTAAGCAGATTTAATAGACAAATGTATATAATTGATAACAAAACTGCTGTATAACTACTGAAATTAATATTTTTAAATATGTATTATAATGTTAAGAGTATGAAAATAGTTGGGAATAAAATTTAATAATGTGAAATATATCAATTTAATCGAATTTAATTCATTATTAAAGTATAAATTTGTATTCGATTTCACTTGTAAACTTCTCATGCGAACTTACTGTTTCCTTGGATGTCCAGTTTCCAGATATTCTTTCTGATTTTGAATTCTACACAGCAAGTAATTGGGCAATAACCCAATTTATTTTGTTTGATAGATTATGAGACTATCATATTAATTTCCGTCTGAATTTAAAGTTCTCGAAGAAGTTTTTTCTAAGACTTGTTGTTTTGCTTCTTGATAAATCTTCCCATTTAAATAACAAATGATAGTTTTAAATCTTTTTCTATTCTTTTTGATAGATTCCGTAAAGTTTTTCGATTAAAAATCTTCTAATCTCTATCCGTATTAAACTGTACATTAAGCAACGACCATCGGTTTCAGGGTAGATAATATAATCGATTTCGTTTTTACTAATTAACTAGCTTCCTAGGTGGTTCTCAGTTGGTTAATAGGTGTTTCCTTAAATAGGTGCTTAATTACAGTATTAAAAAAGTTGAAAACAGATATAAACATTATTTATATTAACAAAATGCTTAAGGTTGCACTAAGTTTAATCAACTGACAGCATACTTTTAACCTAAAAGCAAGCATCTAAAGTCGATTTTGAGATGATGCGCTATAGATATCACATTTTTCTTTAAAAAATGTATCTACAAAATTCTAGTAACATAACTATAATATTAAATTATAATTTAAAAACTTTTATTGTAGATCGAAGTATAGCTATAAAACATTTTTATTTTGTGTTTTTCGCTTTAATAGTATCTAAAAAACTCTGTATTGTACCTTATTGTGCTGTTGTCCTCATTTTTTTTTTTTTATGAAATCAAGTATCATTTAATATTTATTAAAATCATTAGCAAAAATATTAAGAAAAATGTAATAAGGGCAATAAATTTTGTTCTGATTTATTTAGCATTAAGCCACGCCTGCAGCAAATCAAAATTTGTTTGGCCCAAAAAAAGAAAATCAGTCCATTAAAAATGCACCATTCTTAATTGGTGCTCGTTCGCACACCATCAATTATGGCTAGAAACCTTTTTCAGAAAGCAAATATAGAAAAACCATGCGAAATTTTGAAAAATTTGATTTTGTTTTTAATTTTTTTTTAATTTTTTTTCCTTATATCCAAGTTTTTAGTGGAAAGATTGCGATGAATAAGAGCTATGCTACGCAAATGCATTTCCACCTTGACAATGAATGAAAACATTAATTAATCATTTAATTTTGTTGCACATGGAATGGTTTTAATTATGAAGCTAAAGATGAAAACTTCATATTAATGCAATTGTTGTATGAATTATCTATTTATCTTAATGCACTTACACAAAATACTTGATATAATATATTAAAAATTCTACATGGATATTTGTGATCTTTTAATAGAAATGTAAAATTTTGCTCAATAAAGTGTTTAAATAGATTTACAGGCAACTTTAGTTGTAATGCTTTTTATATATTGCATTTATCTAGAATGGCATTCTTGCACTATTTGTGTACCCAGCCAAAATATCTGCGTTATTATTCAGAATTTATTTTTAAAATAAATTAAATATCTTTTAATTGCCTTCAAGTGTAATAAATTTTACATTTGAGCTGAATTTCAGCATGTCTTTTGTAGGTTTTTATTTTTTTTTTTTTTTAATTAAATAATTTATTAAAAGTGCAAGCTGTTAATTAAATGCACCCTATGTTCTATGTTCAAAATACATGAGTTTGTTTTTTGGTTTTGAATAGTTTTGAATAGGCTTAAGTTTTAAAGTTCTTATATATACGTTAAAAAATTAAGTACATTTTCGAAACTTTTCGACCAAACAATGTAACTAACCACAATTTTTTAAAATAAGTTAAAAACTCATTAAATCTGTACATCGTACATTTACTCAAGTATATTTTGCGGTTATGCAAACTATGAAGTACATAGTAAATCTTTGTTTTATAATTTTTTTTATTGTGGTTTACTAAAAAACAATAAAGTAAAGCTAACGTTAGTTTTATATAATTTAGATACTACAATAAAAAACAAAATATCTAATTATTCACTTTATTAGAATTGTGCTTAAATATTTGAATGTAACTAGAATATTTTTTGTCAATTTTTAAGTTTTCTCCAATATGGTTGTATCTACTTTGAGAAGACTACCTATATTATTCTTTACGAAAAAACAAAGATCGTAACAAAACCATTCGCCAATCTTTTTGGATGTGTCGCTCATTAATTACTAGCCACTGTTTATATTGTTTAAAATATATAAAGTAAAATATTTTGCTCTTGCTTTTATTGTGTTTATGTTACAAGGATATTTTATTTGGATCTTAAACGAAAATCAAGGGTTAGAGATATAAAAGTAAACATCAATTTTGATGGTAATCGCTGTTTACCCCAGCTACAACTTCATATTGAAGATCTCCTAGTCCATATCCATATAATCTATACCCATTTTCTGATATATCCATTTAATCCCTATGAAATTATTTTTAACTTTAAAATAATAATTATTTTTTAATTTTAATATAATATTTATTTCTTAACTTTAAAATAATCTATATTTAACTTTAAAATAATTATTTCTTAGTTTTAAAATAATCATTATATTTAACTTTAAAATAAAATATAATTCTTTTTTAACTTTAAAAAAATAATTAATTTTAAAAATTATAATTATAAGGTATGGTAATTATAAGGTAATTATAAGGTATCTTATGGGTATATAATACCTGTACTAAAAATTTTTATTAAATACATAATTTGATAATAAATCACACTTTTAACACAAAAGACATGGTTTGAAGTAGAAATAAAAATTTTAGCTAAAATAACGATAGGAATAATTCTATAGTTATATTATTTTTTTTGGCAATTCAAAGTAGATCAATAGTTACTTAACTGCTACTTACTTTCTCTCTCTCTCTTTTTCTCTGTCTCCCTATCTATAGCTTTATTTAGATTTGCTTTCTGAAACAGAGTACACATAACGCATCAAACCATATTTTAATGTCTTATTGTGTTATTCTTGTATCTTATTATTATTATCAGTTAGAACTTCATTTATTTATTGAATTGGTGTACCAATATACTAGTACTTATATTACACGATCAAAGTTTTCAACCCTGAAAACTTTTTTAAGGTTTAAATACATATTTTTAAACACTGCTATTGAGGTTTTTAAACCCACTAAAGTGGGTTCGATGTAGGTATATAAAAAAGTAAACATTCGAAATAGTGTGCTTAAGCTTTAAAGTTTAAGTCGTAGAAAATAGACTGTGTGAGTTAATAACATAATCCGCAAACTTCATTTTAAAGCCATCAGGGTTAAGTTCTTAGACCCTAGAATACAGTTAACTCATTCAAGTTGGATAAATATAAAAACCCTATGAGTTTCTTATAAACCTGGCTTTAGTCGCAAGTGAGATTAATATATTAATAATAATAATAATATCGTAATTTTATAAATTATATTTTACACTAAATACATTAAAATTTTACATTATTGTTTTATTTAAGAATGCCTGTCATTTTTATTAGAAATAATGCTTTCATTTCAAATCTTATATATTTCTTTCAATCAATTAAAGTTAACTCATGTCAGATTTAAAAAAAGAATAGTTAATAATAAATAATTAAATTTCTGTGCTCCCCTAGGTAAAAGAAAAAAAAACAAGAGCTTATTATATTTCTTATTGAAGCCAATTTGTTTTTAATTATACAATTAATGTAAACATAATTTAATTTTATATTAAAAATAGAAATTTGTTATTGTTTATGATTGCTCTTAAGCGCAATTACAAATTTCTTATTATTTTTCCTGTTAATTTATTTTATTTTAATTTAATTGATAATTTCATTCAACAGTTTGTGTTGTTATTAAATATTTCTTGTGCAATAATTTTGCATATGTTTTGTCTTGTTCAATTTAAAAAATTTCAAAATTTTCAGTTTCACAATTTTCCGGCAAACAATCTTTTCTGCTTTGCCACTTTGTCTCGCGGTTTGGCTTGTGTATTTGCATTTTTATTCAAAGTTCAAAAAAAAAAAATTAAAAATAAAAAAATAAATAAATAAGGAATATTTCATTTTTGAAAAATAAAATATATATTTATATATATATATAGGTATATAATTGAAAAAAATTGTGCATGACGTGTCATTCAAATAGTCTATAAAAAAAGATACATATGACATTTAAAATTACACAAATTTGTACACATGGGCGTAAAAATGTTATGAATTACACTTCATAGAATGAAATGAAATTCAATTTTGTTATTAAAACATTCCAAATAATACTCGTAAATAATTTATTTTCAATTCAGTTGGAAGAAAGAAGACTATGATAAAAATCTGGTCTCGAAAACCAGTTACGATAATCTATTCATTCTACACTGAAATGCTCTAATCGTACTGGTCACCAATGTTATTCATGAATATGTTACGATGCAATTAATTTAAAACAGTTCTAATAATATGCATTTTTATAAACTTATTTTACATATAATCAGTTGAGTTGAAAATGCATTTTTTTTAAATAATTTTAATTAGAGTTATTAAAATGAAATTTTCTGAGAACAAATTTTTGTTAGCAGAAAACATAACATTTAGTACTAGATATTATTAAAGCTCATAGGTTTCTTTATATGAATTTGTAGCAAACTATATAAAAGACGAGGTTTAAATTTTTAATTATTTTCTTTAACTGTCAGTTATTAAAACTACCTATAAAAACATGCAAACTGAGGAAATAATTATTAGTTGTTTGAATTTATTAATTTAAATATACAGACAAACTTCCATAACTCGAAATATCATTTTGCAAAGAAAAGGTTCTGCTTATGGAGACTTGGAATTAAGGAATTTGTTTTGTAATTGTATGTAATTTGTCTGTAAACCAGTTGCACTTTATTTAGTTCGAGTTATAGAAAATTCGAGTTATAGAAGTTCAAGTTATAGAAGTTTGACTGTATTTAAATTTTGTTTTATTTTTATAGAATTAATAAATTAAAGTATAAAAGAAAATTAAGTAATAATATTCCAGTGCATACTTTAAAAGTTTATGGGTTTATTTGCAGAATATACATATATATATTCTATGTAAACTTTAATTATAGCTGCTATAATATATATAAAAAGTTTTTATATTTGTAGTATAGTGCAGCAGTCAACAGCTATATTCCTTTCTTAATAAATAGTTTTTTATTTTCAGTAAAAATGCATTCTATAATGATATATAAAAAAATATTTAATTTGCGGATTATAAATTGACACATACAAACGTTTTCTCTATAGTAAAATATCCATGTCATGTATTATAAAAAAAAATATATTGAAAAATATTAGAATTTATATATATGTATATATGAAGATGTATGACGATATATATATGTCTTCAAAATCAAATCAAATCTGTCTAATACACTACTTCTATATAAATAAATACTAACAGCAGCATGACCTTATGGTGCACAAGTGTAGAGTTACGTTAGCAAAGAATACATTGAAGTTATTCAAAAATTAAAAATAAAATTCTAAAAGTCATTGCAAAATCAACTGTAGTATGTCGAGAACTCTGATCTTCATCATAACCTTAAATAATAAAAAAAAAGTAGAGACACTTCAGAGTAGACTACATAGGGCTGAGAGAATAAAAAAATCAGATAGAAACCCTTTAAAGTATACTACATAGGGAATATAAATGAAGAAACCAGAAATATTCTCAATGACTCACCATATATATATTAACGATATGCAGTGCTGGTTAGTTTTCGAAACTATTAAATATTGTTATCAAATCATTAAATTAATAAATATTAAAATATTTATATTAATAAATTTTTTATTAGATATATATTTATGGAGTTAAAACATGTATTTGTCGCCCACAATTTCATTTTTTTCGTTTGTCATTATCGCTAATGTCCATTAAATTGAATTTTAAAATTAAATCAAAGATAAAAATAAATAGATTTGTCACCAAATGCAATAAAGTAAAGTGCACTACATTAAATGATTGAAAGGTTTTTTTTTTATATTCATTGCAGAGAAGGTCATGTTTGTTTGATTCCTTGATGTAATTTTTTTTTTAAATGATTAATTTTCTCTAGAATTATATTAAGAGGAATTGAGTTTTTCTATATTAAGAAATATAGACTAAAATTCGAAAAAAAATGTAATATTTTAATAAAAAAAATTGATTATTAGTACAATTGTCTGTTGTTACATTAAAAGTAGAATTCTTTAAAAAGTTTTCAAATCAATATTAATATTATTTAAAAATTAATAAAACATTTATTTTAAATTTTTTTAAAAAAAATTAGTTTTCATGGTTATCTACCCATGTCCACGATGTATTTCCTAATGACAACTTATCGGGGATAAACCAGAAAAAAAGTTGTATACTTAGCACTACAGACTATGTAATGGCATACTTTACTTCCAAATGTAAACTGATAAGTATAACTAAATAATAATTAAATGGTTATAATAATGTATATATATATATATAATATGTAGTTATATATAGTAATATATACATATATATAATCAAATAAATAAAGAATAGATATAAAAAATAAAAAAGTGAAAAGTGAAAATTGGACATGTAAAAATAAGCTATGTAAAAAATAATAATTAAATGATTACAAAAATATTATTAAATACTATTAAAAGGTAATAAAATTGTACAATTATAAATATTTATAATGAAACTTAGACAAAATTGCATAATTAAGAACTATATATAATTAAATATGATAAAATATAAATAAATTAAAATGGATATATATAAAGATAAAAAGAAAGGATAAAATAACTATAAGGATATTAGTATAGCTAGAAATGACTATTAATACAACTTAAAATTGGTAAAAAATATAAAATATACAGCTAAGTCTTCGTACGTCCGTATTTTTCTGTATAAAGCTAAAATATCAATAGATATTCGAAAGTCATTCGTCCAGTCCTCTCTAAGTACCCATTTATGCGTTTTGCCTAAGCCCATCAGAGTGGAGAAATATAAGTTCGTCTAACATAATTGTATTCTGTATGTTCGTTCATTATGTGTATGAACCCATTACCAAGAAATGAATAAAAATATATGAATGACCTCATTATCAAAAATATATTTGTAAATAAATATGTAAATAAATGAATAAATACAAAAGTAAATCTGGGTTCCTATACATTAAAACTAAAGTACTTTAATTTCACGCTACTTCTAAAATTAGGAATAACTAGTACTCAATATGCTTTCTGCAGTCTACTTAGCACCTTCTGATATATGGATCTCAGCCTCAATATAATAATTATTACCATGAAAGTTTCGTATAACTAGTTGTGAATAAAAGAGTATTATTAGATTTTTATGCAGTGAAAAATGTTTATTATTGAGAAAATTGCATATTAAATACATAATTTGGAAAATAAATTAATAATTATAAGTTTCATAGATTTTACAACTGTAAAAAATTAATTATTATAATTATTAAATATTTAGTAACGATATCTGTTCTCATATTAAGTTTTGTTTTTAATTTGTTTGGTTTATTTTTGCAAATGTACGAACAATTTTCCAAATTGAAAATTGTTTTTTCTTACGTTCACAAGCCTGTAAAACCTTGGGTATCTTTATTAATGACAAGCGCTGAACAGATAAATTTTTATATGCACAAACCTGTATATTTAACTGAAACATTACCCAACCCATTTAACCCATTAAACACAGGTATGTGAGCGTATCTTTTAAGCTCAATTTATTACCTTCGCTGCTAAAAACCCTTTTTGCCTTTGGAAAGTGTGCCATTTTTATCGTAGTTTTTATAACAATTATTCAAACGTATATTACGCGATTAATTTTGATTCCGCTTTTAATATATAAAAAAGTTTTTTTGTGAAACTTCAAATTAAAAATGATGAAAGCAATTATTTAGATGGTATATTGGCACATAATGATAGAAAACACATAAAAACAAATTGAATGAGTAAAAGTTGCAACGGCTACTGATTTGCATTTATTTTTTTGTATCCTAACTGATATGGTCATTAATTTTTTAGAACATAATACTCATGAATGATTACTGTGAGAAGAAACTGAAGCGAATTTGTTTATAAAAAACTATGTTTAAACCAGTTAAATTGTATCCTTCTGCCTGCTAAGTTTTCCACAATTTGCAGTCATTATATCCTAATCACATGACTGTCACAGACGTTTCCAGATAATAAATTAAAATATAAGAGATATAAATAATATAATATATATGATATAAGCATTCTATAGTTAATAGAGATAAAAGCGATCAGTAGTTAATACGCAGAAATGTTTTCTACGTACAATAGTAGGCCTGTTCTTTTGTAAACTTGTTGCAAAAGAACAAATAAAATAAGTACTACTTTCGATGGCAACTCTGGATAAAATGGAGATTTTGTTAGTTTTATATAAAATTTAAAGTTGAAATTTCGAAAATGAATACTAATTCCTTGCTATTATTGATGAATTATTGATGATTTTTTTTTACATGATTGTAATAGAAATATAATTTTTCATGCCTTTTAACAGTAAAATAAATAAATTGAAAAAATAACGTATTTGTTATGAACAATCACAACATGAAATACGAATAATTAACGAAATCATTTGTTGACACATAACTGGAAATTTTATATGTACTTCTAAAAATCGTTCAAAATAGACGCATTTTTAATCTTGGCAACCATATGATTTGAGCTGCCTATTAGTTAAGTAATTTTAAAAAGGTTGGACTAAATAAGCCAGCAATCTTGTTGATTCATATGTTATTTTTAAAATAAGTAGTTATTTTTTTGTAATATGCTTATAAAAAAAATGCTTAGTGTTGAACAAATATTAGTATACTGATGTGTATAACTGTAGTTTATGCGTTACTTCTAATAAATAACAGATTTAGTGCAAGATTCGTTTATGAATTAGCAATAGAAATTGTCTAAATTAAAATAACTTAATAAATTGTACGTTAACTTTAGTTATTAACACGCAAATCTATGATTCAAATATATTTAGGGTTCAGTTTCTGTCAAATTGGTCAAGACAGTCCAATAATTATGTATAAAACTCTTCGTGGGTTCCTTTTTAATACTTGTCTGGGCCGTTTTTGATGCTGTTGACTGGCACTTTTTGTGAACAAAAGTTGAGGCTTTGAAATTGTTTTTGCATTCGTGTTTGAAACTTGTCTTGTCATTTTTGCTTCTATTAGATAACAAAAAGAAGCAGAAACTTAAAAACTTGTGCTTGAGTGGTATGAAGGAGTTTAGTTTATAAATAATATTAATTTAATAAGTAGGGCAATTATTAAAGTAGTACGAGACTTTCACTATATGGTTTAATTGTATAGTATTATAAATAATAGTATTGTAAATAATGTTGAGAATTTTTTATTATATGTTGTACTGTCATATAAAAACTATTAACAAAATCTAACAATTATTTTCAATAATAAACCTTATTATAGAAATTGTCAAAATATACAATGAAAATGCAACTTAAAAGTTTAATATTGGGTACAAAAAAATTATTTCACATAAGCTTTCGTTGTGAAAAACGGAAAATACTTTTCGAATGACCCAATATATGACTGCAAAATAGTAAAAATATTAATATTTTTATAATACTCTTTTATTTAATATTAGAAAATTAAAACTTTTTCACATAGTAGTTTTAATTTCATGAAATCAATATAAAAATAATAATAAATAAAAATAAGTTATGGTTGTCACTAGAACTATTTATGAGATAACAAAAGTCAACTTAGATATTAAATTTTTAATGTCGACTTTGAGTTAATAAATATATATATAATGTAGATCCTAAAAATATAAAAATAAATATGGATTATATTAACATTTCATGAAAAAGAGATATAATAAATAGAAAAACTACATATTTATGAAAAAAGTTATTTAGCTAAAGTTTATGCGCTTATATATGTCAGTCAATGATATACTTTTTCATTTCATTTTTGCGCAAACATCAAGCAACTTTCCCCATTATTAGTTGTTTTTCTTCTTCGTACATGGAGCAGATTTTGAGAAATATACAAATTGTTTCCTAATAAAAAGAAAAACAAAAATTACGAATATAACGAATAATACGAACTTATGCAATCTCGCATTTATGCAGGTTCATTGACATGCGTCACGCAGACAACTTGGTTTTAATCTATTTTCATTTTTTACCAGAGCCAAGTGGTGACTGCGAGTACGTCGGTATCTAGGATTACAAGGCGCACACAAACACCTGACTAATTTTCGTTTCAATATATTAAGGGAAAATGATGTTGATGTTGATGTAGTGAAGGAAATAGGCAAGTTATTATGATTATTGAAGCAGTTGTACTACAGGTTGTGCAGTAAATCTCTTCAACTTAGCTCAATTATGCGTGAGATTTATTTTTATTTTTCCACATGCATTGAAAAACTTTCTCTTGACAAAAAAAAAAATATTTTTTATACATAAATGTATGAAAACATGTCATATTTATTTGAACTTAAATCATTAAAATTAATTACTTATTGTTTTAAATAAAATAAGGTAATATTTTAAAAAATGTCTTCAGAGTTGACAACTGAAATTTACACATTATAGTTGCTTTGTTTACATTAAATTGAAATACACGTAGGAAAAAAGCTGCATATTGAATAAAATAAAAATATATCGTACTTACATTATTATCTTATTTCAATCAAAAAAAAATTTCAATAAATCTCAATTTCAATGAAAAAAAAGTGGCAAATTTATATGTTGAAAAAGTGATTTCAAAAACTACAAGTACTCGCTAGAGAACTGTCGGATAAGAATTTTAAACAAAAACAAAATAATTTAAAGGCATTTGAAAATGCTTTTAAAAGTTTTCGGTTTCGCAATCCTAACTAAATTATGTTGAGATACATCGGCAAAAAGGAAAATAAATGAAAAAAAAATTAATTTGCGTAATTTGCGTAAATTAAAAACAGCAACAAAATGAAACAAAATCTTTACAAGGCATAGACTTCGATCTTTTCTAGAGTACGCATAGTTCTCATCGTACATTCGCGTGATGAACTTGTAAATTAATTTCATTTTAATCTGGTACAGACAAAGACAGACAAGCAAATATTTACTGAAAACAAGAAAAAAAATCAAATTTTCCGACAAAAAATGTAAATTAATTAGGTTTATATAGCTTAATTAAAATATATATATATGAAATTTAGTTACACCACAAAAAATTTTAAAAATTTAAAAATAAATTTTATTTAAAGCCTCATTAAAAAATTCTTTTCTGTTTTTCTTTTTTGCATTGTCATCAATGTAAATTCTTATGTCGTTACTTTTTATGGCGAGACATTAAAAACATTAAATTTATTTATAAACAGAATTTGATTTTTAAAATCGTTTGCTATGTAATTGTGAAATACAAGAGGTTATTTTCCTTAACTATTGATATTAATTCATTTTATTAGGCTGATTTTAATTTACTCTTAGAGAGTTCCTTTCAATCAACATTGTTTGTAAAAGTAGCAAAGGAAATAATGAAAAATTCTCAACACTAAGTTATACACACAAAATGTTGTTCTACGTTACTATATGAAATTGAATTTGTATCAGATTTAAAGTAAAACTCCGGCATAGTCTAAGAATTATGATGGGACTGAAATCTAGAAATTGCGTTTTTAACTCTTACTCTTATTTAGGTTAGGTTCGGAAGGCGCGTGCTGACAATTGTCAGCATTTCCACTCGAAGGCATATATTGTGATGCCTTCTAAAATTATGCCGGAAATGGCATGTTGCTAACCTTTGTTATCCTTGTTAAACCATTTGGTTTTCAAGATGAAATTGAGGAGATCCCATAAGGTTGCTTTCGTTTTCTCTTCCAAGCCAGTGAAAAAGCGATCTCCAAGACATTGAAGTCGCCTTGTCTGCAGTCTTGGATGGAGACACAGGAAGTGGTCGATAGATTCTACCTCCTTTTACCACTTGTTAGAACTCGCCACTATTGGAGTATAGGCGTAATGGCACAGTGACCCGTTGGTACTCCAATACGTACACGAACTGCAGCTTTGCAGAATAAGTAAAATAAGTAACTATGCGTTTAAAAAAAAGCTGAGAATGTATTATCTTATTTTATTTGCAAAGTCTACGGAAGTTATGTCCTTATGAGATTTATGAGGGTTGCATTGTTGATTACAAAAAAAAATTATTTTATTAGTCCATTTTTTTTCAATCTATTATTATAATAATAAATATTATGTAGAAAAACATACACCACAACTCTGATGACTGTGTGTACATTTAACCCAAAACTCTGCTGTTTTGGGTATACATATACATATATTGTGTTTAAACATTTCAATATGCATTACATAAAATCAGCAGATATTGGTATCTCAGAAATTAATTTCTTTTATATACAGTAGTACTTGAATATAACGTCTTCTGTCAGAAACCCTGTCATCAATTTAATATAATTTCTGTTCAGTGAAATTGATTTGAACAAATCTTTTACCTTGTTTTTGACCTTTGGAGCTCATTTAAACTGAGATTTCTTTTAGTACAACCCAGATATCACAACGTGCTCATTTGCAAGACTGCAGAATGGTTCAAGGACAATTAATTTGTGTAAGCTCATTGCGCATTTGGGTACCTTAATGTAATATTAAAATTTAATTTATATGATATTTTTATTTTTATTTTATTAAAGTTAATATTAAACGATGTTTAAAAAATAAAATTATATGTCAAGGTATTCAAGTTTTTAAATATTCTTCATTTGCTTTTTTTTTTCTAATTGAGTTTTACAGTTTTCTTGTTAAATCTTGAATATTTTTTTTTTTTTTTGAAAATGTTCTGTACACAGAATGTACGAGTTTAAAAAACAGAGTAAGGATCACGACATGTCAAAGAAAATTCTTAAGTTTTTTACACTTAAACAAGGTAAACTTTGACATTAGAAAAAAGCAGAGATAATATTTAAAGGAGATGGTCGGACAAGTGGGTGTTATGCAAGTCTGAAAATCCTGCTTATGCGTAGGTAGGCCAGAGACAGTTAGTTCCCATAGCAATGTTGGTTATTTAATCTTTAATAAAATAGGTCATTCGTGATACTACTTAATGCAATTAAATTCAATCTCAAAGAGTTCTGACATTTACGTTTTAAATTTCATTACTACAATTATATAGAAAATTTAACAAAAACCAGTGAACAAAAAGATAAAAAAAACTATAAAAAATTATATAAAATGTTATATATAAAAAAATATAAATAAATATTAGAAAATCTTACTTATTATATATTAAGATACAAGCAATAGTCATAAGAAGGAAGGTTAACCGAAATAAATTAAATAATTCTACTGATTGAATAATGAGTACAAAAGGGTTTAGGACGCTGTGCGTTACTGACATCATATAATATATTTTTTAGTCAAATTCTTGTGGCACATATTTTGCATAATCCGCATATTACACAAAAAGTAAAAGGAAAACCAAGTTTTTAAGGAAATTCTTAATTTTTGGAAAGCACATCTGGAAAAGTTTCTTAAAGTTTTGTGTTCCATAAATTATTTAAGAAGTGAGACAAAAATTGCGTTATATATACACACAATATATGACATGCATGCATAATGTGAACTGTGGGAAAAACATGAACTTTAACAAGTTTTTAACTTGTACAAAAGTGGAAGCACTTAAGCATAGAATGACATTTCAAATATAAAATACAAAAAAAAATTAAAATAAAATATATACACATTTAAAAAGAATTAAGTTTTTGAAAAGGAAATTGTCACAAAAAAAAACCTAAGAATAAAAGAAAATTATATTTTAAAAAAATTTTCTTTATATTTTTGCCTATGCTTATCACACTGATGTGAGGATTGGTAAAAAATGTGAATTGAAAATGCATTATCGCTAATAAGAACAGCAAAAATGGGAGACAACCATCATAATCCTTGCAGCTTTAAAAGCAATGTTTTACATGTTAATATATATTATGTATTTGGCCTATGCTTGGCCATACCCAGCAAGCAATGGTAATAGCAACATATTTTTGTAGTTTATGTGGTAAAAGATATATGTAATATTCTCGACTTAAACGTACTTATATATATATGTTGTCTAAACAATATTCTAATTAATAATTTAAAGTACGAGAATAAAATAAACCGTAGATTTATTCATAAAGTTCCTTGCACCGTACTGTGTTACCATTTAAGATTTGTGCTTAATCTGATACTTAGTAGACTAACAGCAACTGTTTTCGAAGTTATATTATCGAGTTTTTGAAAAAACTTAAATAATACAATCGATCAAGTACTATATGATCGACATTGCCTAAGGTCAATTGAGCGATAAAAATAAAATTAGTAAAAAAAGTGCGAGTTTTAGCTAAATCGACATACTTTAAATATATAGAAGATCAAATCAAGCATTTCCAGAGTTGTATTTCGTTAAATAGGGCCTACTCTGGGTGATTGATAAATGAAATTTTTGTATTTTATCAAATATTTCCAGATACAGAATGTATATATACAAAAGCCACCCTGTATATTGCAAGCAATGACTACAATAAATGTAACTTATTAAAGAAAAGTATAAAAGAATAACAATTTTAAAAAATTGTTTTAGGTCTATTATTATTTTTATTATCTAATTTTTTATATATTCTTATTTTAGCTAAGTCGATAATTCTATAATGGAACAGTTTAAGTTAATAATATTATTAACACTATTTATAACTTCTGAATGCATTCATTACTATATCACGCAATATTATAGCCATCATATTCCAAAAATATAAATCTAACACCTATTAAAGATAAAGATAAATATCTTCAGTATTTCAATTTTATTCATAGCCATTAGTATTTAACTTACCCTTCTGCTACTGGCCTTACTTTAACTCCCGCTGGGTTTGTTCTTTTAGGCGTATGTGTATGAGTGCTTCATAATGTATCTTACAAGTGGCACCAGCAGCATCACCATCAAGTGTTCCGCTGGAAAAATTGAAAAAAATTAAAAATATACTTGAAAGCATTAAGCATTCATAAACATATAAGTGCGGCGGTGGGAGTGGGGTATGAAAAGCATGTATTTGGTGTGAATATTATTGCTTATGTACATGTGTATACATATGTTTATTTCTTTGCCTAAGTGCAAATAAACACTTGAATATGCGCACTTGCCAAGGTGCAAGCTTAAAGATTATGACTCGTTAAAGGATCCTTAAATTGGGTCAAGCATTTGCGGTTGCTCATATCTCTTTACAATGATACTTTAAAAAAAATTAATTTAAATATTTTTAGTAGAAAGTTTCTTTAATATAATATATTTTCTTTTTTGTTTTAGGTAAGTCGCCGCAATATTTATGTAAAAAAAACATACACTATAAAACATCATTATTGTGAGTATTACTTTCCATAGAATTTGTTTGGTAATTTTCGTTACGTGTGGTTTGAAAAAAAAAAAATAAAAAATACTTTTATACAGAAATAATACAATATATGAACCTAAGAGCTTCAAATGTTGAATTTTAAGTTGATATAATTAAAAATTGTTTTCAAATCTATCTATTTTGTTAAATAGGATAATATATATAATATAAAATATAAAAAATAATGTATATTTATATAATTGATCATCTGGTCCTTCAAGTGAAAATTGAATTGCTTCAAATTCTTTAAGACTGTACATAGATTATTGTTTTTATTTCACTTAGTGACAACGCGGCACACATTCTATTTCGGAATATTAAACTATCAAACTCATCAAAAACAATATTTAGACTAACTTCTGGTATCTTTAAAATGTCAGTTTTTCCCTTGTATTTTATATTATAGTTAATGAAATAGATTCTTAAGTTTTGTGGTGATTTCTGAAGTAATTATTTAATTCAGACGTCGAGCATTTAGCATCATCGCTATCGGTAGTAACATATTTGTTAGCAATTTAGGCAATCACAGACATATAATTTATTTTTATGTGGCAGGATCACTAAAGTTTTCTCTAAGTCATTTTTGAACTTGTTTGAAATTTATTATTTTTAAGAAAAATAGTGTATAAACCACACAAGAAATTGTTTTTATCTTTATTGTTTTGCAAATACCAAAAGTATCATCGTTTCAATTGATATAAATCAATAAATAATGATCACAAGGTCATGAAACTTTGACATGTATCATCTGAAGGTTACTATAAATAAAAATAAATAAATAAATCTATTTGCATCTCGGGCAGATACCACAAGATTACACAAATATGTTATATATATATATCATATATATATATTATAGTAATATACATTAGTAGGTATATAAAACTAAATAATCATTAATTATAGAATGTAATAATAGTTCTTAAATAAATAAAAATTTTATTAATAATTAAATTAATTCACTATTATAAATCATTATCATGTTGAGTAAATTCATTACCGATCAGATAAAATCATTTATTTATTTAACAAATTAATATTTGCTTTCATCGATACTTAAAAAAAGAAAAAACAGATTGTTTAAAAATATAAACAAAAAAATCAAATGCAATTATGCAATTATTTTTGGATTTGTTGCAAAAAAAAAAACAACGTATTTTTCCATTATTTCAAATATGCAATTAAAATTTTTCCACATTTCATTTCTTACGTGAAATTGAATTGGCTTCTGAAATATTTCAGCATTTTCCGTATAAATGTTCCGTATTTTGCACAATCGTTAACGCATTATTTTTTGTAAATAAGCACCGACAGAAAATTGAAAAACATTTTGCATTGAGATTCATTTTATTTGCTTTAAGTGCAATGCCAATATCTATAATTTAAATATTATTTGTTGTTCTTTTTAAATGCACATTCAATTCAAAACAGACTTTTCAAGTTCAATGAATTGTTACGTCGAATAAAATTTATTCGTTAAGCATTTTTTTCCATTTTCATTTATAATTTACTTCATTCACACAAAAAAAAAACGGAAAGCACAATACTGCCACAATTTTGAATTCTGCAGATACAAATAAAAATATATACATATATAATAAAAAATGTCTTATACATAAATTCACAAGTTTTTTTGTAGAGACATATGGTAATTTTATCTTCTAAGTTTAATTTTTGTTATTATTGTGTTTATTAGATATAAAATGGTAACTGAATGGCATGGTAATTTAATAATCAATAAAATTAAATAAACTTTTTCTATTTTTAGTGTTAAATAGGTTAAAATTTAGTCTTCAAAAAATAAATATGATCTAATTAGAAGTTAAAAAAAAATGAATAAATATTATATTATATAATTACAAATAATTAAAATAATAATTTATGTTTACTAACTTATACTATGTTCAGACAGCCAGATTGCCTTAATCTAAAAATGAGTAAAAATGAAATTAAGTTAATTTCGAAAGTGTTTATACTGTACCAAATTAAGGAAATCATATGTTTTACAAATCAAATGTAAAAATTACATGCTCTAAACACCATTTCTATCTGGGAAATTTTAAAAGTTGTTTTTATAACTATAAAGGATCGCATTCAGTAGTTTTATTAGCTTTAGTGAATTTCAGGTATGTGAATTATTATTTTTCACACTATTTTAAATTAATAACAGTTACAGTTTTTTTTTATCTATATTCAAATTTAAAAATTCACACTTTCAAAATATTTTCCGTTTTATTAAAGTCAGCTGTTTTTAAAAATAAATATCACTTTTTCATTATCTCAACTTATCTTTTGCTTGAAATTTATCTGACGCATAGTTGCATTTGAAATTTTTCTTAATTTCAAGATTCGTTTAAACGAAATTAGGGCTATTTTCATTAATTTCGATCTAACCTTAAAACTGAATTTTTTATAAAACCAACTTAATTTCACTAAAACGAAAATGAAAGTAAGATTTTTGCGAAATTAAGGTGTGTCTGAACATAGTATTACCAAACCCATTGAGTTCCTGTAAGTAGTACATTATCAAAGAAAAGTGTTAAATTTTTAGAGAGAGCATAGTTCTTAATCTTTAACAATCTTTAACAAAAAATTATAATAATTGATTGCAATTTCCATAAAATGTAGCTTAGAAAATTGTTGAGATTAAAAACCATGTTAGCGTTTTAATTTTTATCCTCTGAGAAATTAAACAAAAGTAACAAAAATTTTAACATGTAAACAATAATAGATTTATGCAGCTTTGGAGCATATCGCTAAACAACATGCGTGATACTTTCTTCTAATTGGACAGGTTCAGAGTTCGAAATTTCGTACTTGTAGTCTAAAGTTATTAGAAGAAAAAATTTTAGAAAAGGAAGAAAAAATGTTACAAATTTGATCTATTAATGTTTAGCACTCACTGAAAAAAATCTCATGTGAATAATTTTTACTGAAGTTATGGGTCAGAAAAGAACGAGAAATATGTTACTTATTTGCTCTAATAATGCCTGGCATTTACCGACAGGACTCTCTTGTGAATAATTTTTATCGAAATTGTGGGCTAGAAGAGTGAAACAAACATTTAACTTATCTGATTTGCCACTGCCTGGCACTCGCCAAAAATAATCTATTCACTGAAAGTTCTAAATTTCTTAAAAGTCTATGCGATGTTTTCAATGTGTGTTAAAGAAATCATCAGAAAGAAAAAAGAGCACCTCAAAATATGAGTTCTCAAGTTATTAAGTGAACTAGCTTATTTTTATCCCTACATGTGGTATCATAACAGAGCCTCTCCTAAAAATGTACATAACATGGCTGCTATGAGATTTACTGCCATTGCTGCCATTTCTATCTGTCTTTATATGTGTTATAGTTGAAAAAATATCGTTTTGATTTTTTTCAAATTGGATAATACTATAAATCCAGTATTTATTAATGAAAATAATTAATAAAAAATTCCTTAACATCGCCCTTCACATTTAGAAGAAAAATTTCAATTATATTATAAAAACAATTTATTTTAAAATATTTGTAATAAATTTTCTACTCCGAAATAGTGACACTCGTTTATTATATATTGCTTGTATATATAGTAACACAATGTTCGATATTCTTATTCAAAAATATTCACCTGGAAACATAAAGTTTTTCTCTGCCATTCAAACAGAATTGAATTAGTTTACTATAGTGAAAGTGGCACACTAACGCATACATTATCTACCATATCTACTCGTACTCGTATTCATACTCGTATTGACAAAACTTTGACATCTGCTGTCACTGAATAATAGAATTTCTCATATGTTCAGACCTACGTCACCTTCATTAAGGTGTACCGATTCTTTAAAGCGAAAATGCTTTTTACCAGGAAAACAAAAATTTTAAAATATTTTTCATAAATTTGGTTCTCTGCCTTCAAATTTATAAATTAATAAATTTCCGAATGTTAACGGACCGAGCGATGAGACGCAGGAATTTTTATGTGCTTTTAAGTGGTTTTCTTAGGCCATTTTTAAAATAAACACAGGGTGATTTTACGGCATTGGCGAAAACACGTGTAAAAATAATTCGGCACAAATGGAACAAATAGGCGTGTGCTTATGACAACGACCAGCAACAGTTCTTCCCATATTGATGAGTGCCGACATTGGTTTGACTTGATTTGGATTAGATTTGGTTGCGGTACGATAAGCAAGCGACGTTACTCTGTACGTTGTTGACGGCGCCGGGCTATTACAGGGATTACATATTTGTTTGCTGTTTACCAACTCGTTTACTTCGCGGTTGCTATAGTGAGTAAGTGGGGAGAGTGTAAGCCCAGGACGGACGACTCTTAGAGCGGTAAAACGTATGCCGATCATTATGCCAAGAAATACGAAATACAGTCGCATATGGGATAAAAGATATGTGAAAAACCGATGAAAAATTTGTGGTGCGCATAATTTTTCCACATTAAATGCGGCCAAAAATGCGTTCCGTCTGTGCCTCTTTTGTGTTTTATTTTAGCGAAATTTTATTTTTGCTCTTATATTTCTTTTTTTTTTGTTTGATTTGTGTGTTTTGTTATTTTTGTTGCATTAAGCAGTAATTAATTTTTATTTATTTGGCAATTATGAAATTTTCAGAATATTATGTTTTTAATGCAGCAATAATTTTTAATTTTAAAAAAAAAGGAATAATTGATAAATTTGGTGTATTAGTAATCTTTGGACCAGTGTATGGATTATGAGTTCAAAGGAAGTAATTAAGAAATTGGATAGTATAATTTTTCTATGAAAATTAAAATAGGTTTATATTATTAGTAAGACATTTCAATTAAAATCAATTTGAATGCTTTGATAATGTAATAAAAAAAAATTAATTTCTACTGCGTCTGTATATTTCTACTGTCCATATCTACTTATGTACTATATCGTTGCCTTAGTACAGTACTGTTCTAATTCAAAATGTCGAGTTTTCGTAGTACACTGCTCATACTAAATTTCTAGAATTTTGGCTGATATTTCTTGGTTAAAAAAAGAAATATTTATTACAACATTATTGCACTTATCTGCGGATATATTTTTCAAATTGATGATAATTAAAACCCTCAAAATTCAAATTCTTCCACATTTTTCAATTCCTTATTTTTATTATTTTTATTACGAAATCATTATTAACAGCTCTCGTCTTAGATCTTTACATTCGCTTTGTTTTGGAGAAGTTTATTTTTAATCAACTTTAGCAATAATATCTTAATGATTTGTTTATGTGATTTTTAGCGCCCTGATGTTTTTTTACTATTAAAGCAATGTGGCTAGCACAATAGACCTTTGTCTATATGTATATCATAATTGAAAATACTTTTGTCAATTTTTGCAATAAATTTTTGGTTAAGTTCGCCTTAAACAAAAACCTTGCTCGTTAAATTAATTATTGACATTTTAACTGGGTTGATCAATTATTGCAGTATTTCACAGTTGATTTTAATTCCATGTAAGATAAGTTTGACAATGATTTAAGTAAAAAAAACAATTAATTTTATGAAAATGTACTTAAGAAATTAAACAAACTACAACGATTATGTTACATACCACAAGAAACTAAAGCGGTTACGATATGTGCAACATCCTATGTAATTTCAAATTGATAGGTGACGTAGTATCATATGTACTACGTGTCAGATATTTAGAGAAACAAGAATATGCCATTTAAATGCATCTTTGAAACTAATGGAATTGACAATATTTCATTTATAAATGAAGCTGTAGTGTATAGCTTAATTTAAGACAAAATTTAGCAAATTTTTAACAAAAATAAAGTATAAAACCATACCTTGGATAAAACGCACAAATTGTCAATGTCGTTGGTTCTGAAATATATACACTTAAGTGTACTATGAAGAATTTGCATGAAATATTGTAGTAAATGTAAAAAAATTAATTAAATACAGATTTTACTACCCTAGTTTAACATAACATAAAATATATATTAAAGAATTCTATATTTATATGTGAATATTAAATCTCTTAAAACTATTAGAATCTGTTAGTTTCATATATTTAAATAAGTCGATTATTTCTGCTATACACTTACAATTTCAATATATCGCTTTATAAACTGTTACTAAAAAAAATTAACTAAAATATTTTATAAAAAATAACGAAAAATAATTAAATATATTTTCTATACCGACATACCAATTATTAAGTTTTTTATTTATTCTTTATATTTTGCTTAACATTTTGTGGAATATTTATGTAGAGTAAATTCAACTTACAAAATTCTATAAATTTTTATTTTAATTTTATAGCCACTTTTTTGCGGCTTTCTTGTAAACTTTTACAGGTTGCGAGTATCTGAAATTGTTGCCTTACATTTTCTTTTCATTTTTCATAAGTTTATTTTTACATAAAGTAAACAATTTATTTTTATAGTTTTTACCCAAAATTTCATTGCAGCAATATTCTTCAAACTTCTTGAAATTGATTGCAGGTGAAGTTTTAAAATTTATAGTTCTTTACTACTCGTAATTTATTTAAAACTTAAAAATTAATTACTCTCCAAATCAGAGTAAAATACTTTATTTCCATTCTTGTGATCAGAAAATTCATTTATAAAAATCACAAAAATAATTTATTCTTAACTAAATCTCAGTGAATGTAGTAAAGTGCAGAAATTGAAATTTGATGTAGTTTAATCCTCCGACTCAGTGAAAAATTTTAGTAAAATATAATGGAAAAATATATAAAATAAATGGAAATCAGTTGTGCAGTTCACATATTTTATGTAAACTAAGCTATAATGAAAATATACAAAGAGTTATTTTTTTTTTTGTAGCTTCAAAATCACATGGATTCAGTTTTTTTTCTTGCAACTTCGAAAATCTATTGTGTGCTTGTCAAAGCTGATATTCAACATCTGTCTGTCCCTGTTTCCTATTGACTGCACTCCTCTAACTCCGTCCTACATCGACAAATGCACGTTTATTTGAAGCACTTTTGTCAGTTTCATTTAAATCAATTATTACGTTTTCACAATTTCGATGCCATTTAATTCCACGATTGATTACACTCCCGAATAGAAGCCATCCTATTCTATCTACGCAAATAGTTTTATGTAATCAATTTTAGTTATTTTTTCAATTACTAATAAAACGAAAAAAAAAAAACAAACAAAAAATCAGCTCATGCCAGATATATTTTTTCAATATATCAAAACCTATTGTTCGCATTGCTTCCTTCACCGTTTTCCATTCTCATTCCGATTTGGCTTATTGAAAATCAAATCGTAAATAATAAATGATACCAAATATTTTTTTATTTTTTTCCTTCGTTTTTCCGTTTGTGTATCTAATCTAAATTTTTTTTGTCTACCAGTTCTATAAATTAAAAATTATAAAATGTTTTTAGTGCAGGCTTTTGCTAACTAAGCATGCTGTACTTTTGCTGCAAAAGGCATAATGTATATTTTAATTTTTTATATATTAAAAATTTATTTGATCTTTATCAAAGGGTTAAAATTAATGTATTCTGCAAATTTGATATATAAAAATATATAATGAATTAAAGATTTATTTTTTATTTTTAAACTAGTTATTTTTTTATAATCCATTAAAACACTTACAGTACAGTTCCACTAAATCGAATCGCCGATTTATCAGATTCCCCAATTTTGTACCAATTGAAATTAGTAATAGAGGGTAATTTAAACTCATTTGGCATAAATGTATAGTATGTTTTGTAAGCCTAACTAAAAGTGTGGTGGATCTACCGAACAAAATTCAAAGGTTTATCAATTTATCTTAATAGCGTACATCAAACACCATCAATTTTTAGCACATCAAATATCTTTATAATTGTCAAATATGTAAATTTGGTTCGGAAATTGTAAAGTAATGCTCATATTTTGAAACAGTTTTTGATAAAAATTTTTAGAATACCTTAATTATTTTAAAATATATGTTATATTTTTATTTTTTTTAATAGAACTGCTATACACTGTTTTACTGCTAACTGCTTTTTTTTGACAAAATGCACAAATTTATTTATCAATTATTTTAAGTCCTAGTGATACGTATTAAGGGGGTTGCTATTATTCCTAATTTAAGAGAACTTCCATCATTTTAACAAATTTATTTACTTTCAAAATTCAATGAAATTAGAAATTAATTTATGAAAAATAATTTATTGTTCTAGAAAATTAATTTTCTTAGACATTAAACCCGACTCAAGTTGGATATCTACAAAATGGGTGAGATATTAATAATTCTTGCCTCAATGATCGTCGATTAGATTAACAATAGTTTTAAAAATTTCTGAAACTAATGAAGATTTTCTCTAAAATATGATCGAAAAATGTATAAAACGACTAGCTTAGAATCATCATAATACCTGAACCTGTTTGTAATTTAAAATATTTTAACCACCAACGAAAAGAAGAAAATGTAAGATTCTAGATATTGGTTCTACTTAATTTAGATAAGATTTTTTTTTTTTGAAATGATATTATTTTATCTCTCAGTATATTAAAAATTAAAAGATAGTTATTCCTATGTGAATATCTTGGAAAAACCTTATATATTCTACTCAAATTAGTTAGTTTCATAGTTTACAATAGAAAAAGTCTAGATTTTTTAGTGCAACTCATTTTGCAACTTGATTTCTAATTTTTTTTGTCAAGAACAGCTATAGATTATAATGTATTCGTTGGTTTGTTAATGTACTTGGTTGAATTAATATATTACCTAATGAACTTACTTCAATCCAATATGAATGACTAAAGTGAAAATAGAGGTTTTTGAAGTGCTTAAACTAATACATTCATAATATTATTACAAATATTTTTCTTCGACACAAATATTATTAATATAAGTATTCTAAATTATATGCCAAAACGTATATCAATAATAATAGAATACCTGCGTGAATGGCATTGTAATATATGTCAGTTGTAATGTAGGAACCATTTTAATAACATTATCTCTAATTTAGTAAAATTATCTTTTTTATGATTAGTTTAACGTTAGCAGTGCCGATACGAATTATTAAGTCATAAGGGATTAGAACATATTCTCCTAGCAATCATTTTAAAAATTTTTTATAAATAAATATTTTTCTAACGCTCGATCCATCCTTCACTCTGTCATTATTGGCCATAATTCAAGAGTTAATAATTTGTAATTCTCAATGGTAATTAATATTATATATGTATATATGTACATTTAGTACATTAAATGAAAAATCCTATACATTATACGTAATTATTATAAATGTTACACTATATATGAACTGTAATATTATGTAAAACAATTTTAGTTTTTAGTGTTTTAGTTTGAAAAACTTTTTTCTATTAAAATATTTTAATTTTTTTTAATAAAATCAATTTCTGGTACAATCAAAAGTTTTTATTTTTATGTCAAAGCACTTTTTTCGCAGGCAATATTGACAAATTAATCAAAAAGTTTAGAAACTCTTCATCATCAAAAAAAATTTTTTTTTGTAGGATTTTCTTTTTTATTGTAAGTTAATAAGTTCTTTGCAACTTTTATGCTGGTTCAGATAGAAAATCCATCAATCATTTCCTAAAAAATTTTCAACAATTCGTTTTTCTGGTTCTGGCTAGTTTGTGCTTTTAATTTGAAGCGGCTGCGCCCAATGCAAAATTCTAACCCATTTTGTTTATATATCACAGTGGCATTGCAAATTATGTGCCAATTTGATAGTGATGATGATGATGTTGATGGTGATGGTGATGGCATGCTAAAATACAGACATAATTATGAAATAAATATGTGTGGAAAAGGTGAAACGCAATGGTATTTTTTCACGCATCACTTGTATCTATTTTTACTTGAAATACGTCAGTTTCGACCCTACATTGCTTGCGCTTTTCGCTGTTCTGTCAAAATGTTGACAAAACAATGATGGATTGTTCGATAAATCGATTAACATACCAAAAAAATAAAATTGACTGACATATCTATACACTTAAAACTACTTAATATGTTTCAAAAATCAAATGAATCGAATTTAAATAAAATAAGTGATATTTCAAACAAACTTAGCAAAAGTATTTGAAAAATTTTATTGCAAAATTCGAACAAGTAATGTTTGTTCAATAGATTTCAAATTATTTTGATGTAAATTTTAATTTTATAATTTAAATACGCATATTAAAATTAAACTTAAGTATTGATTGAAATAAATTATAAACTTGTTATTCAAATATCTCATAAAATTTTATATACTATTAATATGTTTTAATTAAATTTTTTAAAATATAGCCCATTAAACTTTTTACAGATATATTATTAAATTATATTAGATATATTAGCAAAATTAAGAAAATGCTGTTAAAGAAAATTTTTTATCAATTGATTTTTTTTCTTTTCATTAAAAAAAGTGCAGTTAAGTAAAACTTTTTTTAAAGAGGTTTTTCGAACAGTAGTGAACTACAACAACAAAAATTCATTTTTATATTATTTTATTCGTAATTATTCGTAAGTAATATTTTGAGACTACAAATACCGGGAATTGAACTCATGTCGTCAAATTTTAAGCTCAAAGTCAACGTTCATTAGCCAAATGACCCAAAGCTGTACTTGACTTGTATGTTCGCACTTAGAGTTTTATTAATTTGCGGTGAAAATAGATTTTTCTGGAGCTTTGTCAATTTAAAATTTACTTGCTGTGTTTATATTAGAACGAAATCATTAACCAGCTGTAGAACAATTGAATTAATTAATTATATTTATATTTTTAGTTGTTTAATTTAAATACTATTCTGCAATATATTCTTTCTTATGTATAAAACCTAATCTAGGAACGTAATACTGAGAAAGTCATGCTAATATTATTCCACGCGTCGCACGGGTGAGATCAATATTTTGGGAATATAAGTTGTAATTTAACCTCAAATTTTTCAGACTTTTTTGTTATTGGATTTTCTTTTTATTTTTTTCATTTATTTAGTGCTATTAGCTGACATTTTAAATGTTTATTTAACATATTTTTTATGTTTAAGAGATGTATTGTTTTACAAAAAACAAACCTTAGAGCAACTATTAGCATTTAAAGGTTGTTAACAAGTTAACTTCTTAATTTAAAGAGTAAAAAAATAAATAGTTTTAGTCTACATTTATTAGTAATTGAAATAAATTTTTGGCTTGCTAAATTAATTTAAAAAGTCTTCTAATTTATTTGTTACTACTTATTTGCTAAATAATACATTAATCTACGTTAACTATATTACAATATAATTATTAAAATAAATCAAAATAAAAATATGTTAATTTAATTAATTCATATTTTAATTGTATTTGCAATATTTTTTTTGTTTTATTCAAACAAGAGACCGATTAAAATCAACGTATAAATTCACAGCAGCTTAATTATGTAAATTTTTTAAGGGATTTGTATGAATCCTGTAACACATGCAAGCGCCATTTAACTGCTAACACATACAATGACATAATTAAGAACTCAAAATGGCGCAAATTGTTGTATAAAATCATAAAAGTACACACGTTTTTATGCATGTCGGTCTAAAATGGCGTTTAAGTTAAGCATTGAAGAGGAGAGCGGAGTGCTTATACTTACAAGTGCCAGTACATACCACAGCAAGCAGTAAGGCAGTAAAGCAGGGTAAAAAAATACTATTTAAATTATGAGAAAATGCCTAGTAATTGCCAACTCATATAATTAATTCTACAATGTATGTGATATTATACAAGGTGCGACTACTTTCTAATATCTGTGTTGTTTTAACTATGTGTTGAAAAACATTATCAGCATTTTTTAGTTAAAATTCATATTTAAATTTTAAATTTATTTAACTATATTTTTTACCCTTCGTACACTTGATATTTATAGCACATTTAAAAAGAGACGTGCCCCATTTAAACCATATACAAATTTTAAGTAAACGAACAAAGAAAGGAATGGAATTAATAATAACCATCTGTATATCTCTCTAATAATCTGTTAATATTCGATATAGTCTCTTAGAAAATTCCAAAAATGAATTTTCATTTTAATAAGATTTATTTGAAGTTTGACTGAAAAATATAATTTTTTATAATCTTACGTATGAGTAATTTTGTATTTGAACTAATACAATATATATATTTTAAGAATAGAGTTCGATAACAGAACTAAGCATTATTCATATACATATCTGTCTCTTTTTCCGTCTGTTAATATTCGAACTAAACCTCACAGAAAACGATGAAAATTAATTTTGATTCTGAAAAGATTGCCTGAATACTCTGCGGAATAACAGTCTTATTTAAGTTAATCAAGGGTTTATCATCATAGGTGTCTTAAAGACCACATATTAATTATAAGTGAATTTTTTTTTTTTTTGTACAATCTTTAGATAATTTATCAAGCCGGGTTCATTTCCTACCAAAAAACAAAAAGCTCAACCAAAATACCAAACCTTTTTTATGAATTATTTTGAATAACAAAGTTATATTTTTCAAAAGATGTTCAAGTATAAAGGTACTAGAATAATAATTTTGAACTCAACTATAGGTGTTTATGAATATAAACCATTCATTTTTTTTTCCAACTTTACGTATGAGTAATTTTATGTTTGAATTTAAGTATATATATTTAAATACAGTCCATTACTAACTCAATAACTAAAATAAGATACTTCAACTAGTTTTTTTTTAAATAGAATTTTTTTATTGGCCTTAATCATCACTTTTATTTTTATTCTTACTGATATATAAATATAATAGCCATATATAGCTATTCATATATCTATTTATCTATCTAACATATTAACTGTTATATTAACTATTGTGAAAGTATCCTTTCAGTACAATTGAAATATATTTCGACTTAAAATGGTTAGAATGATTAACTTTATTGCTATTACTAGCCAAGTTTATTAACTCACTGATAACTGCTATAGGACATTATTCTACGCAGCCTGCCAAAAAGAGATCTTTTTCATTAATTATAATTTCTAATTAATTTTGTTTTTTTCGTAATTTTGAAGAAAGTGTTCTGTGCCTTTTGCACCCTGTAAAAGACCAACTAAACGTTTCCAAGCATTTAATGAAAGCAACCCAAGAATTTTGTTTCCCACGTCGTTTTACCGTTTACTCCCTTCCATTTGCTGTCACATAAAACATAAAATATGACTGGAAGGTGTGAATTCATGTTACAAGCCATTTTCAAGAAAATAAATACATACCAATATTTCATATTTAATTATATTTTAAAAAATAAATTACTTTTTTCTATAATTTCATTATGCAGACTTTTTTAAATAAAATTTTATATCAAAATTCGGAAAAAAAGTAATACTAATGTGATAAAAAACAATTTTGGTTTTTATAATTTTTAAATTTTACGGCAATAGTTAAAAAAATATTAATTATAGAGAAAACTCTCTTGACCGCTCTTGGCTACTTTTGTCCGCAGAAGACGGATGTCCGGTCAAGGGGTTCAATTGTTGCAAAGAACGATAAAAACATTTGATGTTTGTCTGTTAGTATAGCATGTCATAATATTAATTTCATAATATTTACTATTGATTGAATAGAGTGTTGAAATATATTTATATATGATAAATATTATACTGAAAAATAAACAACAGCCAGTATCCCAACTAATAGCACTAATGTATTAAAACAAGAAGTGGAAAAAAATAGACTGCTAACTTGGAATCCAAAAGAAAAATGGTACTAGTTAACTTTATCAAAGCCATGAAATAAATATGAAATTTTCATAAACCATACGAAGTTGTTGAAAAGATATAATTTATAACTTTTATGCTGATATCCTTACACAATATATAAGCATGATAATCTTGAATATTAAAACAATATATAAATTTTGCTTTTACATAGATTATATTTTTTAATAAATTGCTTCCAAAAATATAATTTTAAAAATATTCATATTATATTTTCTCCTTCAACACTTAAAATATTTAAAAAAATTTCATATATCGTATATTTTCTAAAACCACTTCTAATTATCTTAAAACCCATTGAAAACTTCATTAAAGAGTTCCTGATGTGTTCTTAATTGTCTTGAACTTTAACAATTCTTTTTAGCAATACTATTTCGCATTCATTTTTCAAAATTATGCCGTCATTAATATCAACACCAATGGCATCATAATATTCCATGTTTTTTGCTGATTACAAAACTAATGAGTTCGTAAACTATATTAAGTACACTTAACATTTTCCAAAATTAAAATGTTTATATTGAAGTAGTCATTAAAACAGCGAATGCTGTAAGAAAATTTCAACTGAAAAGTAAATGTGTTTTTCCTGGCACTGACAAGAAGTTTTGTATTAAAAAAAGAAGAAAAAATTATTGAAGTTAAAAATATATACAACATTGTTTTTAATTTCATTTAGAATTTCTTTTTCTTTGTTTTAAATATCTTTTAAAGTTAAATATGTGAAGTAGTATTTAAAGAGAGAGTTTAATACTCCTTGAAAAATTATAATTTGACGCCCAATAATACTAATTCCCATATATGATGTCAACACTTTTCGCATCATTTCCATCATTAATACTCGTAATTAATATTCTAATATTACTAATATTCTAATATTACTAATTTTCTTGCATCTGTATCAATTCGTTTATATAATAACATAAAAATTTTTATATATCAGGTTAAATGTTCTATATTTATATAAAATATTTTACTTTTTACCTTTAACGGTCACTTACTGTCATCTCTATCTTGGTTTCTAATAATCTAAACAATATCTTAAAGTTAATACTAAAGTTTAATACTTTTTTAATCAACAAGACTATATGGAACTTAAAGCTTAACATCACCAATCATACGATTAAGATATGACATAAAAATTTCCACAAGAGATATATTTGTTTTTTAATTTATATATATATTCATTTACTATTAGTCATAAGACAGCTAGTTGATTTAGATAATAATTTTAAAGTGGAAGAATATAAATCATTCATTGAAAGATGCTATCAAGATTAACAATAACAATTCTTATGTTTATTTTTTTTTGTTGAGAGTGGCGCGTCTTTATAACAGAAAGAAACTATTTAAAAGTTAGACGGATTTGAATAGCAAAGAAAAGACAACAACAAAAAGTTTATTAAATTTATTGAAATTTCGCTGACTATGCAACACTGTTTTGAGTATTGCCAAGTACTCAACATCAGTGGTCTTAGGAAATATTTGAATTTTTTAATTAGTTTACAGCCCATATATAATTTATTTGAACTGCAAGTGCCAGGTTTAGAATTTGTACCTGTGGTGAAATCATATTTTAATCAGTACGAGCTCAGTTTTGAAGCTCAGAAGCTTCATCTGATGTTGCCACATTTGCGTGTTTTGAAATAGATACATAAAATTAGAACAGGACATACACAAGGCAAATAATAGCAAATCTAATTATTCTTAAATAATATTAGTATTCTATTTTTACATGTTTTCGACAAAAGAAACCATGGTTTTTAATAGAAATTATTGTTTTAATAGAGAGGTGTTTTGAACAGTAGTGAATTACAAGAACAAAATTTTTGGCTGATTACACAGCTGTTTCGAGTATTGCCAAATACTAATTATCAGTAGCCTTTTGGAATTCTATCGCTTATTTCATTATACGTTAATAATTAAATTAATTATTTAAGTGAAAGTAATATGCATATGAGAAATATTAACAGTAAATGTTATATAGTTAGTTGAGTTTAGTTGAGTTGTTTTAAACTTAAAAAAATAAAGTGCCTTAAATTTTGTTAGCAGTTGATTTAACACTAATAATCTTGTTATTTATATTTAAATAATATAAATATTTTCTCCACGATTTTCATCTCAAACTTATAAGTCTTGAAACGTTTCAGATTCACTAAGCATGAGTATTGAAAAGTGATTAAATTTTTCATAACTTCCATAGTTCTACCTAATATTGAAACTTTTAGTACTTAGTTTTTAATATCCAATTACTTCCACTTACATATAGCTTAGATAATTATTTTCAACTTAAATAAATACCTTTAATACCTTTAATTTTATAAACAGTTGATTCAGCAGTAATAAGATTGTTATTTTAAATAAATAATAAAATTATTTTCTCCACGATTTTTATCGCAAACTGACAAGAAATTTTGAAATGACATAAATTGATTTTTAAGAAAATGCCATTTAGTTCTATTTTATTAGTTCAATAAAATTTTTATTTAAAATGAAAGGCACTCCCTCTTATTGTATTCTATTATGTGATGCATGTCAAAGTTTAAAATAAGAATCATCAAAATGAAAAAGAAAAGGTATATATTCTTTTCTTTTATTTAAAAAATAATAAAAATAAAAAATTTAAAAAGAAAAACTTAAAGGTTCAGTGATTTTCTATTGTTATGCGGTAATAAATTTTTAAGCACAATGACTTTCAAATTATTTTCGCATAAATTAAAGCGGATAATCCATTAAATCCTTTATATATCTTTATATTTTTCTTTTTTTTTTCTTAAAAAATAAAAATAAAAACTTTATTTAATCCTAATAAAAGCTGGGAGCGCAATTTTGTCAAATGGATTCGCGTTTATTTACAGCGTCAAAGCGACATTTGCCACCAATTGTTCCATTCAGTTTTCATGGCAAGGAAATAAAAGAATTAAAAATAAAATACCGCAAAACATTTACCGAGTGACTGCAACAGCGACATTAACTGCCATTAAAAACTGCTGCTTATGGTATAAACTAGCAACGAAAAAAATTAACAAAATTACAAAAACACAAAAAATAAAAAACAAATAAAAAATAATGCGAGCGGTAGTGCTCCGCAAAGTATGCAACGCATTTACATAAAATTCTGAATAAAAAAAATTAAATGTGGCAGCACTTGTGAAAGTTATTGTTTATCTCATGCTAGTATGCATTTTTCCTTTTCCAACTCCTTCTCGCTTCAACTTCGGTGTATTTTTGTCAATATGTGTTTTTAGCCACACATTGCATCCGGAACCGGAAACGTTATGTTAACTGTGACAGTCCCATTATTTTTTTTCTATGCTTGCTACTCTCCGCCTTAATAAAGTGCAAAAATTATGCAAGCACTGCCATATCAAAAGGAAACAGTTTGCTATTCAGAGATTTTTTTAAAGCAAGATCAAAAGCAATTACAGTGTTTTTTTTTTGTTACATTTACTGTAGACAAATTAAGCCGTTAGTGCAAATCCTTAACGAAGTAATGAGTTAATTTTGTTTGTAAAGCATGAAGGCGGTAGGGTAATGTGTAGTGGAGCGCTTGAAAATTTACCATATTTCTGTAAGAAAGATTTTCACTTAATTTAGTCTTATACTTCGATATTAACATAATCTCAAAAGATTTTGTTATGTTACAATAAGAATTATTTTAAAGTAAAAAATTGTAATTACTTCATGCTAAAATTGCTTCCAAAAGTGTTTTTATTATAGCGAAGAAGTTGAGTTTTTTATATGAAGAAATTAAAATCCCCATAAGTAGAAGAATTAGAAATTAATTTAGATATATAAGTAGTAGTATGAACATGAACTTCATATGCTGAAACTTTTTTCAATATAAAATTGAATACACATTGCAGATTTATTAAGTGAGCGTTTTATAATATACTGAAGTTGGTATACATTCACAGTATATTCCTGTGCAATGTCATATTCAATATTCTGATAGTCTGTCTATAAAGCATTTCTCAAATAAAAAATTTTTTTAAGTGAATGATATTCTGTATGTAACAAAAATCAAAATTTTTATTTGTTCACCATATGGTATGTAAACAAAAATGCACTTTGTCAGCTTTACATTCAACATAATAATCACACCGATTCGGCTATTCGAAAAAATAATTGAAAATTTCACGACATGTGTAGTCCTTTGAGTTCCAGAATTATTTTCAAGAGTACATTGAGTACACATAGATGAAAGTATTGCAGTCATTAAGGCCAGTGTCGAGAACATCTTATATGAAGAATTCAAAATTATATACGAAAAGTAGGTACTTGCGAAACGATTTTACGAAAAATTTTTCTCAAGTTCTTTAGCTTTCACCCTAGAATTTTCGTTTAAACAGTTTTGAAACCCATTCATTTTTCAGTGCAAAGTCTGATTGTTCCACTTTTCATAAGTAGCTCTATCTATCAACAGAACTACCGCATTTGGTTTTAAATTTTAAACATATCAATACTTATATCTATATACATTATATATTCAAATAATAAACTTTGCTGTGATTTAAAGCTTTTTGAAATCACCGAAATATTATTCTTTAAAAACGAAACATAATCTGTGACACCATCTTGTCATATGTAATTATAGAGAAACCATGGTCTTACTCAATGAAATATTTGATTATATATTATCTACAAAAGATAATCAGACAAGCAAACTGTAATTTTATTTTTAGAAGATTTTTAAAAGACAACAAAAAAGAAGCAGAAAATTTAACCTCCAGGGTGGAGTTGTTAAGACGCTGCAGTGTCTGTATTATGACTGAAATCATTTTTATCGTCATGCTATAAAATTATCTACCTTTCAAAAAAAACTAACTTCATCTTTTATATACTCACCTAGATTTCTTTACTTAAGAGAGATGAGTTAAACAGCAAGGCACTAATCTTATTTGATAACTTTGCTTGCCTTCAATTATTTTGATGTCCTTATACACAGATTAATATTTGCGCTTCTTATGCTTAAGCAATTATCAATAGTACTACATCTAGGTTAGGCTAAGTTATAACAGTGAACGTAAAGATCAATTTATGACTAAAAACACAAATTTTAAGGGTTTGAGCTACATGGAACCTTTAATAAAACCAAAGATCTTAAGATCCTTTAGGAATTGTATTTAATCTTCGTTAGTTGTGTATCTAACCTTAAAATGCTTTTTTTTATGTAAATAAAAATTATTTTATTTATTTAAAATGTACCATTTGGAATAATATATGGTACATATACATATTATAAGAGAAAATAATAGCAAATGATTATAATAATCACGGTCTTGTTTCTTACAAAATTCTAGTTTCCGCTTTAGGTCACTGAAAATTTAATAGCTTATTTGACAAGTGCATCCGTTTAGTTCTCACTTGCCACAAACCAATGACGTTTTTTGTAACACGCCAACCAACTCACGCCAACCACAGAAATTAGACTGAAGCGGAATGATTGCAGAAAACTCAAATGCTCAAAGCTTTACACTAACACCAAGAAAATTATATAATATAAACTAATGGGTTTCTGACGCCTACAGTGCCACCTAACGTCAGCACAACAACGTACATACGGCAAAAGTAAAAAAAAATTGTTGCATGCAACATGGTCCTCCCGCACAGCTGCGGTGATTTTCAATTAAAAGGAAATTTCCTTTGGGCAAGAAAATAAGCGTCACAAGAATAAATTTTTGCTTAAAGCTAAAACACGAATATAAAATGTTCTAACTTTCTTCACTTGTGGTTTTTGTTATTTTTTTTATATTGTAAAATATAATAAAAAATTATAATGCGAAAGCAGATAATAACTTTAGTTGCACGATATTAGAGCAAACTGTGCGCCAAATTAGAATCCTTACACGAGACAGAGCAATGATTAGCTTCCAGCAAGTTTAGATAATGTAAATGAAAACGTTTTAGATAAAGTAAAAATTTTTCAAAGAACAGGGATGGTACGTATTGTCCACTGTGGCGTATGATTAATATTTGCTATTAAAATTAAAAGTAAAAGAAACAACCATTTGTGATAGCAGCTGCTTTTCATAATTTTTCACTTTAATTGTTGGAAAACTTTGAGATACCAAAAGATAAACTGACTATAGCCTGATTTGATGCACATCGGCTTAAGTGTTATTAACATAATTATTCTTTTAATTTGTTTGTTGTTTTCTTAAGTCTTTATAAACTCAAAACTCGTGAAGGATATCTTAATTTCTTCTTAACTTTTTTATTTGAAAACGAGTAAAAGTAATTTAAAAAACTTTTTTTATGTCAAAAAAATCTACACATGGAATTTGAAATTAAGCGTAAATATTAGAGTTTAAAGCTGTATGACGGCATGTCAAGACTTCAACATTTCTCGACGTTTTAATTACGTTTGAAATTATTGACACTTTACGGTAATGAGTTTTTATTATAGAAATATGTTGAGAAAGATATTTTTATACAATGGGACTTTAGAAATCATATAAAAGGAATATGTTTGAATAATAAAAAAAAAACAAATAAAAATGAATCGAAAAGTTGCATTAACTCCAACAAATTTCGGAAAAAATAATTAAGTTCCAATCTTAATATGACATCAACATACATTACAAATTATATAAAATAATACAGTATGTGGAATTAAAAAAAGTGCATAAAAAGTTTTATAAACCAGTTATCCTTTTATAGTTTGAGTTGTATTTCTTAATACACAATTTCCAAAATATCTCAAATTTCCTTTAAATTTAATAAGTCGATTGTGAAAACATTAGGCCAAACTCGCCTTCTTGTTTTTTTTCTAATATTGTTTTGCGATATTTAAATTCCATATTTCTATATTTGGCAATATTTTTGAATGGAATATTAGATAAAATTTAATTAATACGATTTATAAATCCTTAACGATTTATAAAATTTGAAATTTTTTAAATCTAAATTAACATATATTTATTAATCAATTAAATATTTATATTAATATAGATATTTAGCGATCTAACCTAGTACAATCTATATGCGTTTTTCAACAAACCATCAAAGAAAATATATTTCTGTAGTACTTGAAACTAATTTCTTTTGAAAATGTCATTATTTTTAACTGAATTTTCTTTTAGATATTTTTATATTTAAATTATATTTAACTTAGATCCAAAAAATTACAGTTTGGAACTTTAAAAAAAATTTTTGATAATCATAAGATCATAAGCGAAAAAGCCACTTAATTTAATATTATTTAATTTTCTTAAGTATCTATTTTTGCATAGTATATATACAGTTTCTTTTATTAATTAATTAACTATTAAATATAAACTTTTTAATTTAACTATAAATTTCTTTTAATTTTTTAATTATTTTTTTTTTTATTTTTATGTTTCGTTTTCGCTGAATTTGTTTCCTGCAACACAAAAAACAAAACCTACAAATTGCATGCCACTTATATAAATGTTAATTAAAAAAAATGAAAACTAACAAAATATCATGAAACTGCACGCCTCATCGTATTCATCAACAACAACAAAAACAACAAAAATCTACTTCTTCTTTTTTTTTTGAAACATTTTAATGTGTATAATTATTCTTAAATTTTGTGTAAACATATAAAAATCAAAATGAATTGCAACAGTTGGCATGTTAAGCTCACCAACCAATTTTTTTAAAGAACCACCACTTTTGGGACCAGGTGCAGCGTTCCCACCATTTGGTACACCAGAATTTCATCCCACCACACCTGAAAACTGGAAGGGCGCCACTATACATCCAACCGGACTTATGAAGGAACCAGCAGTCGTTCCCGGTCGCAATGCACCAGTAACTTTTGCTACACAAGGACAAGCACAGGTGAGTTAAAGCAACAAATAAGAATTTCACGCACATATTTTAAACACAAATGTTGGATATATGGTATATTAATTTCATGAAATTTATTTTATTTTACAATTATTTTAACAAGTGCATTTGTGCGCTTATATTGACTGGCAAATATGCTCTGTTACAGCACTTCAATATGCAATCGTTGGTTAAATATTGCATATGCAACATGTGTGTATACAGAAATTTAAAACTGCTCCATTTATTCAATATTTTCAGTCATTCTTTTATGTGCATTTAATTTTTCTTTTTCATTTTATTATTTTATTTCAAAATTTAAAAAAAAAATTTTTTTTTGTTATGCTATTCTTGTAAATATTTTATTTACTTAACTGCATTTGATCTCTAGGGTGCTGTTATGATGGTTTATGGACTGGACCACGACACATCGAACACAGATAAACTATTCAATTTGGTTTGCTTATATGGAAACGTTGCAAGGGTGAGTATCACAAAAATATTTATACAAATTAAATTTATTTCATATAACTCTAAGTGGAATTCATTATTAAAAATTTTTTAAAAATTTAATTATTATTAAAATTAAACAAAATATTAAAACAATGTAATTAAAATTCACATAAGGAATTTAGATATCCTTAAGCACAAAAGTCCTTTAACACCTGATTTGTAGGCCCTTTTTTCATTATTTTCTTTAGTTTTTTGTTAAATAAGAAAAAAATAATTAGCTCACCTGCTTTAACTTAAAAAAAAGGTATCCTTTTATTAGATAAAAAGTGAAAAAGTTACAAAGAATTTAAAATAATTAAATTACGGAAAAGCTTACTTAATATTTTCACTCTTTATTAACCTTTAAGGACTGCAAACAATTTTTTGAGTTCCTCCAAATTCCCCCATTTAAAAGAAATGAACAATTTTGCAATCAAATTGGAAATGGATTCTATTTATAGCAATCTTGCACTATCGTCCTTTCAAATGCAGGAATTTTATTACTGAACTATATTCAATTTTTTCCATTTTTTAAAAAATTTAACAGCTAACCAAACATCTGACGAAGTCGACTCTTTTTCAGTTCTCATTTAAAACTTGCCAGATATATAAAATAATTGATATAATTGATAATTTTGAATTGATTTTGTAATCACCTGTAATTGATTTTGTTCACCTGTTGTGAAGTCAGGTACTTATTAGTCCTACTAGTACAATAGAGGAAAAAGTTGCTTAGAATATTGCATATGAGTAAAATTCGTTGTCTATTCGAAGCAAGCCGAAAATCGAAATCCTTGATTGATTTAGAACACAAAGCAGAAAAGATCAAACTGTGTTATTTCTAATAAATTTATTTTAAAGGTTAAACTTTTTCATATAAATAGAATAAAATTTTCTTATAGTGCATAAATATTTCATTAAATTATAATTTGTTCATTCTGAGTTATTAACTTTTACCATTTTTCTGCTAGTGACATAATTCAACACTAATAAAATGTTTGTCCTTTGCTAGTAAAAAACTGATTAAGAAAATTTTTGACTTCTTTATTTAAAGCAAAGCTTTTACCGAAGGTGTCAGATCTAGAAAACATAATGGGTAATAGCTGTAATAGATTTTGACATGTTACCAAGCTTTTATGAGATGTTCCGTTATATTAGTGAACCTTTTCTATTGATCAAAACAATATTTTTTTGTTTATATGAACCATACAATTTGTCTAATTACTGATAATACAATTCAGAATTACTCATTACTTTGTGTGGAAGAAACTATTATCACCTTTATTTGAGAGGTTTCGAAGTGCTGTGAGCCATTTTATCTTTTTTAATTCATAAGTTCTCGCGTTTAATTTTGAAATTGTTGATTTTTACTCCATGATTTTTCACGTTTAACATTGTTATAGATAGCCTATTTCTCGTTTCCAATGTGAAAAGCAAATCGCAAACATCCACACGACAATACAAATTACTGTCCTTAAAAATATAAAAAACCCTTATATTGAGATTAAACATAAGCGTTTCGAATGCTTAGAACGGTCGAGTTCGAGAAATTTAGTCTATAAAAAATTTCCACCAATTTACATAAGTGAATGTCTTTATTTTACATTTATCAGTTTCAACTGACCTGAAAAGGTCACCTTTAAGATCAAAATTGTAGGATCGAAATTGTTCAACTTCTCTATTCTTATCGGATAATACATATATTGCTTCAACAGAATTTTAATCTATTCGATAGTAGAAAATACTTTCAATATTCAAAAGGGTGTTAACCAAAAGCTATTGTGTAGAATCAATCGAATTTTGTTCTTGCTACATCAGCTATATCAAAATATATAACGATCAAATCTTTTGGAAAAATAAAAAATCACTTTCCGAAAAATCCAACCCGATTTTTAATTAAATACAAACTAGAATTAGATATTAGATTTTAAACAATTTAAATACTTATTACATTATTGAAGTTCTAAATTATTTTCACAATAAATACAATACATAAATCATCATCTATAAATCATTGTTCATATAACTTACTCCGTAATATTCAATAAATCTATATCACGTCTTATACATAGCAGTGTAGTGAATATTTGTTCACTGCTCATGGGAATGGAAAAATTGAACGAAAAACTCAAAATATTTCTAAATATTTAGATCCAATGCAATAAAATTTCTGCATAAGTGAAGGACACATTTATCTAATAAAGATCTAGTGAAGGATAATTTACGCATTAATGTATCATGTAAATCGTATATATAACTTCCTATATGTGTTATATTTTTAAATTTTTATATTTTCATTTCTATATGTTTAAAGTACATAGAAGATATTTATGCACATAAAATGCTTTTATTTACTTTTTTATTTATTTTTATTAAAATGCACTCAGCAAATGCAAAAGTTTACGATTCAACTTGACTACTCATATAATAAACAGCTTTTATTATCCTCATCCTCGTCCTCGTTCAATAAAAAAGAATTTTAATTTCAAAAAAACGTGGAAAATCAGTTACTTATATTTATGTTACTTAAATTTAATGTCCATACTTAAGTCGAAAGCTCTAAAAAAAATTATAAAAAATAATAAAATATATATGTATATAAAATAAATACAATAAAAATCTAAAGTAAATATTTTTCAATACTTAAAACAAGTGCGTAGTATCTTAAGTGCTGAAGTTCTATCTCTTGGCAATAATAAAAGGTGAACGACAATTTAAAAATATGTGACAGTAAGTGAAAAGTAACGCACATCGGTGAATATTTATGAGACATCATTTATTTAATATTTTATACGAGTACGAGTATCTGGAGTTGGAGCGCTAACACAAATACGTGCATACCTACATATAGTATCTGAACTTCGGAAGGGACCTTATGTGCTGGAGGGTTAAAAAATAACAAACGAATTAATTTAAGAATTCGTCCAATATTGCAAAGCAAATGTCAGTTTAAAGTCACTTAAGGTGGCCAATAGTAAAAATAATGAAAAAAATAACTTCACAATATCCTTGCTTATCCTTTTTAACATAACCTTATCATTTTTATTTTATTTTAAATTAGTAGCGAGGGTTTGTGCAATTTGATTTTATATTTATGTGATTTTCTTAAAATTTCTTGAGTGTTGTGTATGTGTTTATTGTTGGTTATGTCGCTTATGTCGGTTATGTTGGTTACGTTGGTTATGTTGTTGACTTTCCGCCATATAGCTAAGCGTTTTTGGTTTCATTAAACGATGACATTATTAAAAATGTTTATTTTGCTCACATGAGTTTGTCATTAAGTAAGATTGAGTATATGGACTTTTTATAGGATTATATCACTCACTGGAGATAAATCGGGTGTGTTTAATGATTGGTCTTCGTACATGTTTGGCGTTTGCAATAAGGGAGTATGATTGTAAATGATTAATGGTCACATCAACAATAAACTGATACAATCTTAAAATAAAAAACAGGATATTAGATTGGCTTTGTAATTTGATATAACGTTTTGTTTTCTAGTTTTCTTAGCAATATTGTTGAAATATTTCACTATTATCATAGAAAGAAAAAAACTGTTGAAATAGCCAATTTAAAAAAAGGAAGCCGAATATCTTTATTATCTTAGGGTACTCAATCAAAGTTTTTGCAGCAATATATCAGATAGTGATTTAATTGGCATGATAGTTGTCATATACGACCTTAAGTAAACAATTCAGTTGTTGATACAAAGTTTTCCTTCACAAATATTTAAGTGATCAAAATAAATTCTTTGTTTGTTGTTTTAGTGGAGTTTATGGTACTGCAGCTAGCACTCATCTGCTATGCACAGTTAAGAACCTGAAACACCAACTGTAATAGCATCCACCACTCCATTTTTTAATGAAGAAATTTATATTCTATTACGGAAAATCTATTTCGAGGAGAACATGATTGGCAACAGTGAGAAATTTTCAAAATCCAAAAGTTATTTTTTTTATATTAATTTTTTTTTAGCGAAATTGACGCGTCTTATGATAAAAAAAAATTATTTAAAAGTGAGAAGCGTTTGAATAGAAATAAAAAGACAACAACAAAAATTTAAATAAATTTATTGATCGAATTTAATTCGGAAAAAAATAAACATTAAGAAATTAGAATTATAGAAAATATGAATAATCCAGCTTTTCCTGCTCACGATTAGCTAACTTTTAGCGTAACACTTGCATAGCTTATTTGTAAAATTGCACTCAAAAAAGGCGTTTTACTATAGTGAGTAAAAATATGCATAACAGATGTCTATGCAAAAACAATAGGCAACCACAAGAATTAACTTTCAATTCGTGGAACTTGTGTTTCCATAATAAGCTCGTTTAATTTAAAGCACGGCAAATGCTTTAGTTAGAGTCACTTAAAAAATAAGAAGTGACAAAAAACTTGGAATTTGAGCATTGAAAATTTGTGCAGCCTTGGGTATTTGTGGAAAGATATGATTACTCTTCGCTTATAATTTAACAGGCATGAGTTCTAAGGCTGGCATTTGCACTCCAAACAAATTATATTTGGACTATAAACTAATTTAAAAAATAATTCGAATTCATAACATTACTGATTGTGCACTTGGCAATACTCGAAACAGCGTTGTATGGTTAGCCAAACTTCAATAAATTAACTTGAATTTTTGTTGTTGTCTTTGCATTTCTATTCGAAGCCTTCTAAATATTTTTTTAATCAAGTTTTTCACCTATTTTGGATATTGCCGAAATTTTCTTTATCAGTAGTGTGTTAGTTTATCTATTCGTATATTATTATTGGACTGCAAGTGTCACGATATTGTGCCCTATCAACGTTTAATTTTTAAATATTATATTAACTTTATACTTAGTAAACAAGATTATCTTAAACTGAAACTATAAGCATGATTGAAATTCAGTAGTGTCCAGTTTTATTACACGCATTTAAAATTTTTGCAATGATAAACAAATTTTTCGTCAAAAATAGTTTCAGAAATAGCTGGGTCTATTAGGAGACTACCATTAAGAAACCCTTTTTAGTTGTAAAAATGTATATATCAAAAATGTATAATCTCCCTTAGCTTCAATACATTTAGTACAATGATTCTTTAATTTTTGGAACTCATCTGTGTAGTCGTTTTCCGGAAAATTTACAAAATTCTTTTTGACAAGAGATATCATTGTTTGTGGAAAATGATTTTCCACAAAAAGATTTTTGAGATATGCAAAAAAACGAAAGTCAAAAAGAGTTAAATCTGGCGGATAAATTGATTGTTGCAAAAACTTATACTTTAATTCACAGATTTAAGCAATCTGTGAATATTGTGCAAGCAGGTGTATTGTGTTAATGGAAAATAATTTTTATCTCCTGTAATTTGGGCATGGTTTGATGAGTTTTTATATCCAATTAATTGTAAATATTACAATAATAAAATTTTGGGTTTTTTGTTTTATGTCTTTGAATATATTTTCCTATAAAAGAGACAGTTCCAAACTATTGTTTTATACGAAACGAATCATTTTGATTGATTTAAACTTTTTAAAAAGATTTCATGGATGTTTAATTTTATGCATTGTTAAAAAATACATTGAAGGCGGTTGAAGCCATATCGTTTATTTTTTATTTAATTGAATTCTTTAACTAAACGTAAGTAGCAACTTTTATAATTTGCATTTAAATGCAAATAAAAATAATCCAACCAACGACATTTTAACTTCGAAAGGCTTTTAAACAATAATTAAATTGACAAAGCAAAATTAAATTTTGGCTATAATTATAAATTTTTTGGCCACTCCGAGATGTGATTGAACAACCTATAATTTGTTACATTGTTACTTATTGGCAAATGTATGTATAGTATTAATTACGACATCTAACAAAAAATGTACTTGCCAAACTCTTCAAAATAAAATTCAATTATAGAATTTATTTATATATTATTTTATGTTTTATTTTATTTTAATAGTATTGATTATATTCTAGTCATTTTACTGCTTAGTACTTTAACTTTATCATAATTTTTTGAACTAAGACTTATTAAGGGATCTACAGCAAAAGTCAACATATATAACATTTCGCTTAATGAAAGTCATAATTTTTAAGTTTTATCTTTAAAATGTTTTCGATTCTCGAAAACATAATTATAAACTTCCTAAATTATTTAACTTCAATGATAATAATCCTCAAGCTTATTGTTTTACATAACTGAGAATGCGTGCTTTAAAAGTATTGTTTCTGTAATGAAACTTAATTTTTGAAATACACAATGATTTATCCTAATGTTCCCAAAGGGCATGGTTTGTTAGATTGAATTATGCTTTCGTTTACTTGCCGCTTAAAATGTCTAGAAGCAGATTTCTGAATGCACACAAAGGAAAGGAATGGGATTTAGGAATTATTCCACTGCTAAGTAGAAATCAAGTCTTCTTAGTGCTACGCTTTGTACTCTGTATTGTGTGCGATAGCATTAATTACATTAATACAATAAAAAAAAAACAACTTTGCGTTATATTGTTATTATGTATATTATACCAAAGGGTCATATTAGTCCTCCTATTGTTGATATTTTGTGTTTAGATTTGGTGTGTTGAATATGCGAAATTGTAGTGTTGTACTGAGTGTGACTTAACTCGTTTCATGCCAGAGATAGTTTTTACTAAATAAAAGTTTAAGTGTGTTTGCTTCTGAAATGTATTACATAATAATACTACAAACACATTGTAAGAAATTGTTCTTGACCAAGTAATAAATTTTATTACATTGCAATTTGATTGAACTGCAATCAATTCACCTTTTGGCATTTACATTGATATCAGAATAATGTTCGGAATTGCATACGTGTAGACATGCACATACTCTTTTTAACATATGTGTATGCACACCGGATATGCAGAGAATTATTTTCCTGTTTTTTCTTTTTTAGTATATTTTTAACATTAAATATACGTAAGCCAACAAGTTATCTTGATACGTTATCCGTCCCACTGCCTTTTATGACGCAATGATTTTTAATCTCAGTGAATAAAATCACGAACAATGCAACATCAATTTTGTAGACCGCCCAATCTATCGGCTCAGGACATATATAAACGACCAACTAACCACTTATTGTTCCTTACGACACACAGACAGGCCTGTGCGAGAAATGAAATTTTTTTATTGCATATCCACGGGCGCTTTAACAAATTGAAGCTTATATGACCACGACCACGACTACAACGATAGCGATGACAATAACTAAGCCAGTAAATGAAAGAAAATATTTTTCAGTAGCGTGAAAATATTTTCCTTGTGGTTACCACGATTGCGTTCTTTATTTTTTGTATTTTATTTTATACTTGTTTTATCCTTGAACAATGTTTTCATGTAACCATTTTTAGTTGCTAATGTGAGCTCCTCTTCTTTAAAAAAGAAGGAAATATGTTATAAATTAAAAATGTCAAGAAATCAAATGCAATAAAAGAAAACGTAAAACAATTTGCAAGTGAAATTAATTATCATGCCAAGCTTAACAAATAAATAATTGGATCTTATATTTTATTCTAAACTTCATATCGATGAATTACATTAGAAGATTATCTAAGGGAGGTTCAACAAAATATGTTATTAAGAAGCTTGAAATATTTTAGAAGCTTAAAAATAAATAGTTAGATATGTTGTTATGGTATATTATATAATGTGGGTCATTGGAATAGCACACCGTCTATTAAATGGCCTCACTGAAGTGAACGTTTAGCCAAAGTAGATCTCGAAACATTGGGTCCTTTTTCGTCCTTCAATTCATGAATGTCATTACTGAGTTAAAGCCAAAATGGCTCCCGTTCGCATAACTACATCCCTTGTTATTGTAAGCAGCTCATACACAGGTTCTTGCTAAAATCATTTCAAAAGTTTTTATTCTATTAACTTTGAATTTACCTATGAATAGCAATTTCATGTCTTCATTTTTTTGTTTCTCCAAGGAATCAAAGTATTACGTCCCGAAGTTAATAATAAGTATAAATACAGATTTGCAAACGTCAATACAAAAGATATATTTAAGTAGATATATATATCGTATAAATAATATAAAAAAAAACCAAATAACCCAATGAGTCGAATTGGTTATACAAATCAACTAATTGAATGCAAAATAAATAAATTTTTTTACTTAACTTATAAAGAAAAAATGCAATAAATTTTCATCAACGCCTAATTAAGGATATACGATTAGTAGTCCGTTGGAGTACACAATAAGCTAAATTCTGAAACCCATTCGCTTGGAAACTTCAAAGATACAATAAATGCATAACGAGTAACCATATTGGTAACGAATTTTACCAAGATTTAAAAATAAAACTAAAAAATACAGAGCATAGCATAGCAGAAAAGAAAAATAAAAAGGAAAAAGTGAAAATTCACTGTTAGTATTTATACAAATTTTCTGTAATCGTTAACCATACGATCTACTCTGCTCTGCATCTGCTCTGGTTGGGGCACATTAAATGAACCGTAAGCGGAACGTATCAAACGTTAAAGGTCTTGCACACAGCCTTGTTAGGGAAGTTATTGTTTTTTCCCAATGTTCGCACTTGTTAATGTTACTTTTATTGTTGTTTTATTTTTGTAATGTAATTAAATTCTGAACATGCCTAATCGAGCGAAAATGTCATAAAAACCGTTCAGCGTTGTAAAGGGATAATTGACGATAGGATAATGTGCACCACCAAATTACTGAGCGACCGACCGACTGTGTGCAACGTTCACACAAAGTTAATTTTGTTCACTTTCTCCACTTTAAAGCAGAAAATTGTATAGTTAATTATTTATTTTTAGTCTAAAACTGGATTTTATTTTTAGGAAGCCTTTTAACAATAAAATCTAATGATGTGCGAAAGATTTTTATTTTTGACTCATCAGCACCTACTGTTTTTGAAGCCATCACCTAATTTAAATTTAGTAATTTTGTATTTTTTTCTACTAATTTTAAAAATATTTTTAATGAATTTATTGAATTGACGGTATTAAAAGATAGATCTATATAGAGCTTAGTAGTGCTTCAAACCAAACATGATATTTACTCGCATTCGTATTTCGATACATATGCATTCACACATTATAGCAACAATAAAACTAACAAACATTTATAGTGATAGTTAAATGATCCAAAAATACAATATAGGCAGTTAAAATTATTTTTCTCTAAAAAGAAAGCATAGAAAAAATTAAATTGTCATTAAAATTGTCTTATGTGTAATGTTTTAATATTAGTGGTTTGACTATTCCACAAAATCATGGTTATCACCTCGAAAATTTGTTTATGTCATGTATAGAGAATGTGCTTTAAATACATTATATACTATTCGTATAATTAGATAGATATAAAAAATTTTAAATAATTAGAACATCTTAAATTCCTTTTTAATTAGGAAGATTAGGTAGGTTATATTACTATAGTAGTCAGTCATATTTACCAATTCACATACATCCGGCACACAGGATCACGGCATCTCTGAAGGCTCTGTTTTTAAACTATATTTATACAGCTGCAAAAGATATATTTCTCTATTTATTTTTTCTTCTCATTTCGATAACGTCTGCAATACTCGTAGCAGAGAACTCCTCGCTTGTGAGCTCAGTATATCCTTTGATTTTTTTTCAAAATTTTAACAATATTATGTTAATGTTAAACAGATGCCTTTTTTTTTGCTAGAAACCATTGGTGTCTTGAAAGACAGTAATCTCTAGTAATAGTCTACCAATGATAAAAGACGCTTCTACTTCTATTCAGGAAACGAAAATTGCTTTTAGGTTTTTTAACTTGGAATCTCGTCCGCGGGTATGATAAGAAAACGGCACCTTTGCAGTACAGAAAAGGAAACTCGGTTGCCATTATAACCAAGCATAACATAAATTCTATAAACTTCATAATATTATATTATCGTATTTAACAAGTACACATATAATAAACACAGATACTTATAAACTAACTTTTATCTTAAATTGTTCTATAAAGAAAACTTGCTGATATTCAAAAAAGAAATATACACAATATTTAGGTAAATAACTGAAAATTCTAAAATTCTCATGAAATTAAATTTGGTCATGCGTTTTAACAAGAAAATTCAATTTTATTATTTAATTATTTTTAAAAGCTTTTATTAAATTTGCCACATTAAATGTTTGTTCAAAAATATCTGCCACATATGCCATTACTTATTCATCTACATATATGGACTTAAACACTGACCTCACTTGATTTATTCAACAGCATGAAGTAGTATCGCACTTGCTTTGATTATGAAGCGAGCAGCAAAATAATTTTAAGCTCAAACGTTACGAAATACGATTTTCATCAAATCCGCAAGATGCATTTCAAAATATTTCGTTGACATAATTTATTAGAATTCTTTTATAATAAATATTTACAGCGCTGCATCATCGTGTGACATTTATTGCCATGAGCTTTATTGGAAACTTAATATACTTGACCGATTTCAATTTCCGTTATGGTCAGAAGTTGACATTTATTTTTTTCTTATAAATTTTAACTTTTTTTTAAATATTGGGCATAATCAAAATATCATTTTAATCAATACATATTTCTATATGTTTATTACGTTGTTCATCAATTCTTTGATAAACGAATGATAATGAATTTATTACGTTAATAAATTCTTTATATTTTTCTTTATATATTCTTTGATAATCAAATGATAGTAATAGTAATTTAAAATTAAATTAAATTAATTCTGATTAAAAGTATTGTCATAACCCATTGAGTTCAAGTATAGATCATAATTTTTTCAGTAGTGTTTTTTGTACACATATAAATATATTTTTTTTATTTATTATTTAATATTTTTACATATATATGCATATATATTTTTCATTAATTTATTTATTTTTTTTATTTATTTATTTATTTTTAAAATAATTTCTAAGACAGTATCATTAAATATTTATAAGAATAAAAACAGTAAAGTTCCTTCTTTAATAATATATATTGTATATTGTATATATATTATTACACTAATCATAATTTTTGTTATATTCAACTCCTAATCCTAGGCTTCCATAAGTCAATAAATAATAAGAAGCGAAGGAGAAAACTTTTTCGCAATAGTGATATATTTCAGTTATGTATATAAGGAGGTAAAAAAAGTTAATCCATTAAATGGAATATATTTCCTCCTGTAAACATACAAATCAAATATTTGTATCTTCGATTTTTAATCTTCAGTTCGTACATAACGTATGAAATTTACTAAAACTATAATATTGTGAAATCTGATATCATCTTCATATATTAGCAATAATTTGTTTTAATTCATTTCATTTTAGTTTATATATAACAACTTGAGCTCTCTTATATAATAAATATTGATTAAGTAATTATGCATTCTAACGAAGTGTGCATAGCATTGCATAAAAAGTACAAAATATAAAAATTGTATGAAAATAACTAAACTTTTATGAAAGGAAAACTACATACTTAAAATTATATCATAATTGTGTACTGAAGTGTATCTAAGGTATGGTTCAGTTTGAATATTTTTGTAGATTAATTTTGATCCAATTAATTTTGTTTTGATATTATATGATATCGAAAAATATAAATTTACCTAATAAGCACTTCTCTTTAAATTGAATTCAATTACCATTAAATATTTTTTTTTTTTTTCATTTATTATGAGCACTTCAAGATGGTAAAATGCTTTTTAATTGGTAAAATATTCGAAAATAATTTCATGTTAAACTTATATATATAAGAAATATAAGAAGGTATGAAGAAAAGCACAGCATAAAGAACATGCAAGTAATTAGAACAGATTTTTTAGGCGTAACTCAGATTTTCGCCTAGAAATATACTACTACAATGAGTATTATGTTAACCTTAGAAAAAAGGCCAGACAAAAGGCAAGTAAATTTACATCAAGAGAAAGCACAATTTCTGTTTAAAATAGAAATAATCTGAATACTCGTAGTATAAAATAATATAAAAATGTAGAAAATTAAGTAAAAATTTAAAGTATTCGCATAAAAAAAGTAAAATTAATAGGGAAAATTTTATTATTGTATTCATTTATTTTATTATATTCATTTAAAATAAATTTTCTTTTATTTCAATTATCTAAATATTTTTTAGATTTTTATTTTTATTCTACATTATTTATTAAATTCTTATTCTATTATTTCAAATTTTTTTATATAACAATTTTAACTGTAATTTCTATTTTACACCCAAGTAGAAGTAATGTCTTCCAGTAAAATGGTATAGAGTTAATTAAAATATTACCAATTCTCTTTAGAGTGCCTTGGTACATCTGCACAAATGACATACTAAGAGACCTTAGAATAGACCTGATCAAAAAATATATAAGGAACAGATCCCTGCAGCTATACGCGAACACTGACAAGCTGTCTTACATAGCACCATCTAATCTCAGAATAATCTCTAGCCGCACCGGGCGGTACGCAGATCATAGATCAGTCATCGAATAATCACGAAACTTTTGAGGAATACATAAATTAGTCATTGAGAAGGGTGGGAATTTGCAGCTATCAAATACCATAGTAAAAGTGCGCACATACACTCTTTAATTCTTATATTGTGATACTTTATTGATATTCTCTATAATTGAATATTATATAATTCATATTTCTTGAAACTTGATATAAGATTAGAGAAAAAGGATCTTTAAGGTTAAAATTTTTTCTTCAAACTGCTGAACTATTTCATAAGAATTTTATTCCTCAGACTATTTTCTAATTGTTTTTTTAAATTTGATTTTTATTTTCTGCTTATATTTAAAAGATTCTATTGGATATTCTGAATTTAAGATTCTTACTTAATAGCTAAAACATTAACAACGTTGGTAATATTGTATTGAAATCTCTTTGATATTATAAGATAATAGTCACATATATATATTTTTCATTAATAATAATAAAGAGATCAGAAAAATGAATCGATGTATTCGAAATATATTCATAGATTTTAATTCTAAATAAATTATGTGTTAAAAACCAAAGATCGTTTAGAATATTGCACTTATATATATTTATTTTTTTGGAGGCGTAAACGCTTTACTCAAATTAACATAAGTTTTCTTTAAATAAATTTTATGAATATTCAATATTCAAAAAAAAATGTTATCCAAAGTAAATTAGATTTATATCGAAAATTAAAAAAAACGGAAATAAATTGCAAACTTCAAATCGAAAATTGCCTTTTTTGCACAAAAATTTGGAATGGAAAATTTATTTAAGCATTTTAAGAGTTTCAACTTAACCGCAAACTCTTGTTGGTTTTATTTTCCATTTTTTTGCATTCGACTTCCTTTTAAGTGAACTACTAAAAAATTGTTCAAAAAGTGGAAGGAATTATACTACTAAATGCACCGTAAACAAAAAACTGTGCTAACTTCAATATTCAAAAGCTTTTAAATATACAATATGTTTCCGTCTTTGCACAGTTTTTGTTTCCTCTTCCTTAGTTCAGAGGAGCTAAGGAGCTAAGTGTTAGGAACTTGGAACACATACCATTCTAATGTTTAAATATGGAAAAACATATCCTTCTTCTGCCACAATATTTGTAAATGGTTTCAACAACATATTAAAGTTATACAAAATTTCAGCAATTAATATTTTGCGTAATTGACAGCAATTTAGGGTGTGGGGTAAACAACGATAAAAATAAATATAAAGAAAACAATTTATTGCAATAATAATTTTCAGACGCAATTAAATAGTATAGTTATATATAATATATTCTCAGGATGGATACCTCATGAGATAGGAATGGTATAAAAATAATGGTTCGCTTTTTCATCAAAAATTTATTGTCGTTTTTTATTTCTATAAATCTGGTCTTTATATCTAATTAAACTGTAAGAATATGTTAAAATAATAACTTGAGTTTATTTTTCAAGCAGTTTGAATTTAATCTATGATTTTTAATAATGAGTTATAATATATATAATTATAATGAGACTATCCATTAAATTGCTCATATATCATCGAAACTAACAAGCTAACATCTTTATATCTTTATTTCTGACCACAAACTCATGCAACTTAACTTCTTGCTCCGCTAAAAGAGGATCCTGATAAATCCATCTCTCATTCATATTAATGAAATGATGTCCCAAATCAATTTTTTTCTTTCTAAAACGCTTTAGATGTGCATACAATGCCGTGTTAAACTACGTTTGTGTTGCATTATTGGAGACACGAAAATAATAGGTTATATAAAATATTTCTGAGGTTTTCTGGTACATTTTTGAACAAAAATTTTCTTTATTGAAAATTATTTTTTATTAAGCATATATTCGCTATTATAATTTATGGCCTTTTGCTGTTTTTCGGATATCTTTATAATTCCAATGGTATAGAACTTCTGTGGCTTATCGACGAAAAACTTGTTCAATTGCTTTTCAGCGACTGTTCGATTGGCTAATTTTTTATTTAATATGGTGGACTTCCCAACCAGGTTTTGTAAATTTCTTCCAAGCCATCAAAGATGTGTGTGTGGCCTGACGTTGTCATAATGTAACAAAACTCGTGTCTGTTCCTCAATTTTGGTTGCTTTTTGTTTGTTCCGTTCAAGCGGTCGGATTATGAGGAATAGAAATCCGAAAAAACTGAAACAGTTCCCTTCCATTCCCTCCAATTAGTTCACATAACCTTGTTTGCTATCAATTCACCTTTGAAGTCAATTTTTAATCAATTTTTTAACGCCCGTAATTATTAACTTTAAAATTGGTTCGATTTCGTTACGTTTCAGCAACGTGTCACTGACGGTAATTCAGTCATTTCTGTGCAATGATCTATTTGGTATCCAAACATCGCCAGTCTTTACGTAATCTGTTCTTTTTAACTGATTTCAGACTATCATGCGGTTGATGTTTAATGGTTCCGATATCTGCTGGCAGCTTAAGTATTAGTTTTGCTTAAGGAGTAAAGAGTTTTTTCGCCATTTTTTGTGGCTTCTGACGTACAATGTGTATTTCTGACATGAAAATTTTTGAAAGGTAACCAAGCAAACTACTTCTGGATTTAGATAAAAACCTCGAAGAATTTTTGTATTATCCAATATTTCTTAATATGCATATTAAAATGTCTATAACTTCTACTACATCCCTTTTGTTCAATCGATGAACTTCTAAAACCATATCCTGTATTTCTGTACTACTTTGTGGTACTTCATATACTTCACCTAAATAGTTTTCAAGATTAAAACTTTTCCGACTATTTTTGAATATCCCAGCCTGTATTCAACTAACATATATTTAATTTTGGTATAAATACCCCCTGTCTTTTTTGTAGATTTTATTTTTTTAACTTTTAAAAATAAATATTCATTTCTTTCTTATTATTATTATTAAATTTCTTTAATGTATTTGTTGTTATTTATTATCATTATTTCTCCATATTACTAAAATTATTTATGGAATTTGTTTTTTAATTAATACATATGGAATTAATATTTATATTTTTTAATTATTAAATCTAATTAAAATTATTTTATTTAATGCATTCAACCAAAAAGTAAAAGTTGAACGCTTGAACTAATATTTAATATATAATTTTATATTAATATTATTATTGTTGTAGACTTTTTACGGAGATTATATTACTATAGTTTGTCCATTATGACAAAGAAACTAATTTCCAAAGAGAAAAATATCAACAGATTAAAACTTCTAAGCCTGGCACTTGTAGTTCATAAAATTATATATAGACTAATAAGCTAATGAGTTACTTCTAACCAACCCTTGATGTTGGGTATTTGGAAATACTCAAAACAGCTGTATGGTCAGTCAAAAAATGTAATTAATTAAACTATGTTTATTTATTTACATTTTAAATAGAAATTTTTATTTGTTTTTATTTATTTATTTTACAAATAATAATCAATGAATTAAACAAGTCTATTTATCTCGTTTTTGAGAGTGAAAGTAAAGTGCTTTCAACCTTGCAATAAATATTAACTGCGCTTTATGTTTTAGGCGGCGCAATGAACCTGCGGGCATATGAATTCAGTCCTATTAAATGTTACGGTTTATAGCGGAGGAAAATCAAAACTAGATTTACTTTTAAAAATACGCGAATTTCCCGAAAACCACTAAGTCGTTCAGGTTTTGCCTAAAACTGGTCTAAAATTCAATGGTTGCATGCAGCAATTTCGATTTGTTGCTTCCACTGTAGCTGCAAGCGTTCGACTTAAGTTGTGCGGAATACTTATAACTATTCATTAATTGGTTAATCGCTTCAAATTAACGTTAGCCGAAGTTTTCAACCATGTTTTCTCTAGCCCCTTCTGATTATTTGTCTATTTGTCTTCTGTCTATCTGTCTGTCTGTTTCATTTTTTTGTTACTGTTTAAGTTGTGCTAAAAACTTGTTGGCATGTGAACGACGCAATTCAATGTCCATAATTTCATTTTCTACGTTTTGAATTGGTCGCACCGAACACCGAACACGGTTGCACCGTTTACTGAACGCCTTGAATTATGAAATACTTGGAACCTGTCAATGACCAGCAAAACTGAAATGAAATTTCCATTTAAAATGCAATGCAGTTTTTGCAATATTTTAATTGGTAACTGACTAACGAAGTCAATAAATTCGAGCGCAATTGCATGTCGCAAGCGTAACCCCATAAACTGGCATATGGATGGATGTTAGCAAAACAGCACATAAAAGGCAAGAAACTCGTTTCATCAAATTAGTTTTTCTAAACTGCATAAAAAGTATACGCATTCAATCTAAAAATTATACAATTTTGCTACTGAATAAATCACTTAAATGTGGGAAAACTTCAACAAATTTTTCATTGGACTCAAGTGAACGCGACTCACACAGAACTCGTTAAAATTTGGCGTTCTCCACATTTCGGTTCGAATTCGCATTGGAATTTTTAAAGTTTTTTTTTGTTTTTTTTTATATTAATGTTGGTCAACAAACCAATTTGAACAACGCATTTCACACAATCAACCTGACACTAGCACAGATACAAATGTATCTATGTAGATACATTTGCCTGGTAGTAGAGTGGTATGTGTGTTCCGTTGTGCCCTGTCCGGTTCACTTGACAGTTGTCGTTGGGGACATGTAACGCTTTACGTTGTTATAATTTCATTTATCAGATTTTTTTTTCTGTTTTCGTCAATTTGTATCCTTGTTTCCCAGTGCTACCGCCACTTCCTGCTGCTTTCATCTCTTTCATTTGCTTTATTTAAAAAACAACAATATTTACATTCATTCTCATTCATTTTATTACCTTTTTTACCGGATAAAAATGAACTTAGTGGTTTGTTTATTTAGCAAGAAAAATATTTGCATTTTGTACTACGCTATGTATTTTTTCACTTAAGTCCTTTTTTATGTCACATCCGTTTTAAGTTTGCCAAAGAGTGAACCCTTATTTTTTATGGATATATCCATTTTGAATAGTGAAAACATTTTTAAATCTTATTAAAGCACAAATGCCTTACTAGTGACTATCTATGCGCCTTGAAAATCATAATAAAAACTAAAAAAAAAATATTGCAATAGGGCGTGGTTAAAAAAACGATACTGTAATAAATATATAGTACATTTTAAAACAAATGATTTCATTAGGTGATTAATATGAATACCTCGGAATTAAGTGATAAGATCATGACTGTGTCATCATATGCTAGTACAGTTACTATACATTTGCTTAATAGTCACTGTATTCTGGTAATCTGTAGCAGACGATTATAATAACGACCGTAATATATATGAAATTATAATATGAATGAATATAAAGATCTGAATAAACAGTCAACTAAATATTTGTGTAGTAATCTCTGGCAGACTACTATTCTGGCCATCGCCGAGTTCCTAACTAATAGTAAATGTTAAATTATAATTTGAATGAATATAAATTTCTAAATAAATAACTAACTTCTATCTACTAATCTTGTTTAGAAAATACAACAAAAAATAAGACGACTATTCTTATAAATAGAAAGTGTAAGACTTTAGTTGTTACTATATAGATAACAGCTATATAGTTTATATATAATGGAACTAATATTTTAAAGAAATATTATTAAAGAAATATTAAAATAATTATTAGAATTATATATAATGTATTTACAGATGAATGTATAAAAACAATTAAGATAACAATACTTTCGAAGACCACTCTTAATGAATCTTTAGTTGTATTCGAAACAGCTGTATCATTCAATAAAAAAATAAATTTTATTGCCATCAATTTTTTTAACTGTAAATGATTTTTATCTGCAATAGAGACTTATTTGATTAGACAAAAATTACTATATAAAATTTACTAATGAAAACAAAGAATGGAACTAAGCGCTCTAACTAAAACTGACAGTTTAGATTCAGTATAATCTCTTTCATTATGTAAAAGATAATAAATGCTTAATGATGTCTAAATATTTATCGATATAGGAAACATGTGAATTTAATAATATAAAAGAAGCACATAAAAGAGAAGAGAGCAGTACGGTATCTCACCATTGCTTAACTAAACCTTCTAAGAAATATTAATATAAATGCAAGTAATTGGAATTGGACTACGTGTTCATTCATTACTAGTACGAGTTATTATTTGATTGATATTGGAATACAAAATTAAATATATAAAACAGATAATATATAAATAATATATATATATATTACATACGGAATGAATGCTCACTTAGTATCCAACACACGATTTCGTTTAAACTATGAAATACAGATTTTCCGTTTCTTGATGTTTTGTTGATTATTGATTTTTTAATTTTAAATTTATAATAAATAGTTATTATTTTTCAATCAGAAAAATGAATACTCAGAGTGTTTCAGTTTCAACTATCTATATAGTATGTATATAATTCGGAGAGAAGTTGGTTCGTTATTCCTTATTAAAATCACTGCTCAATTTGAAAAATGCTTATTACGAAATATATATATTATTAATATTAAAAAAAAACTATTATTCAAATGGTATTATTTTTATTTTAGATTAAATTTTTGAAAACCAAAGAAGGCACAGCCATGGTACAAATGGGTGATTCCGTTGCTGTTGAACGTTGCGTACAACACTTGAACAACATTCCAGTCGGCACTGGTGGCAAAATTCAAATTGCATTCTCAAAACAAAATTTCCTATCTGAAGTTATTAATCCATTTTTGCTTCCCGATCATACACCAAGTTTTAAGGAATACACAGGCTCAAAGAATAATCGTTTTCTGTCCCCTGCACAAGCCAGCAAAAATCGTATTCAACCACCAAGCAAGGTTAGTCATTAAACAAAAAAATGAATTATTTATTAAATAATTTATTGTACTTATTTAAAGATACGTTTGATTTATTTTGTCTAAAATTATTTAAATGATTTATTTTAATTATTTAATTATTATAATAAGAACATATTTCATCATTATATACAAATTTTTTTTTATAGAATATATATTTAGTATTCTTTTTATTAAACAATTTATATAAATTATTAGTATTTTCGAAATATTTCCATTAAAATATAAACATAGATTTTAATAATAAATTAAAATTTAATAATTAGTTTTTAAAAATTTGAATAATTAAATCATAATTATTTAAAACAAATATTTTGGTCTACTTCGTAGATCATCTTCAGTGTATTGAAATATAGGTCGAAGATATTGTATAAATTATATAATAATTAAATTATTATAAAAGGACAATACACAAGATAACTATATGTAAAAGAATATAATAATTTATAAATTATTATTTACGTAAATAAATAACAATAATAAACACTTAACATATGTTTTTTTTTCATCTTTACAGATTCTTCACTTCTTCAACACACCTCCTGGTTTAACTGAAGATCAGTTAATAGGCATTTTCAATATTAAGGAGGTACCTGCTACATCCGTGCGACTTTTCCCTCTTAAAACAGAACGCTCTTCATCGGGTTTGATTGAATTCCCAAATATTTCACAAGCAGTTTTGGCAATAATGAAATGTAATCATCTGCCAATCGAGGGTAAAGGTAAGAAAATCAAAATAATTAAACAAGAAATGGTTAATACTCAGGCATATATTATATTTAATAATACTCTACTTAATTCTAATAAATATATAATTTTTTAACTTTATTCGTTATAAGTGTAAAGCCAATGTTTGAGCATTAAACATTATTCAAATTTAGTCCCTAAAATTATGCAACAATAAAATTATTTACGCTCTACAGTTTGTGCAGAAACGGCTGTGTAAATTAACGCTAATTGCTTGCTGAAATTTGGTTTGTTGAACCATTTTGGTTTCATTTGCAAATATCGTTTAAATTTTAATTGCGCAATTACCACTTCAGCTGTAATCAAACATTAAACCCAAAATTCGTTCAATCGTAAATTTAGTATTGAACAAATGTTGCTGTTGCTCTTTTTGTTGTTATTGTCGCCAACTTTGTAGTAACAATTTTGTAATTACGCGAAGTTCAAATAATTTATGACACTTTTAATAATTAATTATTTCTATAAATGTTAAATTACTCAACTCATTTGCAGATAACAGCTTTGGAAATATGATTTGAAAATATGGATTAACAATATAAAAATGAAAATGAAGAGAAAATCTTTGGTTTGGTTATTCCAATGGTTTAATCTTCGAAATCGCTCGAAATACTGAGAAATATGTTATAAAATTTATAGAAACAGTACTTTTGTATTAATTATTGCTCAAATTTTTTTATTACTATATTTGATGTAGCTTTGATTATTTGATTATTATTAATAAGTAGAGTTCCATTGTTTAGATTTCAATACACTTAGGCTAAATTGGACATTTTTAACACAGTATAGGTACACAGTTTCATTGAACTATTTTGTTGATGCAAAACTTATAGGAACCATGTTAGTAACGTATATGACGTCTCCTACGGCAGCCAAATATGTACATTGTATTTTTGCTATTCACTAGATAGAAACGGAGAAGACGTTGAATGACTTTTTCTTATAATATAAATTATTTCATTAAAAAATTTTATTAAATTATAATGTGCACTTATAAGAAAAGTGATGTCATTAAATTGCATGAAAACTGTGCTTCTATTTGATATACTTAGTCAAAAAATTGAGATCGCAGTTTAAAATATATAGACAATATGTTAATAAATAACCATATTTATTGGCACATAAACTAATAACTGTTTCATTATATTGGTTTGAAATGAAGTACGTTTTGAATGGTACTTTAACAATTTTGGATTCAATGATCCATATTGAATTTTTAAGTTTTTGTTTTTTTCTTCATGTTTCGACATAATCTACTCTTGATAAATACATTTGTTCCAATTATGAGTCAATGTATACAGAATACTTATATATGTCGGATATTGGCAACAGTTTTCGCACTTCGTAGCTAGCATTCAACTTTTGAGACAGTAAATATTATTTGAAATCAGATTTAGTGAAGAGTAGAAATCTAATTGAAATTTGAGTTTTAGAAATGTAATATGTGTGCAGTAACAAAATGTTAGTTGAAAATAAAAAAATTTAACTACTTGATTACTTATTAAGATACTTTGCAACAATTTAAAGCAACATAAAAGCAAATTAAAAAATTTATTACCTTTAATCGGTAGAAAACAGGAGCGTGTTATTTATTATTGGTAAAATAAATAAATACATTTTTGTATAATTATATTATACGACACTATTTCACTATTAAAGAGTTCTAATTCTTCTTTTACTTATAATTTACTACTGTAAATATAAAATGCAATTTTAAAATTAAAGAAAATTAAATCTAAATTCTTAGTATAATTAAATTCAAAAATTTGATTGACAAATTAATTAAAAGTTGGACTCCTAAAGGTATGCAATTAAATTTATTTTATAATAACACTTGATATTTAATCTAATAGATGATTTTTTTACTTCTTAAAATAAATGTGGATAGTTATTTAATTCTTTAATAAGGTAATGATATTGCAAATAGTGTATGCCTTCCTAATTTCCTTTATTATCGCAACTTCCACAAAAGTTTAGAAGTGCCACATTTATACTGTTGTACTGGTTCCCATTAGATAGTGTCTTATTATTTATTCCAGTATATAGACACAAACCAAACTTCGTCTATGCAATTGATTTAGATATTAACATTAGTTAATTCTTTTTGTCGAAAGCGAAGTGTTTTATGACGAAAATAAACTATTTAAAAGTTAGAAGGGTTCGAATAGACTTGAAAAGATAACAGTAAATGTGTTTTATTTTAGCTAAAATAAATCAACTTTCAGCCTCTTTTTTCATAAAATAACACTGACTGTCCGTCGGAATTTTTCAACTGTTTGATGTTAAGGACATACCGAAATTATTTTACACATTTTAATATACTATTTTAAAAAAGTTTTAATATAAACATTATTTAAAATATCTGCTTATATCTTCTCTCTTTTATTACAGGCACCAAATTTCCTTTCATTATGAAACTATGTTTCTCATCCTCAAAGAGCATGAACGGTGCTTGGAACAATGCAACAAATGAAGGCATCATAGAGAAAGAGAATGACGCCGAAGTGAAGCAGCAGGATGTGTACAATTGAGATTTAATACAAATTTTGTAAATTCAAACATAATAACAAAAATCTTTTTAACCAAATAATGAACCTAATCATACACATCTGAAATTAAAATGAAAAAAAAAATAATAATATTATTATGAATTGAAAACCAATATAGCGAAGAAAAGGAAATACACCAAATAGAACAAACCTTACAACAAGAAAACAAAAAATTTCAAAATTAATAACAAAGAAGAATAAGAAGAAGACAGTAAAATCTAATTTTCTTAATTTAAAAACTATTGTACAATAATTCGCTATTATATCGCTATTAGTTTTCATTTATTATTACCATTACACACACATTAATTAGAAAATATAAATAAATAAATATAAAACTATTTCGTATATTATTTAAAAATAATATTGTATTAATATATATAACAATTGAAACTGTTCAGCAAGCAAAGCTGAAAATATAATTTGATTTTAATAATTTCAACAAGAAATTACTGATAAAGAAATAATTTTTTGTTTTAAAAAAATATTTTGACAATATTAAAAAAATTAGAAATTAAATTAAAAACGAAAAATAGCAAATAAAACGTTAATTGAAAAATGAATTGTTAAAAAAAATTAAACCAAAAATGCTATAAGAAAAACTGTATAAAAACTGGTTTTTGACTAAAGTAGTATTAAAAAAATATATATATATATATTTAATTTATGATATAAAAAAATATTTAAAAGTAAAGCTATTCATGTGCAATTTAAACATAAAATATTTATGAAATTATGAGAAATAAAAAAATTCAAATATAAAATAAAATTTGAATTAAACTTGCACAAGCAAATTTTACAAATCAAACAAAAGACATTATTTTGTGCTTAATTTTACATTAAAAAATAACTATTTTAATTTGTATTTAATTACGTTTAAAATTTTATTGTATTTAAGAATGATTAAATGATTAATGAAAATTTACTATAAATACATTTTAAGAGAGAGGAGAATTTTAGAATATTTAAAATCTTAAGCATTAATGTTATTATAATAAATTAGAAATTATTATTATATTTTATTATTTTTTTTAAGCTAGCAAAAGGCGAAATGTTTTTTAATGTTTAATTTTAATTGTTAAAATGAAAAATATTTTTGAAAGTTTATTATAATCTTTTAGGAATATTTAAATTAAAAAACCAAACAAAAATTTATAAATAAATACGAATTAAGCATAAAAAAAGAGTTTAAAAACAAAAAACAAAAATATCAGCAATAAAGGCAACAACCATATCAAGGCAAATTTAAGTAAAGTACTTCGTAAAATGTATTTATTATAAAAAAAATAAAAATGAAAATATTTTGTGAAAAACATTTATTTATATTAACTAAAAATTAATATAAAAGAAAATAAAACAAATTTATGGACTAATTTTTTCTGCCGCAAACAATAAGTTTAATTAATTATTATACACAGGGAGAAATAAAAATGAAAAAAACACAAAAAAATATATAAAAACTTAAATGCAAAAAGCAAATGCATATAAAACTTTTCAAATACTTAAGTATCAACGAAATGTAAACTTTTTGTTTTTATAAAAGACTTATAAAGAAAACTATATGCTAACTTTAAACTTTTGGCTATTTAAGCCCTAACTGAAATTTCATTAAATTTATTTAAATAATTATTTTTTTGTTTTCTACGTGCAATATTTAATTAAATTTAAACAAAAAAAAAAACAAGTTGTCTATACTTTTTATATTAAATTTACACGGTAAAAATAATTTAAAATTTCCAATTGCAATAGTTCCACCACAAAATTAATTTTGAAATATTTTAACTATAAATTTTATGTTTAATTTTTATTTTATTTAATTGTATTTGTTTTTAAAAAAATTGTATATAAAAGCTAAACTTTTTTAAAAGTTAATTTTTTAAACGTTTGTTGTATGTGTATAATTAAGTAAAGAAATATTTTTTGTTTTGTTGTGTGTAAAAAGAAACTTTTTTATTATTTTTTTAATATGTATATGTTGTTTTAAATTTTTTAATTAAATTTATAATTTTAATTATAAAATATTTTGAATATTTTACCTTAAGTTTTCATGTTATATTAGTTATGAATACATTTAATAATAAAATCATTTTCATTGTTGTGTATAATGTAGTAAATATTTAGAAAGTAAAACATAAAACATTTTATTTAAAAATATTCATTTTAATTTAATGTATAAGAAGCTGAAATCTCGTTAAATTTTTCATTGTATAATTGTAAAAAAAAACGCAAAAAACATCGATAAAAGATCCTAATTAAAAATTAAGTTATTAAAAATAAAATATCAATAAAGAAGAAACGATCAATTAAAATAGTGCTTAAAATTAGTATCGAATGGTAGCTATAAAAAAATGCAATTATTTCAGTTTAGTTTTAGTTTAATTTGTTGTTTATTTAAAAAAAAAAAAATATATATATACATATATATTATATACTAAATACTTAATTTGTTATAATTTTGAGTGGAAAACTTTTTAATGCTTCCGCTGCGGTACTTAAAATCTATTTTCCAAGAATTAGGAATAGAAAATTTATGTTTTTGTTGTTTTATTTATTGTTTAATTTAAGAACAAGTTTTTATCATATAAGTTTTAATTATTTTCTATAAATAAAGGAATTATTCTTTCTTGCAATTAAAATAATTTTTTATTTTTATTTTATAAAATTTTTATTTAAATATTTTTTTTTTAAAAAAACTGTTCATTTTAAGGAATTGATTTCAGACAAATAAATATTCAATAAATTTATTTTATAGATTTATTACACTTGTTAAACTATCTTAAATCTCCCTGGTAAAGTTAATATTATTTTGTGTTCGTTTTTGCAATAAAAACAGAAGAAAAACAAATTAATATAAAATGAATACAAGAAATACAAAAAGAACACAATAAAAAATATGCCAAAAAAGAAAAAAATCCTGAATTTTTAACATATCGAAATTTTTATGCATATTAAAATACAACAAAAATAAAAAAAAATATGTCTTAATTTGCTTAACTAAACTTTAAATATATATACATATATATACATATATATGAATATATGATTATATAGACTAATAAAAGAAAGTATAATAATTTGAAAGAACTAAAAATGCTAAAGTACTAAACTTCAAAGTAAACTTTAACCAAATTTGCATATTTGCAGTTAAACAATAAGAAATAATTTTAAGTGTAAAATTGCAGCAACAATTGAATTATTAAGGAATTTTGTAACATTTTTATATAGGGAAATTCTTTATGTATTTTAGTTTCGAATTTATTTGCTTAAAATTACTAAAAATAAAACAAGAAAAATATTTTATTGGATATGTAGCAAAATTTAAAAGAACAAGCAAAAAAAAATTAGTTAAAATAATTTTAGTAACAAAATTTATTAATTTCGTTCTAAACGTAGAAAATTTAAATTTAGCAAATTATTAAAATTTAATCTATTTTATTTAATTTTTTCAAAATTTTCCAAATTACTTTATTTTACTTTATTAATTAATTTTTTTCCTTTGGCTTACGAAAGTTTGAGCATTTCAAAAATTTTAACAATAATTTTTAATAAGTTTCTTCTATATCAGGAAATATCTTCAGAGTATTACCAATACAAAAATAAAAAAATTAAGGACAAAATTATTATAGAAATTGTTAGAAGACTGTTTTATATTAAAATATTTGCAATATTGAAAATTAAAAAAAATTTGAATCTTTTGAATTTGGTTAATTATATAGTGTAGAAGTTCCAAATTTTTCATAAAATAGAACATCACAGCTTCGGTAGATTTGTTATGCTAACAACTGACCCTAAACAAATAAAAGAAGCACAGCATTTCTTATGAATTTCAGTATCTTTACCATAGAAGAGTTTTTAATATCAGACTTGAATAGTAGCTATTGAACCAACATATACTTCCTCTTCCAAATCAAGCCTGAACAAACACAAATAATGTAAGGATATGTCTCAACGATATAAAAGGAGAAATTATATTGTGTCATTTAGACATACCCTTCTTATTGAGATGCTAGCATAGTTTATGACGTCCGTTTTTGTAAAATATCCACACCTCAGCTTTGTGCTATTAAGTAGTGATATCGCTTTGTAGACAAACCAATTTTTTGACCTGGTGGTCTGTTGTAGTTTCTGAAATATTATTTAAAAAAATGCTTGCACATTGTTCTGGTATTTCTTTAGATCTGCTTGCCGTTTGGCGAATTCTCTGGATTTCTGGAAATTCATTAAGCAATTTTAAAATTTAAAAATTTTTTATATATCTCATCGTTTATTTACTGTTGCCTGCTTTTCCCGTGCTTCGGTTCTAGGAGTACGGTGCGTCTTTAAACTCCTACTCCTAGACATGGTTCTTCGCCATGTCTTAGCTGGGGTTGCAGTTCTACGGCTGACTTGTGGGGTTCAAGCGTATAGCTTGCTTTGTTATGCAGGATGATATTTTCCTGAGCGTGTTGCCAACCCACTTCCATTTTCTTTTCTTCTCATCGCTACACTGTTATTAATATGACTTTCAATGAATGGCTTTTTTATATATTTATTTTTAATAACAAAAGTCAACAATATTAATATTGTGATAGTTCTACATAAATTACAACACTGTTGTTCACATATATATTTTTTTCACTTGATTCACTTAATTTTGTTCACAGATTATTTTATAGTTTAAAAATCTCATAGAAAAAACTATACTCTGAATTATACACATCATATAGCACAGAGGGGATACAGAGGGGCACTGCTTTACTCTAGAGGATGCCAATTTCCCAGTTCATTATTTATATTGTGTTTGGACATATATTGTGTCTTAACATAAATTAATGATAAAATTTTTTTCTATATTTAACTGAAACTGATCTTTATTGATGTGCAATTTTATTGTTATTGCCTGTTTTTACCAATAAAAATTGATTTAAAAAAATCAAACTTTCAGTAATGCAAAATTCAAACTTTCTTTTTTTAATTTTTTTTTATATTTGGTTAAATTTATTTTAATTATTAATGAAAATTTTACACTAACAACGAAAAAGATGTTTGGCCAAAAGAAAATTTTTTAATTTATTTTTTTTTTTGTTTCAATTATTTTTAGTTTATTTTTCGAAAATCAATATTAGTAAAATACAAACAAAAAACAAAAATGATATACATTACCAATACTCTTACAACTTTGTACACCGATAACATAGACATACATAGCAGTATGCATATTAAAAAAATATATTTAATACAGAATAGTAATTTAAAAGAGCAACTACAAGATTATATTGTATTTTTAACTTTTTACTGTAAAAAATAATATATAAAGAAACAAAATATTAATTAATTTTTTAAACTAACGCTAAAAATTAGTAATGAGAGTGTGTCAATTTTAAACTAAATATTAAAACACGAAAAAGCAAACAAAATAGAATTGTTATATAGAAAAGCTTCAGCATTCCTTTTAAAGGACGCATATAAATAAAAACAATTACACAAATCTCACACAACAAAAATTATAACATCAAAAAAAATATAAATAATTAAATAAATAAATAAAACATTATAAATATTAATCATAAAACACTTGACAAAGGAACAAAAACAAAATATTATATGATCCCAGAAACACTCGACACAAAAATTATTACACCATTCAACAGTAATGATTCGATAATTAATATAATTATTATTTTGCATGTTTGAAGATTTTAAATGTGGAGTCTTGACTATACACGTGTATTTTATTGGTTATTTGTGAAGTAATTAGTAATTAGTTCGTGTTGTTTGCCTACTTGAAATATATATTGTAATAGGGTCGAAAAATTCGGACAATACCAAACAAGACAAGATATTAAAACACATAGGAGAAAATAAATTTTTTGCAGATGAAATGAGATATGACTCATTCTTATTGAAATATAAATACACTTAAATATAGATCTACAATTAATTATCTTCTCATACTACTTGTTATCATACTAAATATCGATTTACATTTGTGTTTGCATTCTCTCCTGCTTATCTAGAACTAAATGAAGCTCATCATTCAAAGTATGGTATTTACTTTTAGCACTGAGAATAAGAAGAATTTTTAAAAACGATTAACAACATTTACTATAGTTATTAAATTAGACATTATTAATGTTATCATTACAAAGTTTCTGTGGATTAGAATTTCAATTACGGCTTAAATACATTCACACCACTCACGCAAGCCGTCAATGCCAAACTTAGCTCAAACCGGAATGTCAAATGTAATAATAATTAATTTTTATTAAAAGATCTATTGTGGCTCTTAGTCGGATTAGAGTGTTTCTCCAAGTCCGATTTCTTTAATGAAAGACATCTATTCATTATTTATTCTTCTCGCTATACTGTATACGGCACTGTTAATGTATATACGAGTATATATATATATTTTCTACAAAATATATAATCTCGTCCTTTCTGAAAGTTTCTAGAATTGAGATCAATTTATGATCTTCCTGTAGGCGAAATTTTTTTCATTTAATTCAAATGTAAATCCTTGAGTTGATCGCATTCTCATTAATTATTTTCAAAGAAACTATTGAAAAACATTTCATATCAGATCATTGCCAAAAGTCAAAACTTTTACTTCTTTCTATACATTACAGTCTTTGGTAGATCAGTGCTATCATAATCATGTTAGCTCTCCAATCAGACATATCTAACAATTTTATTATCTCGACATATCTATCAACCGCTGATCTTGTAAATATTTATTTTGCCATATTCTTGGTTGCTGGATTGGTCAAATGCTAAGACTTAAATATATCTTATCACATTCTATATATATATATGATATAATCGAGCTTGTGATTGTACCGCATTCGATAAGGCTCAATCTTCAAAAGCACTAGGATATATATTTCCTGAAGATCTTTTTGTTATATACCAAAAGTTGATTTATTTAATGCGATTTAGTATAATATAACTCGCACAGTTAACATACAGATTTTCTGATTTTATGGTAGACCCTGAAGTTTTAAAAGAGTTAAAAGTGTTTCAAGAAAGTTCTGTTTACAGTTTAAACTCTAAAAACAGAGTTGGCAAATAGATATCACATTTATCTCAGTTGATGAAGATACTTCAAACCTACTCAAACTACTTTTATAAATGATTCAAGCAAGTTGTCTGACATAACACTCAATCCTGGTGAACAGACAAATCTTAAATTAAAGTACATCCAACATTTAATATTTTTTATTATACTTTATATTTCAATTCTCCTTGAGAGTCATCATCAGGATTACGATGATGACATTAAACATTAAACATTGAATTATTTAACAAGAAGGGACCCACAGCCAGAGTAAAGTATCATCAATAATTATTTATTATCGATTCATTACTGTATTTTTCAATATAATCACTACAAAAACAACAACAACAACAATACAACATTACACAACAACAAAAGGACATTAAAACAAGAACAACTGCAAAGTGTAGTCGTAATTACTGGTGATAATTTTTGAAAAAAAAAATGCAATAAAAATTAAAAAAAAAATATTAACTTTGATAATTAAAAATTAGCGCAAAAATTATAATTAGTAGATTTTTTTAAATAAATGTCTATAATATTATTATTATATTAACTTAATTATAAATGAAAACTAAACACTTATAACATAAACATTACATGATAACGAGTATTACGAAAGGATAATAAGGAATGAAACAGAATAACGAATTAGAAAATAACGACGAATAATAATAAACAAACAACAAAAGGGAAATATAATTTAAGAAAAAAAAATGGATTTAAAAAAAAAACAATAACCAAAAGAAGGATTTAATAATATTTTTTAGTTTGTTTAAAATTTTGGAGCAAAATTGTTTGAAGTGGATGATGATTTAGAATATTTAATTTATGAAATTGATATTTCAAATTCTGAAAACTAATATTTACTGAAATTTTATAGTCTGTTGCTTCTCTACAATTTTTTTGTATAATTTTGTTCTAATAAATGGTATTTTCCATATATATAAATGATATATTACTCCTAACAAAGTATGGAGTTTCATTTTTTTTATATAAGAATTGAAAAAAAATGTTCGTCCGTTTTTATTTATTGTAAAATATTTAATTCAATATTCAAAAATGAATATTAAAGTCCTTTAACAGTGTTAAATGGCACTGATGATAATTTTCTATACACATTTTTTTTTTTGTATTCTCAACATCCGCCCAAAACAATTTAAACCAAAAGAAAATAACTTACTTAAAATTTACTTGAAATAAAACAGAGCATCCAAGCCCCGAATACAATTCAAATAAATCTATGACAATTAAATATTTTATTTAAATTAATAATGTGCAATAAAATAAAATAATTTAAAGTTAATTAGCAGCTTATGAAAGTAAGTGAAAATGGTGAAAGCGCTTTAAAAGATGCTTTGAGCGACGGTTGTAAAAATTTTAAATTTAAATTTATTTCTTATATATGTTCTTAATCTAATTTCATCAACTATATACGTTTCAGCGCATATAAGTAAGGTTAATTTTACTTAATAATTAATTTGTTAAATAAATATTTTTCGTAGTTACGTTGAATTTGTTAAATATTTGTGCATATACTTAGTTAGAAAGTTGATGTTATATAAATTACTTTTACATAAACGTTAAGATTAGTTCCATTTTATTATGTTTTTTTTTTTAGAGTAGGACAAGGTAATCTTACTTTTTCAATAGTCCTTTTTTATTTCCTGTATCTTTTGAACCAAATATTTTAAAGCAAAGATAATGTTTTTGAAAAAATAATAATTAATTTATATATTCTATATATATTGGCACAAAATAATAAATTTTAAATTAATCTCTTTATCTCATCATAATCACTCAGTAATCTAAAAGCATTATTAGTGATGTTTTATTTTAGTAACATAGATGTGCAATCTTCATAACATATAATGAATAGAGTATAATGGGGATTTAGGCTAACTTTTAAACAGAGCACTACAGTCATAGTATGTACTAATTAGAGTTAGTACATCAGAAAAGCCTCCAAGGTGTTCTTATATCAGGCACTGACCGGAGATCTCACCTCAATGTTTTTTTTGTTGGTCATGATCATATTAGAAAGCTTGACATTAGCAAAAAATGTAACGTTAGAAGTTTCGTCTTCCTCCATTTGGGCTAACATTCAAACCGAGCACTACAGTCATAGTATGTACTAACTTGAGTTTTGAATACAGTTCAGTATATCATTCCTCCAGGGCGTTCTTATATCAGGCACAAGATCTCCGGATCTCAATCAGTTGTTATTTATTTTTATACATTTTCATAATAAAAAAATTAAAAGGAATGAATACACTCAGAATAGAAGAGACCTTAAAATGTTTCATATGTAATAATCTAAAAATTAAACAGTTTGTATTTAAATTCATGTTCCATGAACGAGCATGTTCATAAAATATATCAAACATTGAAATTTGATTCAAATATATGATAATCCCTAAATCTAAAGATATGTATGGTAAACATTAATATGAAACTTATGCCCTTATTTGCAGATTTTTACAGTCCTCCATGTTAGGCAAAAAAAATACAAAATTTTGGACGGAATTATAAGTTAAGATTTTGAAGAAGTAACATATATTTTGGAAATATGTAGATGGATTAAGTGTAACCTGTATCAAGGGTCGCAGTTTCAGAAGCATTGGCCCTATTGAAGCCAACCAGATTAGTATGTATCGTGAGACAATTGGATGTATGAGTATTTCACTTAGGATAAATTGCAGTTTGAGACATTACTTATGACTTCAACAAACATATTGTGAAATATAACAGATCAGATACGAGTTTATCGAGAGATAATAGTGAATATATGTTAACTATATTAACATATCTCTCATGAACTTTCAATATCACTGCTTTCCATTTGCTACGAATTATAGTATTATGGACGATTTTCTTAAGCATACATTTTCGCTTATAATTATCAATTCGCTTATGCTTCTGATATTTAGTGATACCTTTAAAATTGCCAAGTAAGTTTTTGCAAAAGTTCTAACATCTTTGCTTTTATTAACCTGCGGAATGAATACAATGAATTCGTTTTATATTTTTTTTCACAACTGCTTTAAAAACCTTTTATTTTTTCGTTATCTTTGCTTTAAATAGATTAAATAATAGTATGTTTTTTTTATATATATTATATATTAGTACATATTTATTTTCGTAAATACTTATAAGTAAACAACCCAATTATAAAACTACCGCAACCATATAACTTATGCATTCGTATAAGTGAAAATTGTTAGATGTTTTCTCAGCCCGAAATAGCTCCTATTAGATTTATTAAAAATAGTATTAAATGTCTAGTAGTGGCAGATGTGTATATCAAAAAATATGCAACTATTAATAATAATAAATAGTAATACATTTCTTAAATTATTAACTTATACACTTTTAAGTGCTAATAAATTAATTAAAAAACATAGAAAGTCCTTTTACGTAAACTATTGCTAAAGTTACATACATCCACCCACACTCACAAACATGAAGACACAGCGAGCGTATAGTAGCATACAAACCGTAAAATATGCATTAAAATATTCTAATATATATGCAGAAGAAACTTTTCGATGGGTACAATTATTTATCCTTGCATAAACATAGGCGTTGCTTGGAAATTAATGGAATTTTTAAACAATTTCATATTATCATACATAAAAGTACTCAACAAAACATAATTTAAATAACAAATTAAACTATATATAAAATTTTATTGTACTTACATTTAAACTATTTGCCATATTCTTATGATAATACTAAATGTTATCATCTATACACATTTCTTATATCAAATGTACACATATACATATTTACGCAATATTTATGATAAAATGCATACAGGATGAAACTTTAAAAAAGTTGAAGTTGAATATCAACAAAAACAAGAAGTTTGTATCATTTGAAGAGAAGATATCATTGTTAAAAAGTAAATGACACATGCTAATATTTTAAAACGAAACACTCAAAAACACAGACATATAAACATAAGCTGAACATGATTGAACACGTTTGTACACGATTTATATGTCAGACATACACATACACATACAAACACACACATACACATAAACATACACATACAAATATATATAATATATCCTTTCAATTTGTAATTAAATACATAAAAATACTTATAAACTATATGAATAATTTAACTAAATGTTGTTAGTATTAAAAACAAAAGGAAACACAAAAACAATACAAAGAAACATTAAACTCAAAGGAAAATGAAAGTATTTAGAGCAAAACTTAAAAAAAATATGCAGTAGAATTTAAAGTAAAAACTTGAATTAACTGAAAGCGAAAGTATCAGCAAAAATGACGATGAGAATTTTGAGTAAAATAAATTTTCATATCAGTGCATGTTTCAAAATATATACGTGGAACGTATGATGATTAAAAATTTTCCCATTATATACGCAAAACATAAGTAAATTTAAAAGTCTATATATATATATATATATATATATATATACGAGTATATGAAAAACAAAAAAAAATTATTAATAAAACTTTAAACTATACTTATACACAATAAAAACAAAAAACCTTTGTTTTATTTCTATTCACAAAATTTAACAGTCAACAAGAACAACAGAACAAGTACAAGAACAACAGTAATAACAAATTATCCAACAAGACTAGAACTTCACGCTCATCAGTTAAACAACAATAACAGCAACAATAAACAACAACAACAACAACACGTAGGTATTATTATTTTCCAGCATTTTTCATTAAAATATCTATGGACTTTATATAATTTACATATGCATGGTTCTTGATTAATTGCAGATATAACAAACGCCCATTCATAGTAGTATAACTTTTATAGTTCAGTTCATTTTGAATTTTATATCAGTAGGTTAAATCAATTTGGATCACATTTTGTTATCCTTTTTTCTAATTATTTCCACGTCAAATTATTTTTGGTGTAAAGCATACAGCGTGAATTCTGGAGATTGTCAAATTCATTTTATATTGCTTATTGTTATAGCAATATAGCTGTTGTTGTTTTGTGCTCACATATGCTGACTCATAGAACCTAAACTGGCTCTTAGGACCTATGCTGTGTCCTAGAACCTATACTGGCTCTTAGGACCTATGCAGCCTCATAGGACCTATGCGGACTCATAGGACCTATGCTGACTCATAGGACCTATGCAGAGTCATAGGACCTATGCTGACTCATAGGACCAATGCTGATTCATGGGAACTATGCTGACTCATACGATCCATGCTGAGTCATAGAAACTATACTGACTCATAGGAGCTATGCTGATCCATAGGACCCATACTGGCTTATAGGGTCTATGCTGACGTATCGAACCAATGCTCACTCATAGGATCTATTCTGATTCATAGAATCTATGCGGACGACCATAAGATTTGTTAAATAAATAAAAATTAAAAAAATAGTGTAGAAAAGTTCTAGTATGATGAGAAAGACCAAAAACTATCATAAAAAGAAAATAATAACGTTCAATATTCTTACAATCTTATTCATTTTAGTCAACAATATATTTCTATACATATATTACATATATAAATTACATGTAGTATATGTTAAAAGTAGTAGAATAGCGCTACAAATTCATTTTCATTGAATATTTATTTATACAGTAATATCTTGAGCATCGTTGTTATAATTAATTAATTGTGAATGAATTCAGCTTTTCGACAACCTTTAAATCAGTTTCAAATTTTCAACTATGCGAAAACTGTTATAAAAAACTGTTATTAATTTTGGTGCATTTATTTTTAATGCTTGCAATGAATTAATGAATTGTGTAGATTGTTGAAAGTTTGTATATTTTGAGGAGTAATTTAACATTTATTTTGGTATTCAGAAATTACATATACAGTTTTTACTTTTTCTGTTCATTGTACTGATATTCCGTACTGATATTAAGAATAAAATATTCATGAAAATGTAAAATGGATAATACCAAAAAATGACAGAAGATAAATGCTATGCATGTCTTGATTTCATCATCTTTTCAACAGCATAAACTTTATTCTACTAAAGGTAATAAAGTGTGCGAAAACTGTTATAAAAACTTATTTAAATCCACAATTTTACTACTAGTAAATCAACTTTAATAAAATAGTGTTAAAAATATTTCCTTAATACTTTAAAATAAATCATATTTATAATTGTTTATAAAAGATTTAAAGAACCAATCAATATTATATACTCCTTTTTAGCATAGTTTAAATAACATTGGATTAGAATGCCAGTTAACTTCTGCTAATTTGCTACGAATTTTAATGAAAAAAATCACAATTTCAAATAATATACATATTTATTATTATCAAATTTTAAAATAGTATAACACATTAGAAAGTGTCAAATTAATATTAGTAGTAATTCGTCTCAATTAAAAGAAACGAATGACATTTCACGAAATATAAAAGAAACATGTCATGGTTCTTTGAACAGAACTCTAGTACTCTAGTAAAACGGCAGTACTAGAGTTTTAGTACTGCCATACTAAAACAAACCCAGCACTAACTGATTGCAACACTAATGTATAAATTTAATATTACCAGCATTAAAAAAAAAACAGTCAGTTCTATGAACTGGGTGTTAGAAACACTTTGCAGCAACTCCTTTCCGGCTATTTCAAAGATTCGAGTAAAATTCTGTAAGTTTGAAGATCTGAATTTCGTCTTTGATATTAAAGTGTACTGTCTAATGAAATAGCAACAACCAGTTAATATAATATATTTTTTTCAAAAATTTTAAATTTTATTAAAGCCTCTTAAAGAGTGTAAAGCGATTAGCAAATGCTAAAAAAATGAATAAATTGTATATTATATTTTTAATACTTAAATAATTAAATTTTATTCATACAAAATGTCTACTGAATGTATTTACAGAAGCAGAACAATCCTTTTAAGCAAATGAGTGAATAATTTAAATTACAGGTGTTTCTGAAGAACTGTATTATTGAGATATAAAAGCATTTATTCCATTGGGATGAAGAAACGCATTCCGTATTTTTACGCTAAAAAAGGATTACACAGTGAAATCCTGATTTTACCGTGTTCTGTTTTTGTAAATCTGATAACGCGCTTTACGCAAAGCACTGAAGAGATTCTAAAGAAGGATTTATTTTTCGAAATGAGATACTTTAATATGATTAATTAGTTAAAGTAAATATTACTCCCATGTTTCTACTAATTTTATTGCTTTTAATGAAACTGAATTTGTTTTCATAATATACAAAATTTACTAAAAACAAGTAAATTTATATCTATAAATATCATATAGGTAGAATAATTCAGAGTTAACTTAGCATTTATTTTTTGCGATTAATCGCAATCTGCTTGAAGCTATTCACTTAAACTGAATTTTAAAAGCATTTAACAATAACGTAGTCGTGAATTAATATACTTTCATGATTGTAATAATTAAGTAATTAATTAAATATAATTACTAAAAACACATAAACGTTCACTTATATTCTTAATCATCACGATTTACTTAGTTTTACATTTTAGTTAAAAAGTAATAAACTTTCTTGATGCATTTATCCTTTTACGGTGCACTGTTCTTTTGCATATAAATATGATATTTTTTATACAAAATTCATACAAAAATGTGCTAAGTTTGCTAATATGAAGTATAAACATAGTATCAAAATATTTTGTTGCAGTTGTTTATACCAGATTATTTGTACAAAATCTTAGCATTTATATTACAATAATTTTTACACATTTTTAAGAGAGGTAGCTGCAAAATAAACAATATTGACTCATTTGAAAATAGATTGACATTACAATCGAATAATATTAAAACTTCATACTCATATATTAATAATTTACAATTTGTTATAGTAATAAATAGTAGTGAATATTAAATAATTGAAATTCATAGCTTAAAATCAAATATTAAATATAATACCAAAGGATAAAAAATTAAATTAATTGCGATTCCGAAGTAATAATAAATGGAACATAAAATTTTTAACACAACTTACTAAAGTAATTAAGTCAGAGTTAAAAGTAAAAAAAGTCTTCAAGCAAAAGTCAAAATGCCAGCTAATTGCATCAAAAAATCCACTTTAGACGTAAAAATATACCGTTATGCTTCCACAATTTCTAAAAAAGACCTCCGTGAACACATTTTTACTGTCAAAATTTTCTGAAAATTTAATTTAAATTGTTCGCAAATATGTATTAAACAAAAATGCATATAGTAAAAAAAATAAATTACAATAAAAAGGTTAATAAGAAATTCTAATATAATCAGATGTAAGAGAGTGGCATATAGAAATGAATTAAAAAAGAGAGGATGATGGTGGAATATGGAAATGCATAACAAATAAGAGGAGTAGATAATGTAGTGCAGTAATAAGTAGTAAACTTGGTAGTAAACATTTATACTAAGTAATAAACAAAAAGAGAGCACAAAATTAATAAAAATACGAAGATGATAAAAAAATAGAATAATAGAAGTGCCCATTGTGGAGAAAAACTAAAAAAAACTTCAGTAATAAATTTTAGAAAAATAATGAATGATATCTTTTTTGCTTCCCAAAAAATATTAATAAATGCTTTTTTTATTAGGGACTTTGTGAAATATTAAAAGAAACTGTTTTTTAGTTCTTCAATTTTTATTTTTTAAAAAAGTTAATTTATTTTATAAGTTTTAAAAATTAAATTTGTCAAAGATTCAAAGTTCTTAGTTTCAAAATTTAAAGAAAAAGATAATCCTTTTGCAGACTCTGTATAAGTTTTAAGACTTTTATATATATATATATCGAGTTTATCTCATTATAGGACTAATCTTTCTCAAAAATATTCCTTTTAACTTTACTATGTATTTAGAGAACTTTTAATTGAACAGAACAAAACTTGAAGCAAACATATAATGTTAGGACTGGAACTTGTGCCAGTGTGACTCCATTGCGTGATTTTACTTAAAATACTTAACTAATTTTAGTTGACAACCATATGACGTCAATAACAAGTTCTTTTTAACTAAACTGTAACCAGCTTTAACAATTCCTATAATTTAATATTAATAATGATTAGGATTAATTTGCGTTACTCGTACTAACATAATATTTAATACATATATTAAGGAAGGTAACACTCTACTTAATCGCATTAACTGTTTATCTGTTTATGTTTTCTATATATAGAAAATATAGAAGGAAATTATGTTCTTCTTATTTCTTATAATATATTATCTCATTATTTGTCATTTCTTATTTTGATTCTTTTAGTGCAATTAACTGGCACATTAGCTATTATTTTTTTGATTTCAATTTACTTTTCAGTTATGCTACTATTTGGTAATACTAATAATTATGAATAGTTAATAGCAATTATTACTTATAATAACTAGTTATTGTAGACATATTGTTTGTTTAGTTTGATGTATATATATTTAAACTAAGTTCTAATTAAATTTGTAAAATAGGTAAAAATACGTCGTTATTGATTCCTTTAAAAAATTTTTTAATTAAAACAAAATTTCAGTTTCATTTTCCAACTTAATTATTTAAGTAAATGATGTTGTATATTTTTTAATAACTTTTTTGTTTTGTTATACCAAAAATTCTTAACGCATATTTCTAGAATGATATTATCTTTTAATGTAATGACCTCTGAATACTAATATTTCACAACATTCTAAAATAGTTTTTACGAGAAATAATTTATCAACTTTTGTAATGTTTCCACCTTCACATAAATCCTTAAAGAAATAATTTATTGAATTTTTGTAGTTTCAGTAAAGCCCAAGTCATTCGTTTGCATAATAATTTCACAGAAAATTCATACTTTGAATTTTACCGTTTAAGAGCAGTTGGAATTAGAGCCTGCCGTAGGAAACGGAAGTTGGCTGTTTCTATGTCATTATTAATGTGGGTGAGCAAACGAACGAAAATTAATAATGTTACTTCAACTGAAGGCCTTAGGTCGGAATTTCGTTTAAAAATTTACAACGTCTAGCACAAGATTACAAAAGTTCATAGTTTTTGTTGAAAACACACACCAATTCACAAGTTGCAGTAAATAGAAATATTATAGTAGGAATAGCACAATATTTCCTTGAATTATTTTTGTGAATTGCAAATATTGAAATAATCTATTTATAAACATAGAAAATAATTTAAATTCCAGTTGGAGATAACATTAAGTTATATTATTTAAAAGCTATAAATATTATTTTAAATGTATAAATCAAGTTTGCAATACAATTGTTTAGATTATCATGCAGTATATATGCCGCATATAGTTTATACAATTAGACTATAAGTTATTATAGTTTATAAAATTAAACTATAAGTTATTAAAGTTTATAATTAAAAACTATAAACAATAGTTTATAATTTAAACTGTAATCATATTATTTAATATTAATAATGATTAGGTTTAATTTGCGGTATGCATACTCACATAATATTTAATACATACATATATTAAGGGATATATATAAACTATTTATCTGTTTATGTTTTCTATATATAGGAAAAATATAAGAAAATTTTACTCTCCTTATTATGGTCTTACTTTATTATTTAAACTATTGTTTATTGCGTTACTTGTTTAAATAATAATAGTAAAACAAAATTTAATTTTTCTAATATTAGTTTTAAAAGTTTAAATTTTATTTTACTATCTTTAATGCCATCTTAATATAATATAATATTTAAGACATACATATATTAAGGGAGGTAACACCCTACTTAATCGCATTAACTATTTATCTGTTTATGTTTTCTATATATAGGAAAAATATAAGAAAATTTTACTCTCCTTATTATGGTCTTACTTTATTATTTAAACTATTGTTTATTGCGTTACTTGTTTAAATAATAATAGTAAAATAAAATTTAATTTTTCTAATGTTGATTTTAAAAGTTTAAATTTTATTTTACTATCTTTAATGCCATCTTAATATAAGGAATCTCAATTTGCACCTAAGGCTATTTCTAAAATAATAATTTCAATAATTTCTTAATAATAAAATCATATGAGTTATAAACCTTATATATTCTTAAATTACAAATTTTAGTCAAATTTATATATAAACAAAAATAAATTTGTATATTTCCTTTACAGAATTTAAAACATTTATTATCCAACGCAAAGCCTTTAAGATTGTTCAACCGAATTTATTGTACATTTCTATTAATGAAACTCATTAAATAAAGCACTCATCATTTTCACTTACAAAATATATAATGAATGATTTAATAAATGATTTGTTACTTATATATTTATATATAATATAAGAAATAGGTAAGAAAAAAACTGTATAAGAAATCTATTTCATAGCAAAATCGTTCTAATAGAATGCAGCAAGCAACGCTTACTAACATAAAAATTGCTATTATATTTACTTATACATATATATTATATTTTAATATTTTAAAAATATATATTTACTTTATTTATTTTTTTCTGTTTTTGTACAACAAAGTCTTTTTATATATTTAGTGGGACCAATTTCTGTAATTCAATTCTTTTTTGCATACACTTATAACTCCTTAATTAATGCACAAAATTAAAGCATTTTAAATATATTAATTTTTATTCCACAATAACTAATTTAACTATAAATAAATATTTTGATTTTTTTATAAAAAATAAAAAATAAATAAATATATAAAACTTCGCGTACTTTTTGCATTTAAAAAAAAAATAAACTCTTTTATTATATTAAAAATGGCTTGCATACAACAAAAAGTTTAGCTTAAAATAATTAAAAATTAAAATAAAATTTATTAATTACAAAACTGCATTAAAAACAAAATAAGTAATATTAATTAATGCAAAGATTTAGGGAAATATTTACTATTGCTAACAATTTACATATAAGCAAATAATTTATATAAATAAAACAAAACAAAATATACAAATTTATATATATATATAAATAAGTGTAACTATAAAAATGTGCAAAATATATAAAAATTGTTTACTTTTAGTTATTTTTTTTATATATAATACAAATAATTAGTAAATGCACACAATTTAGATTTTCTATTCTGTTTTTTAATACATATATATAAAATAAAAATATTTCTTTGTTTATTAAGTCAAGGCGAAAGCATATGCCATGACGATGAGTCGATGATCCTAGTGTCAATTTCAAGTAAAACTTAATGTAATAAAATAAAATAGTGTTAATTATAAGATAATAATATTGAAGTTATGTAATTAAATAAGAATTATTTTAATATTACAATTGATAATTATAATTATATTTAAAAAATATTGAGTAATTTTGTATTATATAAATTTTATTGAAACAAAAGTTACTTTAGACTTAGTGCATTATCTCAAACACAAACGACAACAATTTTATTTTTTTAAATTAGCTAATTAAGTAAAAAATTATACGAAACATACTCAATTTTAAAATTAAATTAATTAATATTAAAAGAAAATCCAAAGAATTTAGTTACATAAATTTTTTTAAAACACAAGGAGAAAATAGAGTCAAATTTTAAATACATACAACCATAGAGGCTAACAGATGATATCAAGAATATCAATATCAAGAATATCAAGAATTTTGAAATTGGACTAGTTTTATGAATTTGACTAAAAAAAAATTTGACATATATTCCTTACTTATGCTAACATTTGCAAATATTTTGAGTGATTAGTTTATTTTTGAATAAGTTTTGAACTGTATGCTTTGATATGCCCGATGATTTAGGTTAAGCATTCGTTTCGTTTTTATACCCATATGTCCAAAATATGTTAGAAGCTATAACTATTTTAAAAAATTGTTTATAATTATTGATTTATTCAGCAATTTTTAAGCGATATTTACTTGACTTCAATGTTAAATTTCAACCAAACAAATAATGCTGTTAAAATGTTATCATCTGCTCTGTCTTTGCCCAGCTTATGCACGGGAGCGACTCAACGCTTTAGGAACCCCCTTTCTTGAGGATCTTGATCAACTACAAAACCTGACACTTAACAGCATTTTGAGCTTCGCTAAAAGATCTAGATGGTTTTAAACTTCAGTTTTCCTATATATACGATAATTCCAATAGGCTTAAGTGGATCTCCTAGAGATCGCCGGTATATCCTAACCTTACCTAAAATTTCATACTTTAAGCAACAGATGAAATTCAACATTTTCGTCGTTTACTGATACAGGGTACAAGGCAGTTGTCATCTTTAATGGATTTACGGCCCGCTTTGAAATGTTAGAAGTACTTATAAACTTTATTCTTACATACAGAAAAATTATTTTGTTTCACATTTTAATTAGAATTTAATACAAATTCTTTAATCCATTCCCGATTATACGAGAACAAGTTTAAGGTTTGCAACTCTGATGAAAAGATGAAAGATGAAAAGAATTTCAAATATGAATTCATAAAGCCAGCCAAATTTAAATATTTGTTTTCTTATCGCTCTTGTGTCTATACACAAATATATATAGCTTTAATCTGCTAATATTTTAAAGGTGATTAAAATTGAAATTGTAACTATGTCAATTGTTGTTATATTAACACAACACAACATATTATATGGTTTCGTATGATTCCAGCAAATATATATTTCTTTAACGAGAATTTACTAGATAATTTGCTTTATCAGATAATCCCTCTGAAGACATTGAGTTCGCTTTACAAAACAAAAAGCACACGCTTGATACGGAAATTTAAAAAAAAAAAAGAAAGTGAGTATGAGTTGAGAAATCAAAACAAATTCTAAAAGTCATATCTAAAGCCATGTCTTTATAATTAATCCATATAACAGTTACTTACAATAGGAAATGAAGTATATATCCTAAGTATATTAATATATATACAAATATATCACGAGTATATAAGTATATTAATGTATTATTAATACATATTTTTACATTAACAATATTGAACAAATTTAATTATATAAATTATACTTTTTACAAGGATAAGAACTCTCTACGAGGATGCCATTTGGTTATAAGTTGCAAAGGTTTTGGTTATCTGTGCGGAGTCCTTTAATTTCCGTCTGCAATACTTTAGATTATCACTTATCAAAAGTTATAGATTAGATAGTTAAGAAAAATTATAATATATCTATCATGAAAGCAATTTACAACAATTCTAGTACTATTTGTTAATATCAACTAAAATTAAACGGAATAAACTATGGTCAATATAGTTCCCATTATCAGAAGAACATTTTTTATCTTGGTAAATTTTGATGTAAATAATCTTAATGCAACGTCACTTATAAAAGTTAATATGCTATAGTTGCTGAAAAAGTCTTTAACTAATTAGCTTTAACTAATCTTTAGCTAGCTAAATGAACCTAATATATAATAGGATCAAGACCGCGTAAGCTAACTTGATTCAATGACTTACATATGTAGGAACTAATTTCGTTTCCTGGCAGGCCACTCTAGCAATAAAAATTTTTCATTTATTTCACAGACTCTGTTTGACAGCTTCTTTCAGTCCCATCCTTCAAAGAAGGTAATTAATAAGAGTATATCGAGTTAAAAAGCCAATGAATTTGTTAGATTTTACTAGTTGGAAACTGAGTTGGTATATGGTAATGTAATAAAATTTGAAATATACAAAAAGTGGGATACAGATTTGTTCAATATTCATAAGGTAAAAAAGATGTCAGGTTATCCGAACAGTTCCAGAGATATGAAATATTTGATGCAAATCTAAATATGCATGGTTACTGAATAGTTCAAATATCTATTCAGCCAAATAATATGAACAACACTATTATATCTAGAAGAACAGAATATTACAATAAAAGAATAAGGCTCAATAATTTTCCTTGTGAGCAATATATGTTAAAAAGATATAAAAATGAAAATTATTTTAACTATTTTTAATTTTTTTACTGAAAATTTTGTATTAAAATTAGAAGTGATGTTTGATGAAAAAAATTGTGATTTTGCTTAAACGAAGTACTTTGTATTATATATATGTAAATTAAATATTTATTAATTAATTATATATATGTATGTATGTATTTTTAATATAGTCTCAAGCATAAAAAGAAACGTCAATTTTCTTCGTTTAATTTAAGTAAATTATTAAATTAAGTTGTTATTAAGTAAAAAAGCTTCTTTAGCTTTGAATTATACATATATACACATATATATATATACATCTAAATTTTTGGAAATGCTTATACTTAACATCTTTTTCTCTTTTAAAAAAAAATAACCTTTTGTAAATTGTGTCCAAACTAAATCCACCGCCTAATCTAAACTATAAATACTATTGATGTACTAAAAACTTAGAAGAAAAAAAATATATATGTAATTTAAATAAATATTTATATAAATTGTTTATTGATAAATGTTTGCATGTAAATTGTTTTTACAATAGCAAAATACGTATAAGTAAATAAAAAAATGTTAAAAAAAATATTAAGATTTTAATAAACGAAGTTGAAGAAAGTCAAGTTGAATTGTAGAATCCTTGCCAAATATAGTTAATTAAATATTATACAAATAATTGAAAATATTTATACATAATCGCAAGAGAAAAATTATTAACTAATTATATACTACATACATACACAATATAGTGAAATACACATATTTGAAAAAAAATAACAATGTAAAAATCTAGGGAATCCTTTTGCACCTTTGTTGTTAATCTTTGAGTAAATGTTTTTATTGCTTTTTATTCAAAAATATTTAAAAATATTCCATACATTATACTTCCATGCAAAAACTAAGTTCCTTTTTAAAAAAAGAGATTAGTTATGTAATTTGATTTAAACATAATATACAAAAATATCTACCGTTTAGACTAAGAGACTACTTTAATTTAAATGTGCTTATCTATTTCACTACAGTTTGATCTTTGACCTAATAACTTTAGCTACAGGCAGAGCGTAATGTTTTGAATTCGTTTAGAGTCTACAGTTTCAAATCAGAAAAATTAAACAAAAAATCTATATTTAAGTACTATATGTCAATATAGGTAGTTACATATGTCAATAACGAATTGTGACGTTGATAATGTCAGAGAAAAATTAATCTACAACACCTATTTCAGACAATTACTGCAAGCTTATTCAATAAATTGAGATCTATAGTATTTATATTTGTATAAATACTTTCATATTTAAATAAAAGTCTTCCACACTTAAAGCAATGTTCCGAGTGTATTCTTCATATGTTTCGCTCATTGGAGTCAAAGATATATCGGCTATCGTCCAGCTGATATATCGGCAAATTTATATCATTTTTTTGGCATTGGAGCATTATCAATATCTTACAAAGTTAGTTTAACATTAATTTAATTATTAATTTTAATTACTAGAAATTATTCGCATAAAATCTTCATGGTATTAGTTAACATATTTGACCACATAATTGAATTGTTAAAAACGAAACTGTAAAATCTTCAAACAAGTTAAGATCAATAAAATATTACAAAAATAACTAAAATACCTATATAGAAGCCTCCAGTTTCTAATAGGAATGCACTTAAAAAAATAATTTAGTTGATTTAATCAGATTTTAACTATTCTTACTCGACGCATCATGTTGGTTCAACCATACCACAGGTTGGTTTTCATATCTCCTTCAGCACATGAGCTAAAATTTAACTAGTATGTGGTTAGAGCATATTTTTCTGTGTGTATAGTTTAAATTATAGTATAGTAATATAAAACAACCAATTTTTTATCACATGAGCCCAATTTTTGGGATTAAAGTGTATTGATCTTTCTACAAGACGGGCTTCCACTTGCAACACCCAATTTAAGCTGTTTATTGAAGTTATTAGGAGAAGTAAGCAAGAAAAAAGGTTCTCAATTTTCCTGAATTTATACAAATCAGGAATAAAGCTTTGAATTTATAAATAAAGCACATAAAACTGCGGTTATTATCGCCGCAAATAATTTCAACAAATTTGATGCAGTTTTCTTCAATTTTGATGCGCAGCTAACAAATTTTCTATGTTCCATGAAATTTGATGCTGCGCTAGATCTAGACTAGATCACCGCAGTATTCATATTTCATATTAAAAAGAAGATAAAATAATTTTTGATATATATATTTCATATATATCAATTCAGTGTTTTTAATTTAGATATATTAAATTATAAAAAATAAAATATTTAGACTCAAGTTGAAGTAAAATAAGTTTTATTTCTTTATGATTAAATTATCATTTATTTTGTACATATACTCAAAATATCTAAACCAAATTTAAGTAATTTAAATTGAATAATTTAATCATATAAAGAATAGAAAATACAACTTATTAAAATAAACAATTTTATTTTTTTTTTTCATTTTTCTTATTGAAATGCTTTGAATGTTGACTTAACTTTTAACCAACACAAAACCTTAAAAGTGAAATTAGTTTACTTGATCTAAACGCTGACTGCAAAATACCACCATAAAACTTAAAAACTTTCAAGAATCTATATTATATATTATAAATCTATATTAAATAAATTAAATGAAATCAAATATTATAATATGAATACGGAAGCAAAACAAAAGCAGAAAAATTCCAAACAAGGTAACAAGTAATAAATGTATACAAAAAATATACATAAACTTATACAAAAGCTATATACAATTATATTCATAAAAATAAATATTTTAATAAAAGTATTAAGTAACAAATATCAAATAATAAAAGTATTAAGCAACAAACATAATAACTATACGTATAAAATAATTTTAATATTGAAAGAAAAAAATAAAAAATATTTTTTGTAAAATACCGCATAAAATAGTTTTCACTTATATTAAGTACTAATTAATATTTTATTGATCATTTTTTAACATAAAATAGTTAAAATAATTTTAATAAAAGTAGCTAAGTTTCTGCTTTCTGTGTCAAATTATAATAAACAAAAAATAATATAGAAAATATATAAAAACCAAACGAGAATTAATAGCAAAGTTGAGAACCATTAAAAATAGCTGAATTGAATTGTTAGATTTATAGTAAAAATAGCGAAACATAGTGTTAATTATTTGTAATTGTTTAAATAAATTGTTAAGTTTTTAGTTGAATTATTTCTTTTTTTTTTTGAGATTTGAAAAATTGAACAAAACGCAATAAAATTTTGCTGTTGTACCAGTGAACGAAACTGTGCTCCTTCGAAATGGAGCGAATATTTTTAGTATAGAAAAAAAATTAAGGAAGTCTTCTGTCAAATTTAACAATAAAATGCGATAAAGAAATTGTTTATTTAAAAATAATTATTAGAAAATATATTTAATAAATGCAATGAAACAATAAATTATAAAATTTGAAAGGAACAAGTATTAAGCAAAGGAAATTGTTTGAATTTTATTATAAAAATATATATGTAAACTAACATTACTATATAAAATAAACTGTATTTAAAATCTTGATAAAGATGTAATTTTATTTCACTAAATAATATTTAATAATAAACAAAATAAAATAAAACATATGTTTCTTTATTCAGCATCATTTATAACAATATAACAGCATCAATCAATAATAATATAGACGATACCCTAGAATGAATACTTTGACAACGTTTCACATATTCCTACCTATACTTTAATAGTCTCAGTTTTTAATATTGAAAAATAATTTTTTCAGATTTCAGACGTTTTGGATTAACAAATTACATTACATTATATTTTCACGATAAAACTTTTGAACTCAATAGGCTCCGGTTGGGCCTTGAAAAATTTTTCGAAAGAATTTCCAAGAGTAGACTGAACAGATTGTCATAAATAAGCGGAATAAAAAATAAAAACAAAAAAATATTTATGAGAATAGAATATTTTTTTAAAAAATACTTAGTAACTTTTAAAGAACTTTCAGACACGTAAAAGCTCTTTCACATGCAATAAGTAACTTATGTCGATGGGAATGTCAACATCTTGAAGTTACTTAAGTTACTTACTAAGTAAACAGTGGAAACATAATAAGATAATAAAAAGTAAGAGTTGTTAAATTTAGTCAAGATTATCAACAAAAACCCTATTTTCAACCAACACAAAGTAGAATTCATAAGGGTATTATGATATGTTTATAGAAATCCCACACTTGGACAATCCTGCTAAATTTTTAAATAATTTCATTCTCTAAATACGTTTACATATATACATATTTCAACAATAAGAACATATTAATAAGTTTATTAATGCCAAAAAGTATAATAATAAATAATGCTTATTATATTAAGCGTTTCATTTATTTGGAAACTTTAAAAATGTTTTTAAATAATTAATTCATCACAGTTTTAATTAAGATCTTCATCAGTTTTAAATACAGTATTTTATTAATAAAATAGAGTCTTGATAATATTGACCTTACAATGCGTCTTATGTTTTTCGATCTGATACAACGGGTCTCCAATCACAAAAGCCTATTTTTATAAAGTCGCATCATCAATCCATCTCTTTATCAACTCAATATTTATTTATCCATACATCCACAAATCTGTTATGACATAATTCATATATATATATATATTTATATACAATAAATTATTCTTTGTTATATACTAATATATTTACAAAATTCTACAACTTTGCCTCTTTTATCGTTTTTTATATTATAGGGTATATTGCAAAGAAGTTTAAGAGGCAGTCAAATATATTTTTATTCGATAGATAATATTAATTTTGATCAATATGCCATTACGATAGAATCTTAGAATGAGCTTTAATTTTTCATTGCTTTTTGAAGTGTTTAAGGCTATATCTCACCAATAGTGGGTGTACTTAACATTTGCTGCCAAAATTGGAATATTGTGGAATGAATTCAAATACTTCCACAGAAAATGTTATACCGCACGGTCAAGCTAGCCCAGCCATAGCTCTATTTCTGAAGAAAATACAATCATCAAAGATTTGTTTTTACAACTCATTGATTTCTCTAATCATATTCTCCTAAACATAGAAATATAATCGTTGTTTATGGTTTTGTTTTGGAGCTCATATTTGTATAGTGATATTTCAATTTTTTTCAACTACTGCGAAGTTTATAATCAGAATCTAAATCTACTTTATTCGAGAGAATTTGTAAAGATAATGCAAACTAATGCCATATATGATATTCAGATCACTGATTCACAAGCACTCAGCAATTAATCTTTTTTAAATTCTAAAATTTATTAAATTTAATTAAACTTCTTTTACACATAGCAAAAAAAATTATACTTTTCGTAGTTTTAAAACAATGTTAATATAATAATTCACATTTCATTTATTGAAATATTTTTTTAAAATAACTAAGTATAATTTGATTTTCAACTGCAAATGTGTCTTCATTTTCATAATATAGTCCCATTTCATTTCTAATATAAATACTAAACCAGAAAGTTGTAAGCCTAACCACCAAACGATCCAAATAATTCGAAAGAATCTCGTTGAAAGCGGTATTGCTTCTTCATGTATCGAAAACATTCGAACATACTTCAAACGCAATGCATCTGCAAATGCTGACTCCTCCCAGTGCTTATACAGTCCACATTGACTTGCATACATAATAAAATCTTTCAATGGCGTACTTAGATGTGAATCAAATTGCATAGGGAAAACATGATAGAATGGACCTACACATATTTCCGACAATCGAAATAATGGCTTTTTCAAATATTTTTGCTGTTTATTTAGAAATTTCCAACGGTCCGTTTGCACGCTATACCCAAAACTGGTATTCATGTTGTCGCGGTGCAAATCCAGAACTGCTTTATCCACAATTTGCAATTGTTTTAGAAAACGTTTGTTGAAGCTATTTGGTGAAGCTGCTAACATATTGTATTCAAACTCAACCACCATAACATGTAAATCTTCCGAAATTATATCCTCTACATCAAGAATTTGCTGCGCCTGTGGTGATGTAGTGAGGAAGCTGGCCATCTTCGATATGTACATATTTGATAACATAAAGCCAAACAAAAAGAGCATAACATAAAGAAATCTCATACGTGCGGTGGGAATGAGCAGAATTTTGGTAGGAACTATGCACAGTAAAGAACACAAAGCTTGTAGCATTGAAATACTGAATTCCTTAGGTCCATCAGTTATACACATCCATAGAATAATAGATATATACACCAGAGAGAAAAATATTAAATACCATATTAGTGGTTGGAATGTGCGCATTAAGTAAAGGTTATCAGGAGAACGATTTTTATAGGGCACCATTATACACCAGTCATTGATGCCAATCGGATAACTCCGGCCAATGTCCATATTATACATATCGGTGAAAGAATGGATGCCTATTTCAATTAATTCATCTGCAATATAAGCAATTAATAAGTCGAAATTGGCTGTTACCAGTTGAGAACTATTAAATGTCGAATCATTTAATGTTGCATTGATGCTCTCGACAAAAGAAACGAATAATTCCAATGAAGTTCCACTTATGATAGTGTTTTCTGTGCCATTTTGTTGTCTATTAAATCCATAAAAGACACGCGGCACATCAAATCTGATGGGTGTATCAACAACATATCCCTTGAAATCTGACATATAATTGATGAAAAAATCCTCTGCAGTCCAGTTTTCCGTTTTGTTAACAATTGTTGGTACGGGATACGGTTCATGAATGAACACATTATTATTTTTAGTCAATAAAATCGTGTTAGTGAATTGATGCTTCCAAATCCATTCATAGGTTAAATGTATACTATTGGAAAAATTTTTAAAACGCTCGGAACTTGAAAATACATCATCTGAGTCTAGAATAGGAAAGAGAACAAAAATTGTCTTTAACATATGCACGCCTTTTAGACTTTCGGATGCCAATTCCATAATCGGATCATCAGGTCCTGTAGTAAGTACTAAACATAAAGAAGGAGTACTTAGAAACCCATCCATAAGATAAGCAAACTTCGAACTTCTTATTATAATATTCGGTGCTGTAGGAAAAGCTTTCCAAAAATTATTGAAAAACTTAAGGAACACATAAGAGTGTAAGCTTAATTTTTCCGTTATATAAAAGACGAAATTCTTAAATTTATATACATCATGTAACTCATGCACAATCTCGATAACAAATGATTCGTTTACCCATTTTGGATAAGGTAATGTGCTGTTACGCGAAGAATTTTCATTTGCTCCAACAGATAAAAGTAATAATGCAGTAGTAGCATTTAGCATTATGCATGCTTTAGAATTCCTAAGAAAGCAAACTTACAATGAGTTTCTTGAATTGATGTTGGAACCTTTTAAATGATTGCATTTAGTAGTTAATTGATTTATTGAGTCCTTAACATTGCAAATAAATATTTGATTAAGTATTCTTAAATTACTCGTCAAACAAGCAGACATGAGCGGATTTTTTGTATCAAACAAAATCCTACACATCAGCGAAATTTTTTATTAAATAAAAGAAATAAAAAGAAAAGAAATAAATAAAAAAAGGATTATTATAGTACTCCTAAAGATCCAATAAGACCCGTAAGCCCATTTTATTGCCGTTAAACTGTAAAGGTTTTGAAACATTAATGAGAACTAAAGGGGTTTTTAATAGAAGATAGTACTGACTAAAATGTTGAAAAAAGTAAGTACCAACATGCTTAATCTACATTCCATATGTGTTGAATATGGATAAAGCAAAGGTGCAGCTTATTTTTTATTTTTCTCAGAATTGAAAAGTCATTGAAACTGATTTTCAATATCTTACCATACCCGCTGTTATTTCAACAGGTTATCTTAGTAAGATTGCTATGCTTTATTTGGTTTTTACTTCCTATATTGTTGTAAGCTAATGGATTAAAAAATTTCAAAGATTTAATTAAACAGGTAATAAAGGCTTATATATAATATAAATGTCATTACTTAGTTGGTAATTTAAAGCCCTTAAAAGAAACTACCATTAGAAAAAATGTGCCCCTTTCGCAGTCGCTTTAGTTCTTTAATTATATAAACAAAAATTGCAACATTTATTGTTAAATATTTGTAAACCTTTAGATTGATTAATTGCAACAGACATGCACTTTTTCATGCATGTCCTTTATTACCTTCAGTAGTGCAAATAAATCTGAACTGTGTTTTCAGTCATTTTTATTTAAAATTCAAGTTCAAAGCTATGTCAACAGTAAAACTCTTAATTATGACAATAAAAAATAAACATCCGAAACATATATATATAAAAATTGTTTTTTAATTTTTATTACTTTATTTATATTTACTTTTATTAGTTGTATGTACAGTCAGAGCATTGGGACGAATGGAAATGAAAAAAATTGCTCTACAATCAAGACAAGCTACAGGGAAGAGTCTTTTATAAATAATTTCGGAAAATTTTTAAAAAGAAGTCGGAGGTGAGAGTTCTGTTTAAAACAAAATAAATTGAAGCAGTAATTCAACGATTAATATTACAACTAATATTATGAAAGGTCTCTGAGTAGTCGAAAGTTGGGGAGTCTTTAGTTAACATTGTAATAATAGTTCTTGTTTCGGCAGAATTTATAGATGACACGAACAATTGTGAAGCATTCCAAATATTTTCGGCAGACGACTAAAATGCCATAACTGCACACTTTATATATATAATACACTTGTTATAAATTTCTGTGTAATATAACAAATTTTAAATGAAGTAGAATAAAGCTACTAATATACTAATAATAGTACTAATAGTTTTGATACTACATTTATACGAAATAGTACTTAATTGGTGGAAACGTAAAAAAAATGTAAGTCTTTAAAACTGAAGTTAGCAGAACTGTTGACAGTAATAATTAATGTTAGTAACTTTGCTGTTAAAACAAAATCCTCAATAGAATACATGAACAGTAAATTAAATATAAGACTAACTTACAGTTTACATTTAAAGTACGAAAACGAGTAGGGAACCCCGGTACGGTCGAATATTCTGCAATATAAAATGTACTTAAATTGTATTTAGTATCTCTGAGTATGCATAACATTTACAATAGAACACACAGATGTATAATAAATTGTATATTTAGGAAAACTACTCTTCCTAAATAGTGAGAAAGCTTTCACATTTTCTGGAATCAATAAGATTCCAACTACAAGAAAAAGTTGGTTGTAAATGAAATCGATCTGTAAAGATCAAAAGCGGGATAAATATAAATATATGTATTATATATATATATATATATATATGTAAACCTTGATATGTTCCTTCTCGGCATACATCTCCTCATCACTGATAAACAGTATTAATAATAATATATATATTATATATATATATTAGTATTATAATAAAAATTTCTTTTATACTTCGTGTAGAGATAAGTTAAATATTTAAAATTATTATAAAAAAAAATGCAATTTTCTTATTAATCACATCTTTCTATGAACCGTATAGAAAGTAATTATTATTTAATAATAATATTTAAAAAAGAAGTAATATATTTCATACTTTTAAAATTGTTTTACAAATAATTAAAAATAATACCATACTAAAAATAAAATTAAATAACAATCTTTTTACTAACTTACTACTACTATTATTACGAAAAACAAAAATAACATAGTTTTTTATTTAATTGAAAATTTTGTTAAGATAAAGAAACAACAATTTTGATTAATAATATTAACTTGACAATATAAAAATATTCTAAAAATTTACATCTGATATATGTAAAACTTTATTGGACTTCTGATAAGTTGGTCGATGTACATAAATCTCCAAAACAAATGTTAAAATTGCTACAGTCCAACCAACACCCACTAAACACCAAGCCAATCGTAAACTATTTAAATCCAATGCTTTAAGTGGTAAGATATTATCAATTAAACGTACATAGCCCGCCTTAAGTGCATCCTTAAAATCAGCCACTAGCCAATAACGATCCAAACCGGCCATTTGTACATCCATTAAGAATTGTGTCATAGGATGTTCAAAATGTGAATCGGTTCGCATAGGAAACGCTATACGTGGCGTACCGAAACATATATGAGAATATCGATAAATGGGTTTATTAGCATATTGCTGTTGAAGTGATAGAAATATCCAACGTTCCTCAGTAAAAGGATATGAATATGTTGTGTTGAAGTTTAGTAAATGAGATACTTGTACGCTGGCATTTACAGGCACTATCAGAGGTTCCACTTTTTTTCCTAGATGCGTTGGAATTTGTTCTAGCAGCAAGTTCGTTTCATAATATTTTGCTAATATAAGTGACTTTGTAGCAATTAGATCCTCAAAGGAATCCACCTGCTTACCAACCAAAAATGTTGTGAAGAAACTTCCCAGCAAATTACTATACCAAGTTGTTATGAAAAAACCCAGAATTGCCAACTGCAAATAAATGCATAAGTAAGGAAGTTTAGGTAGATTAATGCGATATACGGATGATAAAAATGCTAACTGAGCAATGCTTTCCAAAAATGCACGCGAGAAACGATCGGACAATTTGCGATCACGTAATAGCACAGGACTAGACCAAGTTAATATAAATGCAACATAGCCAAAAGCTAATACTATCAACAACCACGTGCTCAAATGAAATGGTCGCACTAAATACATATAACGTGGGATCTCATTTTTCACTGGAACTATAAGGCAGTTTTTCAATATATACAAAGAGTAACTCATAATGCCTTCATTATCGCTTATACCAGTGTATGGATGCATAGTAATTTCTAATTGGTGTATGCTTAACAGATATTTAATATGTGTCATATTCACACTGGTTGTGATGGATCGTTTAGCCTGTGGGTTCGTTATGTGCAGAGTTGCATTTAAGCGACGTAAAAAGTTTTTAAAAATTCTGTATGCAAATCCTTTTATATGTAGTTTTCCTTTCGAATCTTTTATGCAAAATATACGCGGTACATCATTTTCCACCGGCGTTGATACAGTGTAGCCCCGTAAATTTGTGCTTAAAGTTGGAAATATATCTTCACTGCCTAAACTGATCGATGAGATTTTTAATTGCGGAAATGGTGTGTAATTGAAAATGGTTGCATTATTAAAAACAATAACTTGCAGAAATTGCATATCCCATAATCTCAAAAACATTCGGTTCATGAAATTTTTATCATACGATACATCCTTCAGCACAACTAATAGTTTTGTTCGACGTAGTCTACGCAAACGTCTATCTACGATCCGCCAAATTTTATCTGTGCTTGACTCACAGAACACAATGCTGAGCAATTCATCATTCACATAATTTCGCAATAAATTCCATACATTATCTTTTGCCTCTCTTGTAAAAATAATTTGTGTTGAACTGATTTGCTCATTTAGGAACTCCTGAAAGCTATTTAAAGCGATAGAATCAACATCTCTTCCCACAAACACTGGAATATTAGTAAAGTTATGAAAGTGTCGTACATGTCGTATAATTTCTTTAAGATTATCAAAATTATAAGCGCCAATTTGCATCGTTGTATACAGTAGCAGGTATAAGCACCAAAATTTTGTACACATCTTATGGCAAAGCTGAGATTTATACAAAATATATGAAAAGAAATTTCACTGCTTATATAGGAGTTAAGGTATTCATTTGAAATTAATTATAATTAAATGAGAAAGTTCTAATGCCTTACAGCTGACATTAATTTAGTTAGTAAAATTATTTATCTACTTTCGATTGCATAAAATTGACTAGTCTAGAAAACAAACTAATTACCCAATTATCAAAATGAATTAGTTAATTCTTATTCGAAACATGAAAATTAAATTAATAAACTTAACGTAGGTAATTGATAAATTTATTAAAAAGAATTTTGATTGAGAGTCTTTTGTGATTATTAAGATAAATTAGATAATAGAAAATAGTTTATGGTATAACTTAAAAAGACATCAAACATTTTTATACCATATAACATTGAAAAAATTGACAAATAATTTATTTAATGATTTAATATGTGTGGTTTTCAATTGATTGTTGTCAATATTTCATATCAATGTAAAGGCTAATAATTGCAACAAATTTACATAATTTAATTAAAAAAATCAATGCGTTATTCATTAATTTTTTATAACTCCTCATATTATTGGGTTCGTTTCTATTATTCTATTATAACTATATAATATAGAACTATATTCCTGATTTTGAGTTTTCTTTTAAATAACAACAAAAACATAATATACATAATGTGATCAAAAAGTTACCATCATCAGATCTTGTATCTCCCACTGGAGCATAGGGCTTTGAAAAGTTATGAGAAGGTTTGATTTGTTCGAAATATATTACTTGAATCTTTAATTTTAATTCCATTAATTACTATGATGCACTTATGTCACAGTTTGAGAAATACTGTAAGAATGAACTTTTGATATAGTTTTGAACTCGCTCTATGATTTTGAATAATGTTTAAAAGAATGGCGCAGAATTCCATATCTGGAGAATGAGTCAGTTACAGCATTATCGTTTCATTTTAAAATATATTCGTAAAAATTCTTCAATTAGCAAGCATAAATGGTTTAAATGCTTTGTATTTGATAAATGTGTAAGGACATGTCATCTTCAATTTTTTTCTTCAATTTTTATGAGAGCATTTGTACCATTCTTAAAGATATGGTTGTGGCAAAATATTATAAAAAAGCCCGACTTTAACATTCTAAATATTTCGATAAACTTAATTCCGTTTTTAAAACAAAATTTTACACATTCTCTATGATCAGATATATTAATAAGTCTTACTTATGCACTTGGCACACAATAAGCGAGATCGCAGCCTAAACTTTATTTACAAGATTAAAAGTCTACAAGATAAAATTTTCAAAAATAACTTTTTAATTACACCTTGTATATCAACAAATAAAAAAATTTAATAATAAATAAATTTTAAACTATTTATAAGCTCATAAAAAAGCTACTAAATTTTATTTCAAATCACAACTCTGCCTTAAAATTGTACTCGTATTATAATTTTATCACCATCGGAAATAATAATAGATCATTCAGAAACTTTACTATAAACCTCATTTTCAGTTTTACATGCTTTTTATGTTTGTGTATTACTTTAATAATAGTTATATATATTTACATAAAGTAATATATTGTAATTGAAATAGGTTTGTTATAACACATCCAATTCAAAGTTTCCTCTAAATACAACTGCTTTTAAATCGCGTGAATATGAACTGCAATATTACATTCTATTAAATTATAAAATGCATATTTATTTATAATTAAGAAAATATTTAACATTTATGAACACGAAATCCTGCATATGTTGAACAAAAGTGTTTGCCTTACACTAACTATTAAATTGCTGTAATTAGCAAACACTTTTTATGACTTCATTTAATTCTAGTAAATTAGTAGCAGTTAAAAAATATTTAATTAAAAACAAAATTAAATCTATTCAGTTTAATGGGTGATTCAGTAGTGGTTCCTTTATTTAACGTTATTCATAGAACTTACAAATACTAGAAATTAATTTGGAAATCACCGAACTCTTCACAATTTTTATACAAATACATGAACAATCTTATACTAGTAGGTGCTGAATCTGAATCTGATGAGACATTCTTCGTAAGAGAATATTTTGGTGCAATACACTATTTAGAAAAGTTACAGTAGTTTGGGCATCATTCTTTCTTTCTGAGAAAGAAAAACTTGGGCTCCCAATATAGCAGAAGCACTATAATCTTTATAAATTTTTGAGTTTATTGTATTCAAATTATCTTCTATTTTACGTTATGAATAAATTTCGGAAAAATAGTGAAACTAAAGGATGTTATTTTATCAATATCTAGTTTGTGACAATATTTTAAAAAATATGATTTAAAACATTATAATACATAACGTAGACACCTCTGTATCTGAAGTTTTTTTATATTATATTATCGCAACTTTTCTTTGGAAATATTAATTATAAATGCATTAAAAATATACGGCGCGACAAAGGATGACACACGTCTGTAATGGCCAACTAAGTAAGTAAGTACTAAACATTAAAATTGTGTATTTTTTTCCCGACATAATATTAGAAGCTATCATCATCACAATCTTTTAAGTTATTTGTTGGTGAGCAAGAAATAGTAAATAACATATAAACAAACAGTAACAAATAAAATAAACCAAAAAAAAATAATTTAATATATTTGGCACTGTATCTATATGGCCTTTCACTTTTCCATTTATAAAATGTAGCATTTAAATTTTAGTTGGAAATAGAAAATATGTAGATTTAGACATAAAAAAAATTAAGATTAAGGCATTTTAAACTTTAGTCTAATTTCATCTAATTTACCAACGTCCCCAATAGCCGTGATCGTCTAGTGGTTAGGACCCTACGTTGTGGCCGTAGTAACCCAGGTTCGAATCCTGGTCACGGCAATGTTGTAACAAACATTGTCACGGGAGGGACTTTTTTTCGAGCTTATTATAATTTAAATTATTATTAAATTATTTTAGTTTTAATAATCTTATTTATTAATTATTTATTTATATAATATTAATTGTTTTATTTTTGTTATATTATAAATAATTTAAACAAAGTGAATTGTAGAGGAGATATAAATTTATTTAAATTCAAATAAATAATTATTAAACTAAACATCTAATAGAAAATTTATTTTTAATAGAAACAAATATATATACGCTTTTGAAAATTTTATGATTAATTTTTTCAACATTTGTTATAAGTAAACATCTTCCTTACAAAAAAGTTCAATTTTAATAACCTGAACTTTAAAACAGAATATATTTAAAATTCTGAAAAGAACTCCTGTAGATATTAAAAACAATATATACTTTCATATTTATTGAAATAAATATCTAAATACTTTTATTTATAAAGTACAAATTACAAAAACGAAATCAAAAATATATAAAAATGTTGAATTAGATTAATAGTAACTTAACTAATAATATAATTACAGCGAAATAAAATAATGCCTCCAACCGTGACAATGTTTATTACACATTGCCGTGACCAGGATTCGAACCTGGGTTACTACGGCCACAACGTAGGGTCCTAACCACTAGACGATCACGGCTACTTGGAAGCTTGATCTATGCACTTATTTCTAAGTCTATCTACTTCAATTCGCCTTAGTATAAGGAAACATATTACTGGCAAAATAAAATAATGCTTCCAACCGTGACAATGTTTATTACACATTGCCGTGACCAGGATTCGAACCTGGGTTACTACGGCCACAACGTAGGGTCCTAACCACTAGACGATCACGGCTACTTGGAAGCTTGGCTTATGCACTTATTTCTAAGTCTATCTACTTCAATTCGCCTTAGTATAAGGAAACATATTACTGGCAAAATAAAATAATGCCTCCAACCGTGACAATGTTTGTTACACATTGCCGTGACCAGGATTCGAACCTGGGTTACTACGGCCACAACGTAGGGTCCTAACCACTAGACGATCACGGCTACTTGGAAGCTTGGCTTATGCACTTATTTCTAAGTCTATCTATTTCAATTCCGTCTTAGTATAAGCAAACGTATTACAGACATACCCAAATAATTGTAACAATAAGAAACCAAAATTTAAGTCACTAACATATATCCATTAGTTAACATGTCTAACCCCCATCCATTCATAAAAAGTAATATAGATAACTCCAACTTGTTTTAACAATACTGAATCATTGTTAAAGCCACTAAACCAATCTATATTTAGATACGAAAATATATGAAATAATTAGATATGATATCATTATTATATATTTATAATATCATTATTTACCTAACTAAACAGGCACTTGATGCTAAAACTAGTAACGAAACCACTAAGTGACTATAAGGACACTGGACATATTACACGTTCACTCACAATCTTTGTTTAGGTACGGAAATATATAATGTATAATAAAATTTTGTATGAAACCTTGATATCCATGTATGCATGTATGTATATATACTTAATAATATAATGTATATACTAATTTAACAAATAACACTCGAGATGGTAGCATCAATAACATATGATCACAATAAAGACCATCTAAGTGGTGACAGGAATACTCACCATCAGACTCAATCGAATACCATATTTACAATGCTTTATTAAATAATGATTGAAAAAACACTTGTTATTAATCAAATGTTTCTTTTTTATTTATTAATTTTCAAACATTATATGTAAAGTTAATTGTACATATATTGTAACTAACATCATCATAAACCTGAAGATAGGAAAATGTTTAAACATAGTTAGTAGAGGAGAAGGAAATCATTAATATCGGTACAGCTCTGAAACTCAAAGTTAACACAGTTGTATTTTCATGTGACAAATAATGTAAAAGTCCTATTGATTTAAAAATAAACTTAGAGTAACGGATGTAAGTGAGCCCGTCTTCTATTAGATGGACTACCACTTATCTATCTATGAGGTTTCTAAATAAAATCGTTTTTTTTTTATTGGATTTTCGGTATAAACAAAATAAACGTATTGTAACGTATTTAAAACCAAATTTCAAAAACATACTAACATCAGCTTCCCAGAAATAGTTGTAATTATCAACTAGCAAACAAACAAATTAATAATTATAAGCTAGCGTTTACTGTATTAACGCTTGAATGAAAAAGCAGGTTCGAATTATTTTTCTTATTTTGAAGCTAAAAGTATTTCAGGTTTTCTTTCTAACGTTTATTGCCGCTTACTTTCTCATTGCAGCAACGACTTTGCTTTGTTATACATTTAAATATAATCCATTATAATTAATTTGAATATTTTTGTAAAAGCAAAGAATCAAAAAAAGATTGAATTACCAAATTCATATTTCAAATTTTTTGTTGCTTCAAATAAAAATAGTGTGCTCTCTTATAAAAGTACAAATTTATGAAAAACTATATAATAATCTCAAATTATTTAATTTATATAATGTGGAGTCAAAATCAATATTTTTTTAATGAATCTGTTTACTAAATTCATCACATAAGCTGTGATTACCTTGATGCCCCGACTCTATAAGGGCCTAGAGTAACTATCTTTATTAATCTTCTATGCACGCAGTTTAATAAATTCTACCTATTTACAATAATTTTGTTTCTGATTTAAAAAACTTATATATAAATTTATTTTCCAACCAAAAAAAAAAAAATTGGGGTAATATTTATTGGAGTGATGACTAATTAGTCACTACTTAATGCAGATATATATTAAACATATTTATGTAAAAACAGTGTTAAAAATGTGTAATTTAAAGGAAATGTTTATAAAAATTCAGTTTCCCGATTAGAGTAGTTTTTATAACGCCATGCTACCCGTTAATTTATATACCAATGACATTTTATTCTTCTCTCGATAAAATAATCTTGCAACACATCATTATGAAAAACGAAACTTCGGTATACATTGTGACCGAAAAGTTTCCGGTCATAAATAAATAAAACGCAAAATTCTTAATCTTCATCAATATTTATTTTATCTCCTTCAAAATATGCTCCATTAGAAGCGATACACAAATGCCAACGTTTCTTCCAATCATCAAACATTTTTTTATAGGCGCTTTCCGGTATGGCTTTGAGTTCCCTCTGCGAATTCTGTTTTACGTCTTCTATGGATTCAAAACGCGTTCCTCTGAGTGGTAATTTGAGGTTGGGAAACAGGAAAAAGTCACACGGTGCAAGATCAGGTGAATACGGTGGCTGTTCGATGGTATTTATTGAATGTTTGGCCTTAAAATCGTTGATAATGTTGAACAAATTGAGGTGAATCGGAACAAGCCGGGCGTTGACACGTCGCATACACAAATTGTCCACCAAAATCAAACGAGCCATCTCACGACCGATGCCTAGCTCTCGTGCTATCTCTCTAACACTCACATGAGGATTTTGGAACACGATTTCCTTTGCCTTTTCAATGTTTTCGTCGGGGGTAGAGGTCGAAGGTCGTCCAGAACGCGGCATGTCTTCGACGGTCGTACGACCGTCCTGAAAGGCTTTGTACCACTCATAAACTTGAGTTTTCGATAAAACTGATTCCCCATAAGCCTTTTGTAGCATTCGCAAAGATTCTGCACACGAAATTTCGTTCGAAACACAAAATTTGATGCAAACTCTTTGTTCAATATTTTTTTCCATTGTTTTTTTCGCAACGCACTACTGAGGTGAACTGGTTTCAACAGCTGCCGTAAACGAACTGTCTGACAGATCGCGCTCATTTTTGGCATAGTAAATTAAGGACAGTGCTGCCAAACTACATAAACTTAAAATATCGAAAAATATACAGCGCGCGAATTTTAAATGAGAACCTCCGAAAACCTTTCGGTCACAATGTATGATTATGATATCAAAACAATAAATTCCATTGAAAATATTGTAACATTAATTAAAAATGGGAAAACCACCACAGTGTTCACTGAAACAGAAAAAGTGTTCTTCTAAAGTAAAACATCTGTTTTTCTAAAGTAATTTAAAAGAATTTCAAATATGATAATTACACCTCGAAAAACTCGAAAAAGTTGAACCCGAAAGCCGAGAGATAGATAAGAAAATTGTTAAACATTGTTTTTTATGATCGTTTCGATATCGATCTCCACAATAAGAAATTCTTTGATATCCGGACTCAAAAGCCTTGTTTACATTTAAAAACAAAGCTTAAGTTTGCTGAAAACTTTATCAGGAAATCTAAGACTATTTCACAATATATTCTGTGGACAGTTAAGACAAAAGTTGGTGAAGACATAGAATAACAATAGACAATAGATAGATTGTTTGATTGTATGCATTTAAAAACAAAGTTTAAACAAAGCTGAAAACTTTATCACTAAACCTAAGACTATTTCACAATATATTTTGTGGACGGTTAAGACAAACTTGATGAACACATGAAATAACAATAGATAAGACATCCTCCTAAGCATGATGTGGTTTAAAATTAACATAATACCATATAGTGTTTTCATAGCCTCATAAAATTCAGATTTATAAAGCAAGTAATTATGATCCATGTGCTTGAGAAGTGCCCGGCACTGAAGCACAAGCGGAAGAAACACCTAGGAATTTCATGGAGCATAAGGATCTAAAATTAGGAAAGATAGGCTCTATACTGTCTTTCATTAAACAATTGGGATTGGAGAAACATTGTAATCGCAGTGCACTATCCCTTTTTTTCAATTATAATAATAATAATTTCTATTTAAAATAAAAACCATATATTTTATATATAACTATATTTTTATTTACATTTTTTCTCTAAATTTAAATTAGAATATTATTGGAATATTATTTGAATTTTATTTAATTTATTACCTTATATATTTCACGTTTGTACTTAAATAAATATACATATCACTGCACATATTATATGTTAATAAGTGCAGAACGTCAAACGGAGTTGTGGGCATTGATATGCTAAATTCAGAACCTAATATTTATCGATATATTTAAAAATTCTGGTGGTTCAATATTTAACTTTTAAAAACATTAAGAAAATATCTGCAATTTTTTTTTTTTTTTGTTAGGTTTATGTATTATTTCCTTATTATTTTAAGAATAATTTTCACAAAACGAATTTTTCATCTACTTTTTTCTACGAAAAAATCTCAAAAAATTTGTAACATACTTATGAATAAATGATTTTTATTTCTATGGGTGAGTTGGGATTCAGTAAAATATTAATAACAGTTTAAAAATATATTTTTTAAAATACAAATTTAAAAAAAATTAAATTTTTTGAAATCATCGTTAAAATTATATACAATAAGAAAATTCTTAACTTTTTTATTTTAATTTTTTTATATTTATATTTTATTAAATCATTAAATTTTTTATACGTGTTTATTAGATTTATTATATTTATTTATTATTAAACATTTATTTACTGTTAATTTTATTAATGTGTTTTGTTTCGTTCCACAAAATTCTGAAACTATCGACATGACGAACAATCGATAAGTATTAGCTTCTAAATATCAATGCCCACAACTCCGTTTGACGTTTCGCACTTATTCGCAAAATTATTCTTTTCATTTTAAATTGTGCAAATTTAATATATTATATATATATTTATATTTTTATTTATATATTTATATATATTGATTATTTATATATATTGATATAATGAAATAGAAACGGAAAAAAGTAATCTACTTACTTTGTTTTATTGCCGGCAACATAAAACCTCCGTGAGATTCCATTAAGATTCTTATTGCACTTGATTTGTTATGTATGTATGTTTGTTTGTATAAAGATTTATATTACACTTACTGATTACATTGTTTCACTTATACTTTATAATTAATTTTCACTTATTCGTGTAACAATTTAAAATTTTTATTAATATTTTATTAAAGAATTATAATTATGCGTATAAGTATATTTTTAACTTCATTCACATTCATTTTATTCACATATTCGCGTATGTAATACACAGAAAGGTAACGGAATTTCAAGCTTACATGTTAAGACATTCCTTTTAATTTAGGCATAGAAGCCGTTCTAAACAATTTTTTTATTTCTCACTTTCTCCTTTGTAAACATATGCTATAGTTACAATTATATTTATTAATTATTTTTAAATTTAATTATTGTAAACTATTAAATAATAATTTCCTTTAAAAATTCAAGTACACAACATAAAAAACTACACGATCAGTCGTCCGTTACTTGGGATTTATTACTAATTAAAATTCTCAACACATGCACACATTTGTTACAAATAAAACAAAAGGAATGCAGACATTTTTTTGTCGGAGACATTTTTTAAAAACTCTTCCCTTAATATTTTGGACTCTAAAGGCTAAACAGACAATAAGGGAATTTTAATAAAAATCTCAATGGCCTCGAACGATGATGGCAAACATATTTATAAGCGCATGCAAAATGATATCACTAAGTGTGTTCGGATATTATTATTACTAAATTGTTTTAAAATGTTGCATCAAAAAAAGTATTTTTATTTTTAAACCCACATGTCAACTGTACTATACTAATAAGTATATTACATATTCTGCAACAACCCAAATACAGTTTTGTTGTGGCCATAGGTTCACCATTACTGTCATACACGAAGACATAAAGCACTAACTCGTAGCCTATGCTCATAGTGCTAATTTGTTATTGTAATGCAAATTGTTATAAATATACTGATATACACTGTTGAATGCGTGATTTAATATAAAAACAGTATAAAAAGGAAAAGTTACTTTGCACTTGTTATATTGGTTTATTGTATTGGGATATTTTAAGGTGTTCCTTTGATGCATAAAAAGCAACAAAAAAGATTTCACTGAATTTGTTTTAAATGAAATCAATGTACAGCGGCTAAAATGTTATTATGAGACAATTTGGAAAAAATATCAAATGTTAAAGAAAAAGAAATATTAAATAAATTAAACTAATAAAAAATAATTAATTAATTCAAATTATATAATTATGAACAATTACGATGGTTTTAATATATTTTTTAAAAAGCATTTATACTTGGTAAAAAATAATAAACAATTAAAACCAATACCTTTCCATTATAGTATAAAATACTGAAGGCATTGATATATAAATATAGAATTTGTTTAATTTACCTTTTACCTTTTACCTTTTAGGAAATTGGACCACTATAAAACTAGACCAAAACGTCTAAGCTCATTCGTTTTGTATAAAATTAAATTTGCTTAGAACAACTATGACAAAGCTTCATATCAATATTATGTTGTCTAATAGGTAGAAACTAGTCCGTTAGCACTTATTAGGTTTGACTAGGTTACGTTTGCACTTATTAGTCAAGACTGACCTTTTTGAAGAAATTGTTAAAAATTGCAAACAACGCAAATGATAATATATGACAAAATTTTATTAATATAAGTTCAACAATATCAGGTACATTCATTTTAACACTTATAAATCATCACTTTACTTCGACAATCCGGACACTTAATTATTTGGAATTCGAGTTAATATGGACATCGCACATATCTTCATTGCGATTTCTTTAGTCTGGACAAATGAAAATATTTTCTGATAGATTCGGAACCAAACATTTATTATAAAAATATAAACAATAGAGTCGATTCTACTACACAGATTTGTTAATTTGTTAATTGTTTCTATTGAATATAATTGTAAAATTAATTTTGTGATCTTATATAGATAGACACAACTAATGTGTTAGTTGAATACTATATTAAATATAAATAATAGTTTTTAAATTAATGTTATACAAAATATCTTTATAATACTGACAGTTCGCATAATCTGTAGAACCCAACTCTTCTAATTATTGAGAGCCTGACATAGTTTCCTTATTATGACAACAAAAACAAATACAGAAAAAAAATTAGAAAAATCATTATTCAGTCCTCAAATTAATAATTCAGTCATTAAAATAATATCATATAGTCCTTTTCAATATTGCCTCATATTTTAAGCCAATATAACGAGTAATCCTTATTATTATTGTATCATTCTTCTTAAGTGAGTTGGTATCGACGTAAAACAAAACTGATTCATCCATTCTTGAAGTTACTCTCTTGAAGTTACTAACCACTTGGTTATTTTTACACCCACCAAATTACAAATATAAGTTTAGGACTATAGTGCAATTTTAAATACACTGATCAATTATAAATTATCCAACGTTATACGTGAATATCCAAGTATCCAACGTTATATAGAATTACCCGGAGATGAGCGTTTTAATACAGTCAAACTCAAAGTACCATTTTGCAAAGAAAAGGTTCGACTTATAGAGAGTTCGAATTGCAGAATTTTTTTATTTTTTTTTATTTAGAAACTAGAATTACATTTTAAGATATTTATTTCTTTATTTGAAATCAAATATAGCACAGAAGATGTAATAAAGTTAAATATTTAGAAATTAGGGTTTGAGAACTCAATTTTTTTTCTTATTTTCATAAAAAGAGATTCCAATTTATTCAAAGTCTTTTAGTGATGATCAGTTGTAGTATCATTATTTGCAAAAAAAAATTAAGAATTTTGACTGAGTCTTCTACTTCATTCTTGGAATGCTGCTGTACAATTTCATCCCCCGAACCCTCATCATTACTTTCCGCTCCGCTTAGAAACGAATCCACAATAATGAGATAGAGCTATAATGGTCAATCGTCATCTGTAGGAAATCTTTATGTGCAAATTTCATTGTCAAGCTCAATATAATATAATGATTGTAGCAGCATTGGAAGTTATTTTATTTACTTTACTTTTACATCATTTCCAAGTCTTCATCAATGTTATTCCAGAAAATTAAAGGAATTTCGTCGTGTTCGTCCAATTTAAAAAAATTGGCCAAATCCAACTTTTTAAAAGCAGTGTGCTACCGATTGACTACCGTTTGCCTGACTACCTGGGACTGGCATTTGCAGAAAGAAGCAATATAAGAAAGAAAAAATTGGTAAATTTGGTTTGGAAAAAGGGACTTTCCCTAACACTGAAATACTTAAAACAAAAATTCGACTTTCCCATATTCCTATTGGCACGTGACAAAATATTTATTCGATCTATAAAGAAATTCAAGTTATAGAAGTTCGAGTTAAGGAAGCAGAATTGTATGTAATTTGCTCTATAAAACCCTGTTGCACTCTATAGTTCGAGTTATAGAGAAATTCGATTTATAGAAGTTTGAATTATAGAAGTTTGATTGTATATACTCCACTATATTTTAAACATAATAATTACGTTTATATATTATTTAAAGAACCATACTGCCAAACATTCTGTTTCACAACACCTTTATACAAAAGTTCAAATCTCACAGCTGTGGTTTTATTGAAATATCACGCGTTATTTGTATTAAAATATCTAATAAACAATATTTGCATTTTATGAAATTGAAATTGAATATTACACCTATAAAATTGAATGTCGTCAACATATGTCGCTAAGACTTCAATATCAAATTGACGTCACGTTTATTGATATCACGAAAATAAATAAAATTTTAGTCAGGAAAGGGTTAAAATATACTACTCACCTATTGACAGCTTTAAATAAATCTGTAGGTACTTTTTTTTGTATATAAAAAAATTGTGAAAAACTGAAGGAAAAATTGAAATGGTTGCAACATTAAATATAATTTTATAGGAAAAAATTTGAATGTAATTAAATAGTGAAATAAAAACTTTATCTATTAAGGTTAAACAAAAATGGATGTCAACGTTTAACCATATTAACAAAACGAAAATATTTAATTGCTTGTATTCCTACGGGAAGAATTTAAACATGGTACATAACATTCATTTATTTATTCATTTATTTTTTTTTTAAATAAATCGCTTTTCCTTCGCTCTATAAAAGCCCAAGCCTACAATTTTGAAATTAAGTAGTAAATAATCAGTGGCATAAAATTATTGAATCATAACTTCAGTAAAATATGAAATTAAAATATATTGTCTTCAGTGGATTTTTACTTACTATTCTTTGTCCATCATCACAGTGGAGTAAAAGATTTTTGGAGTCATTTCTGGTACCGATGAAACGATTCGTTGAATGGCAAGAATTAGCTTGGTTCATAAGTCCTCACTTAAAAACGGAAGATGTTGAATATTTAGATGAATTTATCAAAGAACTGGGTATGATGATGGGTTGCACTCAGTTTGTATTTTCCAATAATACGGATATTAAATTATTGCATACAGACTCAAAAGTAACAATTATGAGCATGGTTTTCGTTACTAATTTTGATGATCCTATATTGGAGGTACACAGTAAAGTATTATTGGGCCGTCACTTTCTATTTACAATTCTTATCATTGCACAAAAACTCACGGACATTAGTATGATCGAACGTATCTGTTGGGATTTATACAAACGTAACTTCGTTAATATACTAATCTACTTTCAACTAATGGATGGTAAAAACCAACTCTATGGTTATAATATATATCCAAAGTATGAAATAGAAAATCGCACAGAAATTGAACGTATTTTTCGTGCACAATATAAAAAAACTATAGCAGGTGTACCGAGTGTAGACGGCTATGCGTATGTCACTCCAATACGTCAAGACTTACCAAGAGTCTTTAAATATAAGGAACGGGATGGGAATGAAGTTATACTTGGGTCAACTTATCGTCTATTTTCCTTGTTCGTGAATTATTCCAATGGTACTATAAAAGAGTTGGATATGCCAAAAGATGTATTAGGCGGCCAGGTTGTAGATATGAAGGCAGTTTTAAATTTAGTGCGCGAAAAGGAAATTGATTTTTCAGCACATGCATATGCGCTCTTTATGCCAGATGACGAAATTGATAAAAGTTATCCGATTAAAGTAGTAAAATGGTGTTTAATGGTGCCATTGCATAATAGTGTTTCAACATATTTTTATCCAGTACAACCCTTCGATTGGATAGTTTGGATAATTGTTATAATTTTGTTCTTCATTCTAAATATTGTAGATTTTCTTTGGATATATGTTAGACAAAGAGAGCACAAGGAAAAGAAAAATGTTTTTATATTCTATAGTAATATTCTTTTGGATAATTTTTGCTATATTATTAATATAGCAACAGCAAAAAATATAAATGCGCCAGCAATAATACGTTTCCTTTTCCTGGTAACTATATTTTTTCATGGCTTCTTTCTTTCAGCTAACTATACTTCGTTTTTGGGTAGTTTTCTTACTGTAAGCCTATTTCGAGATCAAATAAATACCATCGATGATATTGTGGCAGCTCAATTAAATATTATGATTATAGACTATGAATTAGAGTTTTTATTATCTGTTGGTTATGAATTGACTCCAGCTTTGGAAAAGTTAATCAAACCCGTAGACGCAGCTACTTTCAATGAACATCAATCCACGCTAAATACAAGTTATGCCTACTTTGTAACTGATGACAAATGGAGTTTTCTACAACAAAAGCAATCACATCTCAAACAAGGTATTTTCAAATTCTCTGATATCTGCTTTGGTTCCTATCATATGGCTTTCCCACTGCAAACTGATTCGCCAACTTGGCGCAATTTAAAGTATTACATTATACACGTTCATTCATCTGGATTATTAGATCTTTATGAAAAAACTGTTTTTCAATCTGCGGTTCATGCTGGTTACATACAAAGAATATCAGAAGTGAGTGAATACACCTCAGCCGGAATACAGCACTTGGCTTTCGTTTTTGTTATGATGGGCACAATGTATATGATTGGATTCATAATATTTCTTATTGAGTTATACTGGAAACGTAAAAGTATCTTAAAAAATCAGTAATGATTAAAAATAATATAAATTATATGACGGATTTATAAAAAGCAATTGTTTATAAAATAGGAGTTAGGAGTTTCTGAAGTTATTATGCAAATAAAATCGTTAATATAAATATGTGACTATAACTTATAACTTTTATTTTAGATTATAATAGTACTCCGCAATTACTAAGATCTAATGTATCATCTTGAAAATAATATTTTTTACTATATCTACTTTATGGAGGTAAAGGCTGTTGATGACCCTTCCATTGTTCTTAAGTTTAAGGTTAAGCTTCACAAACTCTTTTACTTTAATCAGAATAAAATTCAGCTAGCTAGCTGAAGCGCGATATATATGGAATGACATCTATAGAAAAGCACCAAATAGATTCAGATTTAGAAGAATTTTGAGGTCCTAATGCCCCACTGAGGGAAGTGAATAATAGTAGTAATTAGCCATGCTTGTTATGATAGTTCTTTAAATTCAAATGAAGTCAGGGTACTTTTTGATTTTTAGTTCTTTAATTATAGATATAATTTATTAGGCACTAATCAGTTTAAATGAATAGTCCATTATACGGAAAGCATCACAAAGTTTGTAAAATTTCCGAAACGTCAACGTAATCACCTAGAATATGATGTATGAACATTTATTTATATGAATACTGAGTATGTTTATAATATTTTCCTACTAAATTGCACCTTTCATAGACACGTTTCCTTTCTAATATCACTTTAAATATTAAGTTGTTTTTCTTAAACTATGTACAGCGTTACTCGTGAGCATAAAATTTTCATAATATTTAGAAAGGAAATTTTTTCCGAAAAACGATCTTTGAAATTTTTCTTTATCATAGTATTCTATAAGCGTTTACCATCTGGATGTTAAGTTAATAGTCGTACTCCTCTCCAATTATGCAAACATTTCTCATTTTTCAATTGGAACAGATATTCTTCTTTATATACAATGTAGATAGTTTACAAATTTATATATCAGCTGCTTAAATATTACAAGTACATCACCTATATCATCCTTTTTTTAAATAAGTAAATTCAGATTTTATTATTGAATTATTAGAATAGATAAACTTTTATTGAAAGTATTACTAATTATTGCATTATTTTGTTGTGATCAGTAAAATGTTAAATTTAGACTTATCCAAAATGAAGTCATCTATTTTTTCTATGCTAAAGTAATCAATAAAAAAGTATGTGTAAACTGCAAGGTTCAGATTGTCAAGTATTTCGTTGGGTTCTGCTGAACAGTATTTTACATATATTTTTTATTGACGATATTAATAAATGGTGTTCTGTTGAGGTTTATTAACCAGTATGTTAGAGATCCTATTAACTACTTTAAAAAGTTATTATTTGTAATATCTTTGTACAGATCTCAACGTTTTGGGACTTGGACTGATAACCAGACAACCAATGAATGAAGTTCGTTCGTTAGTTTCAAAAAGTTTCGAAGAATGCCAATCTGGACATTTGTTGGAGACATGTGAAAGAAACTATATGGCACATTTATTTTCTTAGTTGCGAGTTCAATTCCGATTGAAAATAAATAATAAATTGAGAAATATTTACTTTTTAAAGAAAGTATACTGTAATAAAAACTATTAGATTTTATGTGTTCAACAAATACAAAAGTTTATTAAAATTATTGAAAAAAGTTTCAGTTGCAAGAACGAAACATGCATTAAGAGTTTTAGATTTATAGTGTATTGTAGTCTTTTTTATTATAGTTGTTGAAAGAATTTTTTATAAAGAATACAAAAGTTTTCTAATCACTAATATCAAATCAATATATTGATTTCTTATTAAGTTAGTAACCAATCAGTTATTGGCACCAATATGCGTGTTTAAATGGCGTTTAAATGCGTGTCACAAAAATATTACGGTCCTAATACTGTTACCAAATATTTGGTTTTGCAAATTTAGTAGAATTTTGATTCGTCTACGAAAAAGATGTACTACAAAAAATTAACAAGAAGTGCCAGAATATGGCTAAGAGAACAACGTCAAGAAATACAAATAATAAGAGCCAGAGCTAAAGAAAAAAGTGAGTTCGCATTATAAATATTTATACTTTTGTGATCTACAAATAAAATATTTTAATAAAAATTATTCCTTTATATTTCAGTTTCCTTCAAATATATCATCGGTCCTACCACTGAGTCGAAAATTGCATTTGGTACAACTCTACACCGTGAAACATTGCTTAAAGACACAAAGAACTTATCTCCGTTTATGAGAAAACCTATAGATGAAAATAGGAATTATCCAGCACCGTGGGAATATTCACCTATTATTCCCAAACAAAATAAAGTAGTTTCAATTTAAAGTTATACTATAACGTAATTTAAAATCTATTTTTTTTACTGTAGTATATTTCAAAGAAAGGTCTCTCAGCATTCGCAAACACGGTCGCACAAATATCAATAAATGACAAATCTCTTATTCCCTCTGTTGGCGAGTATAATATTGAAATAATAAAACCAATCAGACAATCTGCAAAACCCTTCAGTGTAGGTGCAAAAAGATCAAAAAATGTTAAATTTTGCTCTCCAGGGTAATTATTAAGCATATCTTATCTAATCCATTGTAACTTTTTAATACCACAATAAATATCTTTATTTTTTAGACCTGGCACTTATACAGTTCAAAAAATGTTTCAGAAACAAATTCCATGTGAAAAATTTGGTAATGCTAGATATCACGAACCGGTAATAAAAACAATTTGCACACCGAAGAATAACTCAAAATGTAATAGATGTCTTCAGACTGGTATTGACGAATATTTTCACAATTTCTCCAATAACTTAGATTTGTGTTATTTTTGTTTGACAAAATCGCAAAAGAGATTAACTAAGTCCAAAAATTATTTTTTACATAGACGCATAAATCGTGAGCTTGGAAGTTATGTTCCTGTACGTTATTGCCAATTCTTCCACAATCATAATGGAACCACCGCTGCCATACAAACTATGAGCAAATCGCTATTTAGAAGGAAAATAAAAGTCGAAAACTATTTACAATCATTTGTTGAAAATACAAGCAATTAAATCAGATATTAACAATTGCTTTAAGTTTAAATTAAATAAATTTCAACATTTTTGAAACCTATACTAAAAATAAATAAATAATTAAAAGTCGAATTTAACTTCTTAGAAAATATTTACTTTGAGGAACTGACAGAATTAATGCATAATTGATTTTATAAAACATATCAGAATTAATATCAAGACCCGAAGGTTCACACGTAATGGTTAAAGAAGTTGAGCTTATTCCTTCCCCGTATTTAACTTCTTAGAAAATATTTACTTTGAGGAACTGACAGAATTAATGCGCAATTGATTTTATAAAACATATTAGATTTAGTATTAAGACCCGAAAGTTCACAAATAGTGGTTAAAGTAGTTGAACTTATTCCTTCTCCAATGGTATGCGAATTAGCTAGTAGCTACAGACGTTCGTAAGTCTCAATGTAAACTGTCTCAATATAGAACTATTATTTTAATGATATGGATAAAAACTTAATTTAAAATAATACTGTTGTTGTTTTTTAAGTTCTTAATGGACAATATTTTCTTCAGATTATGTTATACATTACTGATAATAATTGTCAACTTAAAGATAAAGACACGGTACGATTCCAGTATAAATTAGAACGACGATATTCACGTATTTTGTTTAACTAATCACTTGAAAATTCTTAACAGCTTGAAAATCGTAGGAATTCACAATATTCATTGAAGAACTTGTTAGAGAGGTACTCATACGTATATATCCATGTATGTAATATAGTTTATACTAACAAAAATTGTTAGCACCTTGGACACTTCATATACTTAAAGTGAAAAGACGTAATTTGTCAAAATATTTATAAAGGAGTGAAGAAAACATCGGACACCTCACTAAAATCTATGTAGTAGTGTTTCTGTCTAGTCAGTCTGTCTAGTTCTTGTTTTAATTCTAACAATTTGAATGTGAAACTTCATTCAGCATCTAATTGGCATATTATCGAAATTAAGACAGGTTATTTCGATGAGAGCCCATGCATCGATAATATTCAAGAAAATCGGTATATTATATTTGCAGTAAAAACATTATAAAAGAACTAAAAATAGATTAACCAAAAATTTAAACTTTTGAAGCTGGGTACTTTATGCACTTAGAGAAAAAACATGTTATGGAACGAATTTTTATAATCATTATTGAAACAGAATTAAATCCAGTGTTTTTTAAAACCTACGTATGAAGATGGTTTTGGTCAAAAAACGATGAACCTTTGCAAATACTGAGAAAGACTACAATAAAGATATTCTAAAAAATTTGGTAGATATTATTAATTATGGGCTATTATCGCTTAAACAATTGTTAAGAATCCCTATGAGCAAGTCTGATCAAACCATTCTTGGTTTGAATAACTTGATTATTATTTATAATTAATGCGGGGGGAATGCAAGAGTATCGTCTTGCTGTTTTATCTTTAGTTATCACAAGCAAAGTTAAAATACTTAAAAACACTACAATTTGAAAATTTGAAGAATCTCTCAGGATAAGAACTTTAAATCTTAAAAAAATTTTTCATATCTTACATAACACCAACTACAAATATAGAAAAAAGTTGGTTTTGCTAGACACTAATAGCTTTATATGTGGCTATGGGCAGACAAATTAACCTAACCTTTCCCAAATCCACTATATCATATAATATTTTTGATGCATTTTCGATCCGGATTTAAAAATAGACTTTAGTAGAATCACTTATTTTAAGAAACTTTTTAATGCTGATATAGCTTACGTCTTAAGACGTCAAGATTTAAAGTTGTTATATTTTAACATCTAGGCTTGATAATGTAACTAAATGTATATAGAGTATATGATTAAAGTGAAACCCTGAAGATATAATAAAACAATATTCAATGTATAACTCATTGGTATTTCTTTTGAAAACTAATTTATTTTATTTATTTATCTATTAATTTATTTATTAATTAATTTATTTATTTATATCATACATATTGATATCATAAATATATAATAGTTATATATGTTTATTTGCTAATTTTGAAATGAATGAATGAATGAATGATTCTCTTATTTAATTGTATTTTCTGAATTGATTAGAAATATAATTATATATTAATAAAATGTAATGAACTCGTGTTCACAATATGACATAACAACCATAAAATGTCCAAAATTGACTTCCTCTTTTTCTTCTCTATTTTTATTTGTCCACACTAAGGAATAGTCCATTCTCAATAACGCATTTTATATTGCCAAGTATACGTTTTTGTTCGTTAAATTTTTATTATATGAAGTATTATTAAAGTTATTATTAACAATATATACTTTTCTATTTAAATTCAATTCCATGATTATAATTTAGTTTTGCAAACGCTCTATTGAAAATATAGTGAGACTTAGAAGAATTCCAACACACCAGATCATCCAGGCTATATTAAAATAATTCAATTCTAATGGATTTACAGGATATGAGTCCAAAAGTACTGCTGCATATTTTTTACGTAAAGCTATCAAAATAGCGTGTCTATGCCATTTCATCCATAAACCCGATTGATTTATAAGCATTATAAATAAATCGAAAGACTCAAGGAATCTTGCATTTTGTTGAACTGGAAATGCCTTAAATGCCGTGTCCAAACAGATATCAGAGTAATAAAAGTAAGGCTTTTTTAATGCATTCTGTTGCATTTGCACATAACTCCATCTATCTCCACCGACTAAATAACCAAATGATCTATTCAAACTATTGATCTTCGCATAAAACTCTGGCCGATATACAACCAAAAGTATCGACTTTAATTTCTCATACATTTCGTTACCTTGTATGTCTTCTAAAGTGTCTGGTGGTAACAAAATTTTTATATTCCCATGTAATAGATCATCGATGTTATCAATGCGTTTCTGGAAAACTGGTTTCAAATTGTACGTATGTAGATATGCATCATAAAAATTATGTAAAACAAAACCAAACAATATGAGCAATAGATACAATATTGTAGCTCTCATAGACTCATACTTGGATGGTAGGCGCATATTAGGTGAATGCAATAAAACAGCAATGCTATCTGGCAATTTATTAGCTATGGATAGTGTGTACCTTTTCAATGGATTGGAACTCATGTATCGGAACAATACTGAGAATGCCAAAATACTTAAGCACCATACAATCCAGATATAACAATCGAATGGCCAAACTATATAGTAATACTTCGGTATTTCATCCTCTAATGGTATCATTACGCATTTCTTAACAAATTCCTGCGGATAACTGAACTGCATACCTTTAACTTGTTCCGTATACACACTACCTGGTAGAGACGCATTGTAGAAACCATTTGTAATAAGCGGATATATTCTTGAAGTGTTATAAATATCATTGTAGTCCAATTGTATATCGTAATTCCGGTAATAAGCAAAATTCAGAATTGTTTGTATGTAAGCACCACAAAAGTATGTTTTGTTCCCATAATCCACATAGGTAAAAACACGAGGAATATCTTCTGCAAAGGCAACACGAAGAACTTCTCCATTTTCCGAAAGCACCATTTTACACCTGATGAGTTACTTTACGCTACGTTACGAATTGAATAAAATAAAGTGGTAATGACGAGTATTTATATACATAAATGAAATGCTTAAAAAAATAAATAAAATATAAACTTAATAAATCAATACAATTTCAAAAAAACAAATTTGATTAATTGCCCATGAGACCACAGGAATTCCAGCCATTGTTTTTTTTTTCAGCAATTTTCGAAAGTCACGTTTTTTTATTCATTCTAACAATTTGGAATCCATTCTAACAATATGGAAATATTAAAGACTATTATTTTCAGTATCTCGAGGGATTCCATTTATGTTATTGAAAGCAAATTTGTACCGAATCTACTTTTTAATGAACTTGTTGATGCATTGAAAATACTAATTTAAATGTTCATTGCAAAAAAGAATTAAAATAATCGTGTTAGCATTTTACTATTTGAATCCTCAAAGGATTCACTTCAATAAGATTTGTTGATGTGAATAATAGGACTTAGAGTGTGCTACACTAACAAGTCATGGCGTCAAATAGGCACCAATATACATTTAAATACACTAAAATTATTAAATAAGCGACCTGTTCATATATCGGAAATAGTATATAGTATATCAAATTCTGAAGATTTGTCAATCAGTATAATTACCTTTAAAGAATAATTACTACTGTTAGAATATAAACTTCGTCTGTTGATTGATTTATCCTTTAATTGATTACATACTGTGAGTGACTATTGTACAGTCTATACATCTGAAATTTAATTATTCTACAAATACAGAAAGACATTGAATTGAAGAACAAGAAAATCTAACATTATCTTTCATTTTACTTGAGGGTATAATATAAAATAAACACATAACTTTCCTAAGCGTCTTAGGACCCACGTCGCTGCTCAAAACTATAAGTTCAAAGTTGTGAAAGACTTATAAAATCCTCTCTCGTTAAATAGAAATCGTGCTTTACAAGGCTCTTTTCATGTCTGTCCTGTTGTATGGTGTAGAATATTGGACAACAATCAAGCTATATCGACTCGTTAAACGTATAACAATTCAGATTTCGCTGGCTTGTTCATGTCGTGCGAATGAAAGAAAGTGCTCCGGCTAGAAAGGTTGTTGATTCGGTACACGCTGGTGAAAAACGTGGTACAGGTCATTTGCAATATAGATGGAAGGACCAGGAGACCAACGATTTGAACGCACTCGATACTATTCACTGGCGACAGCAATCCACTATTGGACTGGCTGACGGAGGGCACTGAAAGTAAGTATAATAATTGCCCGACTGCTCAGAATATCCTATTCTGTAAATATTTATTAGTATTGTAATTATATTGTAGATATTGATAGAGTTGTATTTCGTTTTTAATGAGCGATTAATTTAAATATCGGATTCTAAGCCTTGCGCATAACCTATTGTACCCATGATGGACGTTTTGATGGACATATAAATCCACTACACACAGATAATCATAACTATTCAATGGTGGCTACATAGTCGCTGTAAGGGATATGACAAGGCTGAGACTGACAACTATTACTTGCCCTCAACTAATCTGGCAGTTCACATTCGCATCTTCAATCGAAAAATTAGATAATAACTGGCAACACTGTTCAGGCAAGCAGACATAGGACAACCAACGACGGCGCAAGTCTATAAAGCCGACTAAGAAAAAAGAGATTTAAAAATACTCTCTGTTGTTATAGTTGTACATATATTTATATATCTTTAAGTTTGTTTTGACTCAGTAAGTTCTTATTTTGAATTCAGAATTGAATCTAGAAAGAATGAAGTAACACATTTAATTAAGTATATATAAATATACCTTAATAATATTCAATAAAAAAATGTAAGGACAGCATCCATATTATAACTATATTGTCATTTAATGGCTTAGATATATTAATAAATTATTATTCTTACTAAAAAAAGATAACATATGAGATCAATTACGTTATTTCTGGTGAAAAATTCTTAAGCAAACAAAAAAAAATTCCTATTGATAAATTTTATAATATATATTAATTCAAGATGCCAAATAAGGGTACTAGACCTCTTTATTGATAAACGCTGGAAGCAAATAATGTCAGCGCTTTTCAATCATATCTTTGGGAAATGGTAGCTCTAACAAGAACAATTTTAGCTAAAAACACAATGAGTAATCTATTTATATTGAAAAACCTATCAAGTTACAATTGTTAACCCAAATGAGCTATTTAGATTGTCTTAGACTCTATACATTATATTCATTATACATTATATGTTTTTACTAATGCAAGATGACTAGTACAATTATCTACTATACTAAAACCCAGCGAAATATTTAAACTCAATTTAATTATATTAAATGGTATAACACGAAAATATCCTTTGTTAAATAATTAAATTAATAAATTTTTTTTGTAGCTGATAAACTTAAATTAAAAAAATAATAGTTTCCAATTATTTATAATATAAAAAAAACACCTCCCGTGACAATGTTTTTAACATTGCCGTGACCAGGATTCGAACCTGGGTTACTACGGCCACAACGTAGGGTCCTAACCACTAGACGATCACGGCTACCGAGGCATGCAAGATGTGAATGGTAATGTTATTTATAATCTCAATTTATTTTTTAATAGCGTTGCCACATCATTCAATTAAAAGAAAGTCTAATTAAATCTTAGAGAAATATCCAATATTGAATGTCATGTTAATAAAATAGTTTCATAACAAAAAGTTTATTTGTATTTTCGTTAAATAATGTTTTTTACTACTTCAGCATTCTGAATACTTATTTTAAAAATCAATACTTAATACTTATTTTAAAAATCAATTTTAGAACCATTTATATATAAAAATCAAAAATGATTCCAAGATTACTGTCAGTTTTACATTATACATAGAAGCAACATTCCATATTAAAATGTAAAATAAACTATTTAAAGTAAACTTAAATAAGTTTTATGCAAGGCGTGTTTATGCAAGAAAATAAGACATTGGTTTTTCTATTAAAATGTTGCGTCACTACGCAAGATATCATGATAAATTACATAAAATTCTTAAAAAGACAGTGGTTTTTATTATAAATTTACAGTAATAAATATTTAACACGTTCAGTATTGTATTCAAATATTTTTAAAAAAAAACGTTTGAAAGTCACAGACATATAATATTTGGAAATTGCATGGGATAAATCGCAACGCTATGGTATAAATCGTAACGGTGTAAGTAAAATTGCAAAAACAACTATAACTATATATACAAAAATATTTGCTCATTATACAAATGATTGGTGGCGATTATGAAATGTCTACTGATAGACAATAGACATTTGTCTACTGAGTCGATTGGTAGGCATATTTCGTATGATGAAACTTGACAGACTAACATATGCACTGTTGTGAGTGATATAAGGGTTTTAGAGCACGTCGCTTCAATTAAGCTTACTTTGTTGAACCTGTTTGCTAAGAAACATTAGAATTAATTTCAAATTGTTGATATAAAATAATAAAATATATATATATATATATATATATTTATTTTATTAATATGAAATCACAATTTAATATTATATTATATTAATAAACTAAGCTAACATATTAAACTATATATATAATAATAATAATGTTATAATTATTAGTAATATTTAATTTATATATATTATAGGACCTTTTCGGTGGCTCGCAAGTATGGCAGGCTAGCCTATATTGGCTACGTGAGACATTGGCTTCACTGTTGCAATCTGTCAAGTGTTATGTTTTGACAAATAGCAAAAATAGCATAATGCAAGCAAATTACATTTTGTATAAAAATAACATTTTTTTTTACTGGCCGTGATAGAGAAAATAGTGTTGTTGTTTTGCTTACATTTCGGCCAGAATAGGCCAGTTATTTGGTGATTTTTGCCATACTTGCGAGCCACCGAAAAGGCCTTTACTTAGATTTAATATTTATTTTCAATTTTTTTAAAATACTTAAAGCTTAGTGGACCGATATTTATTTAGCGATTTATCACGATGCTTTTGGTTTTAGTTGCTTTCTTTTATCAAAACGTATTCAATACTTTCTAGACGCCTAGACACATCTTTATAAAAAAAACTTGAGCATTCGTCTGCGCCTTTAGCAAATCTAGTCTTGCCTGGTTAGTTGCTGCCTTTTTTATTGTGTAATTTTATATAAATACTTACATTATTCCCCCACGAATGTACTTGAAATGCTTGTATACACTGTTTAGTTAATTACAGGAAGATTTTTTTTTGTCAAAATATTCGAATAAATATACATAAGAAAATAATACATAAGAAAAAATATAATATCTTACACTAAAAAGTCGATATATTAAGTGGTAGGCAAAAAAAAATATCATTGAATTATTACTAATTATTAAATAAACAAAAATAATATTAAATTTATATGTTAAATTGACTGCATAAAGCGTTTCAACAGCATTTTTCATCTAATCAACAAACTTCTACTGCTCAAATGCAATAGAGAAATTTATCTACGCTAATAGAATAACTTCTATCGGCTTGCAATTCATAATACCAAAATTCATTTTTGTCTATCAGCGATAGACAACACATAATAGGAACTTATAATTCATTTTGAGAAAAATCAACACCGTCGTTTATATAATATTTGGTTTCCATTAAAAAAGTATTGTATCGAAACATTTTAATCTGGCAACCATACAGGCACATGATGATATCACAAAGAAAAGTAATTCCAATTAGACATCACCTTTGCTTTAACTAATGTAGTTAATAAAAAAATGCTATTATTTATTATTATATTTATTAACAGTGAAGGACTTGAGATTATAAAATTTATCCGGTAATTTCAGCACTTCTGGTCAAGAAGTTTCAACAACCTACAATAACAATAGTTTCAATCAAAAACTAGTGCGAGCATTATAATATGTTTATTCTAGGAAAGTCATTGTACAGTATATTAGCCGAATATTCAGACAGGTATAGATATTCATAAACAGCACTTGTACGAACATTAAAGTATTCATAGCAATTTTTTTTCTGTATTTGAATTAGATATTTGCAAAAAACGTTCGATAGTTCTTTTTCCATTACTTGACCAAGGAAACATGAAATCATATTAAAAATTTGGTGCTCATTTACGAAGTTTTTTAAAAATATACAGATGCGTTGTACTTTATATTAAAAGTTTTATTTTCTAAAAATTTTTTTAGAAAAAAAATATATCAGAGATTAAATATAATATTAAACACTATAATACTTCAATTCAAACATTTCATCGAAGTATACCGCGTGATATTTTCAGAACATTGGCACGTCTTTTGAATATTCATACATCCACCAACGACTGACATCATGCAATCAAAAAGGATACAGTATCTTATCAATTGAAAGAAACGAAAGTTAAGTTAACTACACTGCACTAGGTCATTTTATGTATTTCCTGCAAATTTCAATAAATAAGTATTATATTTCTTATTTCAGATTATAATCCCACCTATACCGCATTTATATAATCCCACCCACCTATACTCCAAACCGCTTTACGCATTTAGTGTTATATATATTGTGGTTAATAATCGTTTTTCTCTCACGAATACTTAGGCTATTTCATAAAAAATCTCAATTGTAAATAGATAGCAACACAACAATTATTGTAAAATTATATATATTTTATTTAAAAACAAAATTAAATTTTCAAAAATTACGTTAATAATTACAGATTTAATAAAAAAACAATAAATTATGTGTATTACAACAATGATATTTAAATGAGCGTTCCAATGTATTACGATATTTATAATATATTCGAATATTATATCATCCACCTGTTATATCAGCTAAATACATGTCCATTACTCGTGGGTCTCGATGTTGGACTTCTCTTCTTCTAGGTATTGGTTGGTAGTCAGGTCTTCGCGTTCCATTAACCGCATTTAAACTTAAGTTGTCATTAGCTTCTTCCTCTATGGGACGCATTTGCTTTTTAAGAATTCGTGCAGCTGCTGCAGCACTAGTCATTGGTCTGTCGTCAGATGACGCCGATACATTACTTATACCTAAGACTTCAGTATTTATTTCTGTACTTTGTTTTGATGCATTCGTCGCCTCTGAGTCCTCCGTTACAGATGAAACACCATATTCACTTTTTTTTTTCATTTCTATAGCATTGTTCAATTTAATGCGAAAAGCCTGTTTTACAGTTTTGTAGCATATCTCGCATATTAGGCAGGCTTGACGAAATTCTTTGAATCTTTTTTTTATAAATGTAATGTATTGTTCATTCGTAACTTTAAAACCTTTTCCCGAATAATTTTTTTTACACAAATAGCACTGCTTAGGTCTGAATTCCATCTTTTTCAAACAAAAACAAAATTATATGCCGGCAATAAATTGAATGGAGATGCTGCCACCTCACTAAATTATCTCTAATTCAGAAACATTTTTGGCGGCATCAACTTAATCGGCGATGATACCACCTTTCTTAAATGATTTTAAATTCGAAAATATCTTTGCCGGTAACAATTTATGGTATGTTTATATTTCAGTTTTTCTATGTAATTAAGCTATTTATACTCTACATATGCTTTACACTCTTTTACTTTGGCAAGATTTTTGCATAGACTCACTGTTTCACTGATGTATAAAAGTTTTTGTTTATGAAGGAAACTCAGAAATAATACGTATTTGCATTCGAACATAGAAATTTTGCCAAAGACCATCCAGTGGAGACACCAAGTTCTATGTTTTTTTTATTTATATTTATTATATAAATAGACTTTAACAATATATTATGATTAACTCTTTTATCTTTACATATATTTTGTATAGCAAATGTATTCAACCCTAACTACTTATTTTTCTAATTTATGATAATTATGGTTACACATTGTATTATTATAAATTATGAATTTAATTTTATTTATTATGTGTGCTATTTACAATTTAACCGTATGAATTGATTGTTTGCTGATTTTCGTAAGGAATTATCGAATTATCTTATCGAACTACCAAAATTAGTATCAGAATTATGATTACTTGTACTGTGTAAACAAGATATTAAAATTCGTCACAAAGTATCTTAGATTAAACATCGGAAACATATTAGGAGTATTCAAGATCTCTGTGCATTGTTGCATATGCATTATTGCAAACTTAAAGAATCGTAAAAGCATTTTTTGCATATTAGTCTTGCAAATGATTAGAACAGCTGATTTTTGTTTTTGTATTTATTTACTTATAATAATTCACAGTGTCTTGAAAATCACATATGCAAGGACTAATTGGTATTGAAAATATGGTCTAATGGTTCAAGGCATAAGGTAATAACCTTGGAAATCAATTGCAGAATCATAAGAGATGGAATTGGTTTTATAAAATCAAAAAATTTTATACATGCAACGATGCACAGAGTTCTTGAATACCCCTATTAAGACAACATCTTTTGTTAGCATGTTGAAAAAAATAACATACAATCGCTATTACTGTAGTTGGCAGCAATCGAAATGTCATTAGATGTTTTGTTTTTATTCAACACAAAGTCACATAATGCATAATTTTCATGTGTTGAATTTGTTTTTATATTATCTCAAATATTAAAAGTTAACTTCAACCAAAATCTTTAAACAATATTTAGGCCGTGTACGAGTTCGAGTAAATTAATGGTAAATTGAGGGAAATAGTAAAGCTAATAATCGGTATAGCAGCTAATGTTGGTATTTAACAGAATTTCGAGTAGGTTAAATTAGATAAAAATTGGGTAAATTAGGTGTTACCATTGTGAAAATTTTATAAGATATTTAATAAATAAAAAAATAAATTTGAAAACTTTTAACCAAAAATAATAAATAAATAAATAAATATTTACATAAGTGTAGTGCAAAAAATCTCTAGAAAATTTCAATTTACTTTATATCAATTTACTCAATTATTTTAAAGTTCGAAAAAATCGAATACCAATTAAAAAATCGAATACCAATTTTTTGATAGCTGATTAGAAATCATTCACAATAGATTACTTTTAATTTTGGCAACACTACCTTGTGAGTTGCTTATCTGATAAGTGATTTCAATGAGTTGGGCTAAATAAGTTAGCTGTGTCGTCGTTTTCTATTTATTTTCAAAATAAGCGTTATGATTACACCATCAACTGCAAACATGCATACAAACGAATTATTTTACTCAAACATAGCATATTTCAAATATTATATTTACATTTAGAATTATCAAATTCTTTTCAACATATTTTTATATAGATTTTATATAAAAATATAGTAAAATATTTGTCGAGTAAAATGAATTAGTCTGAACATAGCAGAACAAAATTGTCAAAAATTTGGACCGTCTCTTTTAATACTGTTGTTTTTATTTTTAGTTGGTGGCAGTTTCACAATTAACAGTATCATAACAAAACGCGGTTTAAATCATAATAGTTTAATAAGTGTTCTTATAATATTAGAAACATATTATGGTTGTTATAGAATGCTGATTAACAAAACTAATTTTGTAGTATTAAATTTTAAAAAATTGAGTATATTGAATTAATAAATTTTTTTTTATTTTATTAATATAATTTGAGAAGTAAATTTTGAGTTTTTATAGTAGAAATAAATACAAATTTTAAAAATATATGTATAATATTTTAAAATTATTAATGCATATAATAGGATAGTATATAATTGACATTTGCAAATGACGAAACAAGCTTCGTGTAGCCGTGATCGTCTAGTGGTTAGGACCCTACGTTGTGGCCGTAGTAACCCAGGTTCGAATCCTGGTCACGGCAATGTTAAAAGCATTGTCACGGGCGAAGCAGTTTTTTTTTGTTTTTTAATAATTCTAATTATTTAATTATTTTTATTTAGTTTAAAAATTTTTGTTTTATTAACAACAAAAATGCATACCTTAAAATTAAGGTACCGTGAATTGCATCAACTCTAAAGGCCAAACTAAAAGACAATCCATTCAAGGTAGTTTTAAATAGATTTCTTGCTGTTAGCAGAGAGAATATAGAAACTCCATATCATAACATTTTACCAAAACGAGACCAGTATGTGGTGATTTGTAAAATAAGTATTGAATCATTGTTTTGTAAAATGAGACCAGTGTGTGGCTATTATATAAAATGAGTATTAAAATATATCTTTAAATTTGCAAAACTAAAAAGAAGCGGTTTATTTTGTACCACATACAATATAGGAAATGAAACCAAACAAACTAGGTGCTTATATTCAATATCCCCGTTTGATAATAATATAACAATTTATTTATACATTTTTCTAAATATTTTTCCATTCTATAGTTTCCAAAAAAATTTGGATTTATATGATTGACCAAATCTGTAAGAACCAAATCTTAATACAAAAATGGCTCACTAACTATTAGATCATATTTTTTTTATCATATTTCATATAAGAGTTTTAAACTCTTATTACATCGATTATTTGTTGACATATAAAAGTTAATGATGAGAAAAAAGAAAAATAACGCTTTCAGTTTTGATACACTAGATATTATATATTTGTTGTTTTTTTTTATATAACAAGAAAAAGTTCGTTCAAAAATAAAAAAAAACATGTAAATAAATTTGAATTAAATTTTCGGAATGAAAAATAAAAGCAAAATAATTTGTTTTTATTTCTAAGGAAAAATTAACTAATTTTAACAAGTATATACATTTCTTTAAGAATAATTTAATAAAATTTAGTTTCAAAATAATTACTAAATATACAAATAAATTAAAAAAATGAAATACATATTTATAAAAGATAACACATTGATATTTTAAAAGAACACCACAATATTTGCACATAATTAATAAATAAAATTAGCGTGGAAATGATTCAGTACAACTGAACTTATTATTTTTATGGTTGCCCATATAGCATTTCTGAACCTGGCGGTATAGCACTTGGATCAATGGTAGAACTAAAGTAATTTGCTGGTGTCTCAAAAATAGAATCTTCAGCTTTATGCATTTGTTTATATTGTTGTTGTTGTTGCTGATGCTGCTGAAGTTCAGTCGTAAATTGTTGTTTTTCGTGTTGATGTTGTTGTAGAGTTAAATTATATGGATTTTGTACATATTCCTGATAGATGTCGGCACCCGATTGTGTCAGTTGTGATTGCACATAAACAGGTGTAAAACTGTGTACAATGGCTGAAGTCGGTATTTTAGATAATGAGGGATATTGATTACCAACTAAGAGATGACTAATTGGCACAGTTGTATTTTCATACTGTACTTAGGCTGTTTCATAAAAAATCTCAATTGTAAATAGATAGCAACACAACAATTATTGTAAAATTATATATATTTTATTTAAAAACAAAATTATTTTCAAAAATTACGTTAATAATTACAGATTCAATAAAAAAACAATAAATTATGTGTATTATAACAATGATATTTAAATGAGCGTTCCAATGTATTACGATATTTATAATATATTCGAATATTATATCATCCACCTGTTATATCAGCTAAATACATGTCCATTACTCGTGGGTCTCGATGTTGGACTTCTCTTCTTCTAGGTATTGGTTGGTAGTCAGGTCTTCGCGTTCCATTAACCGCATTTAAACTTAAGTTGTCATTAGTTTCTTCCTCTATGGGACGCATTTGCTTTTTAAGAATTCGTGCAGCTGCTGCAGCACTAGTCATTGGTCTGTCGTCAGATGACGCCGATACATTACTTATACCTAAGACTTCAGTATTTATTTCTGTACTTTGTTTTGATGCATTCGTCGCCTCTGAGTCCTCCGTTACAGATGAAACACCATATTCACTTTTTTTTTTCATTTCTATAGCATTGTTCAATTTAATGCGAAAAGCCTGTTTTACAGTTTTGTAGCATATCTCGCATATTTGGCAGGCTTGGCGAAATTCTTTGAATCTTTTTTTTATAAATGTAATGTAGCGTTCATTCGTAACTTTAATCCCTTTTCCCGAATAATTTTTTTTACACAAATAGCACTGCTTAGGTCTGAATTCCATCTTTTTCAAATAAAAACAAAATTATATGCCGGCAATAAATTGAATGGAGATGCTGCCACCTCACTAAATTATCTCTAATTCAGAAACATTTTTGGCGGCATCAACTTAATCGGCGATGATACCACCTTTCTTAAATGATTTTAAATTCGAAAATATCTTTGCCGGTAACAATTTATGGTATGTTTATATTTCAGTTTTTCTATGTAATTAAGCTATTTATACTCTACATATGCTTTACACTCTTTTACTTTGGCAAGATTTTTGCATAGACTCACTGTTTCACTGATATATAAAAGTTTTTGTTTATGAAGGAAACTCAGAAATAATACGTATTTGCATTCGAACATAGAAATTTTGCCAAAGTCCATCCAGTGGAGACACCAAGTTCTATATTTTTTTTTTATTTATATTTATTATTCAAATAGACTTTAACAATATATTATGATTAACTCTTTTATCTTTACATATATTTTGTATAGCAAATGTATTCAACCCTAAATATTTATTTTTCTAATTTATGATAATTATCCACAATATGGTTACACATTATATTATTATAAATTATGAATTTAATTTTATTTATTATGTGTGCTATTTACAATTTAACCGTATGAATTGATTGTTTGCTGATTTTCGTAAGGAATTATCGAATTATCTTGTCGAACTACCAAAATTAGTATCAGAATTATGATTACTTGTACTGTGTAAACAAGATATTAAAATTCGTCACAAAGTATCTTAGATTAAACATCGGAAACATATTAGGAGTATTCAAGATCTCTGTGCATTGTTGCATATGCATTATTGCAAACTTAAAGAATCGTAAAAGCATTTTTTGCATATTAGTCTTGCAAATGATTAGAACAGCTGATTTTTGTTTTTGTATTTATTTACTTATAATAATTCACAGTGTCTTGAAAATCACCAAATCTGTAAGAACCAAATCTTAATACAAAAATGGCTCACTAACTATTAGATCATATTTTTTTTATCATATTTCATATAAGAGTTTTAAACTCTTATTACATCGATTATTTGTTGACATATAAAAGTTAATGATGAGAAAAAAGAAAAATAACGCTTTCAGTTTTGATACACTAGATATTATATATTTGTTGTTTTTTTTTATATAACAAGAAAAAGTTCGTTCAAAAATAAAAAAAAACATGTAAATAAATTTGAATTAAATTTTCGGAATGAAAAATAAAAGCAAAATAATTTGTTTTTATTTCTAAGGAAAAATTAACTAATTTTAACAAGTATATACATTTCTTTAAGAATAATTTAATAAAATTTAGTTTCAAAATAATTACTAAATATACAAATAAATTAAAAAAATGAAATACATATTTATAAAAGATAACACATTGATATTTTAAAAGAACACCACAATATTTGCACATAATTAATAAATAAAATTAGCGTGGAAATGATTCAGTACAACTGAACTTATTATTTTTATGGTTGCCCATATAGCATTTCTGAACCTGGCGGTATAGCACTTGGATCAATGGTAGAACTAAAGTAATTTGCTGGTGTCTCAAAAATAGAATCTTCAGCTTTATGCATTTGTTTATATTGTTGTTGTTGTTGCTGATGCTGCTGAAGTTCAGTCGTAAATTGTTGTTTTTCGTGTTGATGTTGTTGTAGAGTTAAATTATATGGATTTTGTACATATTCCTGATAGATGTCGGCACCCGATTGTGTCAGTTGTGATTGCACATAAACAGGTGTAAAACTGTGTACAATGGCTGAAGTCGGTATTTTAGATAATGAGGGATATTGATTACCAACTAAGAGATGACTAATTGGCACAGTTGTATTTTCATACTGTACTTAGGCTGTTTCATAAAAAATCTCAATTGTAAATAGATAGCAACACAACAATTATTGTAAAATTATATATATTTTATTTAAAAACAAAATTATTTTCAAAAATTACGTTAATAATTACAGATTCAATAAAAAAACAATAAATTATGTGTATTATAACAATGATATTTAAATGAGCGTTCCAATGTATTACGATATTTATAATATATTCGAATATTATATCATCCACCTGTTATATCAGCTAAATACATGTCCATTACTCGTGGGTCTCGATGTTGGACTTCTCTTCTTCTAGGTATTGGTTGGTAGTCAGGTCTTCGCGTTCCATTAACCGCATTTAAACTTAAGTTGTCATTAGTTTCTTCCTCTATGGGACGCATTTGCTTTTTAAGAATTCGTGCAGCTGCTGCAGCACTAGTCATTGGTCTGTCGTCAGATGACGCCGATACATTACTTATACCTAAGACTTCAGTATTTATTTCTGTACTTTGTTTTGATGCATTCGTCGCCTCTGAGTCCTCCGTTACAGATGAAACACCATATTCACTTTTTTTTTCATTTCTATAGCATTGTTCAATTTAATGCGAAAAGCCTGTTTTACAGTTTTGTAGCATATCTCGCATATTTGGCAGGCTTGGCGAAATTCTTTGAATCTTTTTTTTATAAATGTAATGTAGCGTTCATTCGTAACTTTAATCCCTTTTCCCGAAAAATTTTTTTTACACAAATAGCACTGCTTAGGTCTGAATTCCATCTTTTTTAAATAAAAACAAAATTATATGCCGGCAATAAATTGAATGGAGATGCTGCCACCTCACTAAATTATCTCTAATTCAGAAACATTTTTGGCGGCATCAACTTAATCGGCGATGATACCACCTTTCTTAAATGATTTTAAATTCGAAAATATCTTTGCCGGTAACAATTTATGGTATGTTTATATTTCAGTTTTTCTATGTAATTAAGCTATTTATACTCTACATATGCTTTACACTCTTTTACTTTGGCAAGATTTTTGCATAGACTCACTGTTTCACTGATATATAAAAGTTTTTGTTTATGAAGGAAACTCAGAAATAATACGTATTTGCATTCGAACATAGAAATTTTGCCAAAGTCCATCCAGTGGAGACACCAAGTTCTATATTTTTTTTTTATTTATATTTATTATTCAAATAGACTTTAACAATATATTATGATTAACTCTTTTATCTTTACATATATTTTGTATAGCAAATGTATTCAACCCTAAATATTTATTTTTCTAATTTATGATAATTATCCACAATATGGTTACACATTATATTATTATAAATTATGAATTTAATTTTATTTATTATGTGTGCTATTTACAATTTAACCGTATGAATTGATTGTTTGCTGATTTTCGTAAGGAATTATCGAATTATCTTGTCGAACTACCAAAATTAGTATCAGAATTATGATTACTTGTACTGTGTAAACAAGATATTAAAATTCGTCACAAAGTATCTTAGATTAAACATCGGAAACATATTAGGAGTATTCAAGATCTCTGTGCATTGTTGCATATGCATTATTGCAAACTTAAAGAATCGTAAAAGCATTTTTTGCATATTAGTCTTGCAAATGATTAGAACAGCTGATTTTTGTTTTTGTATTTATTTACTTATAATAATTCACAGTGTCTTGAAAATCACCAAATCTGTAAGAACCAAATCTTAATACAAAAATGGCTCACTAACTATTAGATCATATTTTTTTTATCATATTTCATATAAGAGTTTTAAACTCTTATTACATCGATTATTTGTTGACATATAAAAGTTAATGATGAGAAAAAAGAAAAATAACGCTTTCAGTTTTGATACACTAGATATTATATATTTGTTGTTTTTTTTTATATAACAAGAAAAAGTTCGTTCAAAAATAAAAAAAAACATGTAAATAAATTTGAATTAAATTTTCGGAATGAAAAATAAAAGCAAAATAATTTGTTTTTATTTCTAAGGAAAAATTAACTAATTTTAACAAGTATATACATTTCTTTAAGAATAATTTAATAAAATTTAGTTTCAAAATAATTACTAAATATACAAATAAATTAAAAAAATGAAATACATATTTATAAAAGATAACACATTGATATTTTAAAAGAACACCACAATATTTGCACATAATTAATAAATAAAATTAGCGTGGAAATGATTCAGTACAACTGAACTTATTATTTTTATGGTTGCCCATATAGCATTTCTGAACCTGGCGGTATAGCACTTGGATCAATGGTAGAACTAAAGTAATTTGCTGGTGTCTCAAAAATAGAATCTTCAGCTTTATGCATTTGTTTATATTGTTGTTGTTGTTGCTGATGCTGCTGAAGTTCAGTCGTAAATTGTTGTTTTTCGTGTTGATGTTGTTGTAGAGTTAAATTATATGGATTTTGTACATATTCCTGATAGATGTCGGCACCCGATTGTGTCAGTTGTGATTGCACATAAACAGGTGTAAAACTGTGTACAATGGCTGAAGTCGGTATTTTAGATAATGAGGGATATTGATTACCAACTAAGAGATGACTAATTGGCACAGTTGTATTTTCATACTGTACTTAGGCTGTTTCATAAAAAATCTCAATTGTAAATAGATAGCAACACAACAATTATTGTAAAATTATATATATTTTATTTAAAAACAAAATTAAATTTTCAAAAATTACGTTAATAATTACAGATTTAATAAAAAAACAATAAATTATGTGTATTACAACAATGATATTTAAATGAGCGTTCCAATGTATTACGATATTTATAATATATTCGAATATTATATCATCCACCTGTTATATCAGCTAAATACATGTCCATTACTCGTGGGTCTCGATGTTGGACTTCTCTTCTTCTAGGTATTGGTTGGTAGTCAGGTCTTCGCGTTCCATTAACCGCATTTAAACTTAAGTTGTCATTAGTTTCTTCCTCTATGGGACGCATTTGCTTTTTAAGAATTCGTGCAGCTGCTGCAGCACTAGTCATTGGTCTGTCGTCAGATGACGCCGATACATTACTTATACCTAAGACTTCAGTATTTATTTCTGTACTTTGTTTTGATGCATTCGTCGCCTCTGAGTCCTCCGTTACAGATGAAACACCATATTCACTTTTTTTTTTCATTTCTATAGCATTGTTCAATTTAATGCGAAAAGCCTGTTTTACAGTTTTGTAGCATATCTCGCATATTTGGCAGGCTTGGCGAAATTCTTTGAATCTTTTTTTTATAAATGTAATGTAGCGTTCATTCGTAACTTTAATCCCTTTTCCCGAATAATTTTTTTTACACAAATAGCACTGCTTAGGTCTGAATTCCATCTTTTTTAAATAAAAACAAAATTATATGCCGGCAATAAATTGAATGGAGATGCTGCCACCTCACTAAATTATCTCTAATTCAGAAACATTTTTGGCGGCATCAACTTAATCGGCGATGATACCACCTTTCTTAAATGATTTTAAATTCGAAAATATCTTTGCCGGTAACAATTTATGGTATGTTTATATTTCAGTTTTTCTATGTAATTAAGCTATTTATACTCTACATATGCTTTACACTCTTTTACTTTGGCAAGATTTTTGCATAGACTCACTGTTTCACTGATATATAAAAGTTTTTGTTTATGAAGGAAACTCAGAAATAATACGTATTTGCATTCGAACATAGAAATTTTGCCAAAGTCCATCCAGTGGAAACACCAAGTTCTATATTTTTTTTTTATTTATATTTATTATTCAAATAGACTTTAACAATATATTATGATTAACTCTTTTATCTTTACATATATTTTGTATAGCAAATGTATTCAACCCTAAATATTTATTTTTCTAATTTATGATAATTATCCACAATATGGTTACACATTATATTATTATAAATTATGAATTTAATTTTATTTATTATGTGTGCTATTTACAATTTAACCGTATGAATTGATTGTTTGCTGATTTTCGTAAGGAATTATCGAATTATCTTGTCGAACTACCAAAATTAGTATCAGAATTATGATTACTTGTACTGTGTAAACAAGATATTAAAATTCGTCACAAAGTATCTTAGATTAAACATCGGAAACATATTAGGAGTATTCAAGATCTCTGTGCATTGTTGCATATGCATTATTGCAAACTTAAAGAATCGTAAAAGCATTTTTTGCATATTAGTCTTGCAAATGATTAGAACAGCTGATTTTTGTTTTTGTATTTATTTACTTATAATAATTCACAGTGTCTTGAAAATCACCAAATCTGTAAGAACCAAATCTTAATACAAAAATGGCTCACTAACTATTAGATCATATTTTTTTTATCATATTTCATATAAGAGTTTTAAACTCTTATTACATCGATTATTTGTTGACATATAAAAGTTAATGATGAGAAAAAAGAAAAATAACGCTTTCAGTTTTGATACACTAGATATTATATATTTGTTGTTTTTTTTTATATAACAAGAAAAAGTTCGTTCAAAAATAAAAAAAAACATGTAAATAAATTTGAATTAAATTTTCGGAATGAAAAATAAAAGCAAAATAATTTGTTTTTATTTCTAAGGAAAAATTAACTAATTTTAACAAGTATATACATTTCTTTAAGAATAATTTAATAAAATTTAGTTTCAAAATAATTACTAAATATACAAATAAATTAAAAAAATGAAATACATATTTATAAAAGATAACACATTGATATTTTAAAAGAACACCACAATATTTGCACATAATTAATAAATAAAATTAGCGTGGAAATGATTCAGTACAACTGAACTTATTATTTTTATGGTTGCCCATATAGCATTTCTGAACCTGGCGGTATAGCACTTGGATCAATGGTAGAACTAAAGTAATTTGCTGGTGTCTCAAAAATAGAATCTTCAGCTTTATGCATTTGTTTATATTGTTGTTGTTGTTGCTGATGCTGCTGAAGTTCAGTCGTAAATTGTTGTTTTTCGTGTTGATGTTGTTGTAGAGTTAAATTATATGGATTTTGTACATATTCCTGATAGATGTCGGCACCCGATTGTGTCAGTTGTGATTGCACATAAACAGGTGTAAAACTGTGTACAATGGCTGAAGTCGGTATTTTAGATAATGAGGGATATTGATTACCAACTAAGAGATGACTAATTGGCACAGTTGTATTTTCATTATGTTGATTATTTGTTGCCGCAGCTAAACCAGGGGAATCTGAATTAGTATTTATGTCATTTTCAGTAATTTGTTTTTGTTGCTGCATTAAATGCTCTTGATATTGTTGATAGTACTGTTGATATTGTTGTAAATGTTGCTGTTCATTGGTGTGAAGTGTTTGCTGTTCTGGTGTGTATTGTATATTTTCTAGAGTCCGATGTTGCTCACTATTTGTTTCTCCACCATAGTATAAAGTAACTGGTGGCGTTTCAGGCAATTCAATAGCAAATGAATAATTGTTGTTAGTGTTATTTATTATTGTTGCATTTACAACATTTGTAATTAAATTTGATTTATTTAATTCATTTTGTTTGAATGGATCTGATACTTGTTCATTTTGGGTACTTATTAGGTTTTCCGTACCAATTTTTGTAGCTTCATTTACTAAATCTGGCATAACATTTTTCATTTCTGTTGGACTTATTGGTCTCACTTCATTTAATAAAGGTTTTGGGGTAGGATTTAATAGCTTTGGAGTTGAAGCAAATGATATTTCATTCGGAATATTATATAGTGGTATCGATGATATGTCAGTTGCCTGTAATTGTTGTTGTTCTTGTTCTTGCTTTTGTGATAGAATCAATGGCACATTCTATAACAAATAATAATTTTAAATTGCATACTTTTGCTAAAAAAAATTTAATAAAAAATCTAACGTACTTGACCTAAGAGCAGTGCTTCATCACTCTGCATAATATTCATTCCTGGGGGCTGCAAAAGTATACTATGTAGAGGAGATTCAGCAGGAGAATTTACAGTAATCTGTGATGTAAGTAATTCTATAGGTGAATGTTCAACAATTTGCTCGTTTTTTGCTATTTGCTGCTGCTGTTGCTGCTCCTTTTTTGGTAAAATTGTTACTGACGGTGTTGTAAGGATATTATTGAGATTATTACCCATAGCCACCACAGAAGCAGTACGCGTTATCACTTGGTCGTGGTTATCTATTTATAAAATAATAAAAATTAATATTTTAAAAATGTATCTCGATTCAATATTTTTTTTTACCTTCATTTCGAAATAATTCGTTTTTAAGATTTGGCAAAAACTCCCCAATTCGCCGCCACGTTAGTTCCCATAATGGCACTAATAAAGTACCATCATTATTATGAAAAACACGTACTGAATGCATAACTAAAAGCATATTTTTTAAAATTTCTTGCATTTGCTCCGACAACATATCCGAACCAACACGCATAAATTTTTCTATATAACCAAGTATTTCAATCCAAAGTTCGTTAAATACATCGCCTAATTCAATTAATGGTGTTAAATGATGTAAAAATACTTTTGACATTATCGTTGCGGTCCGTATGCGTGATTCTTCGAGCAACATCGGTTCTAAATTTGTTACAGAAGTACTTTCCGGCAACACTTCGTTTAGCAGTGGAAATAATACTTGCTTAAAGCACGAAGCCCACTCTGCCCCTGACAGTGTTTGCAGATCGTGAACCAATAAAGCACGTTGCTGTAAGCACGATATAGCATAAGTACGTACTTCTCGCCGACGATCCATAGCCAAGCGTGCAATACCTTGCAAAAGTGGACACCAACCTTGTGCCCATAATGCTGAACATTGAGGAATTGCTCCCCCTTCTTCAGCCCACCAACGAAAGATCTGTGCTGTACGTGTGTATAATGTATACATAAGATCAAGCAATTGTATGGATAATGTTTCATAACGTTGCACTAAATCATCATCCTCCGGTCTGTATTGTGCATCACCACCAAGGTTTTCAATTCCAGAAAGTTTTCGTTGATTTTCACGTTCTGAACGTTTCGCTGATGTTTTCTTTTTCTGATGAGCAGCATTCGCTTTAGCAGCTTCAAATTTACGACGTTGACGCAAGCCACCATCACGGCATGCTTCGACAAAGGTTCGTATGCAACGCACACATGATTCAAAATTATAGGGTGTGATGTGGGCAACATTGCGTACAATAAAAGATAAAGAATCCCAACACTTAAGTAATGCAAAGGGTGAATGTTCTATAAGTTTGCAGTTAAAAACGAGGGAAGATTGTGCTTTCATTGATGAACCAGCTGTAAGTGGTGATTGTGGTCTATAAATAAGTAAATAATTAATTTATTATATATATTTGTATATAAAAATTTCTATGTATTACCGCGATAAATTCGTTAAATCTGTTTCTTTATTTACAAGAATCCAGTTCTCAGCTGTTGGACTAGAAGGAAATGATGAAGTGTTATTAGATGGTAATTGTTGTTGTTGATGATTCTTGCTAGCGATTTCAGTGTCGGATATGTAACCACGGTCATTTATACCAGAGTCTTCTTCACTACTTAAAGCACCGTCCGATTTAGCGCCGGTGACATTTGGCGTTGGTAAAGTAGTGTCTTCAAATTCTGGGGGTACAGCACCCGCACCCACACATTCCAAAATAGTGAAAATAATTTGCCAATCCTGTTCTGAGTGAATATTTTGGGCAGAAGTTTTTAATAGCTCATAAATGCCTATTGATATTTGTTTTGAAATACGTAAAACAACAGACGGTTTCAGCATAAGCAACATTTTTAATGACTGTAACACAATTGGACAGAGTTCTTCATTTCGCATTAGATAAATAGCAAGTTTGAGAACTGCTACAATACTTCTGTTCAATAAATAATCATAACCGCAAGATGATCCACCCATAAGCAGGAGATACATTTGATCTCGAATATTTGGCCACAATGTAATCATTCTATCTCGATTTTGTATAACAATTTTTACAAGAAATTCCATCCAAAAGACAACTATATCTTCACTGTATGGCAATCCAACAGATTTGTGTGCATTCGGTGCCTTTAGCAATGCTAGAATATTGTTAATTAATTCTTGCAAGGATTCTAACTGTACAAATTTAGATTCTTGTATCATTTGCTCAAGTTGACATTCTTTTATACACTTTCTTCCAATTTTTATAAATTCCTGCTCTTCAGTTGATGGCTCACGTTGTCCTTCTGAAGACAAATATGAATAAAGACTAGAAAATAGTCCAGCTTCTTGTTTTTGGCTTGGCTTCTCAAGTATTAGTTGAGCTTTGCCATTTTCTTCGCAAAAGTCTTCGACTTCCATAATTGTTTTTGGCAGTAGTTTTAATTTAAACAATTGCAATAATATATCCAGTATGTTTTTCCAACCTTCCCGCAAGCAATCACCATAATCATGTACCATTGCAAACGCAGCTTTCATTGCAGCCTGAGCTTTAGGATTTAAGCCAAAATTTACAGCTTGTACAATCTCATTGTAAGCTGGCGTTACAGTATCCATTTGAACCGTATTAAGAAGAGTTGTAAACTTACAAAGGGTTAGTATTAGTGCGTCAAAGTCTTCATGTAAATTATAAAACGCAGAAATACCAGCACATTTTGTAAAACCTAAAACAGTAAAAATTTTAAATATTTCATTACATATAGCTTATAATTATTTTTGTTAAAAATTTTTTATATTAACTTTAAAAAATTTCCATAAGAGTGAATAGAATAGCAGAGAAAAAAATAGGATACTAGTTCTTAACTTAGAGGAGTACTGCGACCATAGCAGAACTTTTATGTTAATAACCGACCCTAACAGAAGAAACTCCCATCCAAGTAATTTTCACCAATCTGTTTTCTCAAACATATTTATTTTGTTAAGATGGTCACGCAGACCATAGTGGCCAGTCAGATAACCTGTCAACATCCTCAGCTTTGTTCTACTGAGGAAAGAGAAGTTACTGTAGTTGTAAGAACGAATCAGATGTAGTTGCGTTGTAAGAACGAATACCGACACTTTTTCTATCTGAGAGTTAGTTGGGAACCAACTTATTTTACAAGTCTCTGAGCCAGAAAATTATATGGACTTATTGGCATTGAATCCTGTGTGACAAGGCAAGATTCGCTAGGTTTTAACATTAAATTCTAAACTACCTATATTAATAAAAAAAAGGATCACTTTTGCACAATTCTTTTTAATATATATAAAATTATTGCTTAGTTTCCATCTGTAAGAGTAGATAATTATGTTCAATATTTTTGTCAAACTTTTCACTACATTAATATATGTTAAATAGAAAACTGTTTTATAATTTGTACCTGTGAGTGTATGTTGATAACCATGTTCACTACTTTTATCAAACATAAAGCTCAACGCACTTAGTGATGCTCCCCAAATGATGTTAAAAAGTTCCAGATCATAAGCTGAATTTTCTACATAGTTAAAACAACCATCAGCTCCAACACCTCTACGCAGTAAAACTTTCCACAAATAGTTCTCCCGAACTATACCCGTTTGCTCTGCTGGCATAACGATTTCTTCATTTCTAAAAAAAAAAAGATTAGTTATTGATAAAAAAAACATGTGTGCATATTGAACTATATTTACTTAATTGCATTAAATATAGCTGTTAACATATCCTGGTCAAAATCAGAACCACCGTTTAATCCACGTAAATTTTTCACAAAATCCTTTTCTTCCATTGGTACATTAAGACGTTTCGCATTAGAATTATGCTGATCCATATTTAACATTATTATAGCATATGCCAAGCGAAATGCGGCATCTGTATTAACCAATGGTTCACCATTTTGTTTCTAAATATATTAAAAAAAAGAGTAAAACTTATAATCAAAAATAATAACAAATATTCTTACATGCCAATGATCAGCAAAATGTTCGAGTACAAGAAAAATTAACGGCGCCTCTCCAGGCAACCGAAACGTTTCCAAATACAGACGTAAAGCTTCATCAATACGAAGTCCCACAAAATCAAAAGAATCCACAAAATTCATTAATATTTTTGAATCCACATTTTTCTTTTTCGATATATATTCACCAATCATTTTTTTATCTAGCCCTGAATTCTCTCTTAAAAATAAAGATATTTCTCTTGGGTCCAATTGAGAATTTAAGATACCATTTTCTTGCAAAAATTGTATACCTTTATCTGGTCGTTGATTAAAAAGTTCGGTACCTTGTGTAAGTACACGTTTTTTTTGCTTCACTGCAGCTAAGTGTTCTTGTGTAACATACATTTCATTTACATTATTACTATTTAAGCGTAAACGTGTAGAACTATTAATGAATTTTGATATATTTTCAATGACTACTTTGCAATCTTCGTTAACTGTGCCGTTCGGTGTTTCAATTACGATACCATCCAAGCCAGAGTTCTGTCGAGAATGACGATTCGTTGGTTGTACAGGAACAATGCTATTATTTTGATTGTCTGAATTTTTCGCAGCAATGCAATTGCGTTCAATATTTTCAATGACTGAGAGCAATGTATCCATAGATATAACATGAGTGCTATAAACTGCATTAGTTGCAGAAAGAGTATATTTTGACAATAAATTCGTGAGACCTTCGAAAACATCAGTACAATACAGATCACAATCATAGTTTATATAGAGCTCAGCTACAAATCCTGGTATACGCCATAGCTGCAATAAATTGTCTAGCGCTAGTTCCCGCATTTCATATGGAGTTTTAGGATTATCACTTGCAATAATTTCGGATAATTTTTTAAGATAGGCTTCTAATTGGAATTTTAAATGACCACGAAGCGACTCAAACAATAAAAAGCACAATTGTAAATCAGCAGCAAAAATTGTCACACGCTCTGATTTTAATAACTGAAACAACAAACCAAAAATTAATATAAAGAAAAAGCATTTTCATAATTTACTTACGCTTATTAAATTCCGGCTTAAGTCATCTTTCACTAATTCAAGCAAAGTATCATATTTGCCAATGTTATCGGCACCAACTTCAAAAGCAACAGTGAGCAAACTAAGACCCATGTGCATCATTGTATCCGTATTTTGTTTATCCAAAGGATTACATAGCATTATTAAAAAACGGAAAAGCTCTTGTATGCATGGTAAACCATAAGGTACTAAATGACCTATGTCCGAGGCATCAAGTGAATTTTGCTGTGTGAAACGTACACCCACGGAATTTACATATTCACTACTTCCTTGCATATTTGATTGTTGTGAATCCACAGTTGTTTGTAAATTCGATGTTTCAATAGTGGATGTTTTACTATCCATATTGTCTTCCTGAGGTACAAATGGTGTAACCACTACTCCATTACATACATCATTATCAGCGATCTCTAGAGCTGTTGTAGGAGTTTGTGTTATTTTACCTTGCATATCAAGTATATTCCCAGCTGGTGTAGCTGGCGTTGTAGCAAGTGGCAATGTTTTAGCCGTAGCAACACTGAGCAATTGTGGACTTGGAAGAGACACGTCTGACACTGTTTCCGTATTTAGATTTGACTGTTGCTTTTTATCTGGATCAATACTACGTTGACTATTGCTACGTTGAATATTTGATGTCGGTTGTATTTTGGGTTGCTTTTTACGTTGCTTCTTGCTTTGTTCCATTGAAGCTGCCATCATTTGAAATTTTTTTATTAAACTAGAGTCACTACGATCTGCAGAAAATTGTGGCAAACGCATGAACAGCAAAATTACCATATCTTTAAGCGCTTGCTCTGCGGAACGACGCAGTAACTCATTTAACCGTGGTTCAAAGCAGATTTTAAAACAACTTAGCATAACTTCACATACAGCTTCATTAGTAAGAACAGATCCTTCTGGACTCCGCATTAATGTGTGAAGTACTTCAACAACACGAAACAAAGTAACGCCATCAGATGATTGATCAGTACCCATAAATCTGGCATGCGTAACAGCATCAACTATATTTTCAACAGTAGCCGCAAGACTTGGGGACGTTGGATCTAAACATTTTACAATTAATTATAATTTGCTCTAATAAAATTTTGAACATTTACCAAGTAATCCATATGATAGAAACTTATTAATGGATGCTAAAGCTAAGCTTGTAACTGCACCTGTTGTTTCATCAGTGCGTATAACTTCTAGGAACGGTGATAAATAAATATTAGGTTCAATCAATCGAAGATCTTCTACGCGATTAAGTACTTCCCTTAGTTCCATAAAAAGTTTCATAATACCATCTTTTTCATCGTCCTTTAAAAGGATATATATTAGTTGTTGTTGTTTATTAAATCATTCTTGTTTTTCTTACCAAATAAGCAGCTGAATTCCATCTAGATCCTCGACGCATAGCCGTTATTAACGTGGACATTTCTCCACGCACAACAAAAATTCCATTCCCTGGTAAAGACATATTAATGATGTGGACTTTTTCTATTTACCTATACGCCACACAGCTTGTTGGTGCAGCCCAATTATGTATTCTACTTTTCGAGAACTCTTTGTACTGATGGTTTTTATATCTTTTATGTTATTTACATATTGTTTCCAGACATTTCAACACAAAAATTTATTATTTATATCCAAAAAAATTGTATTTTTTATTTTATTTAGAGGAAATAGACAAATAAGTGATGACGTTTCTTAATTAAACTTATGACAGCTGATGATTATTTTCAAATAAGTGGCAATACTGCATTATTGGCAATATTTTGTCTTACAGGGTCTTCAGCATGTACAATTGTAATAAATCAGTTATTCATACAAAGAAGTGTTATGTACATGTTTATTTTTTAGATATTCGGTTATAACTATATCAGTAGTATAATATTCGGTTATTACTATATTAGTAGTATACAGAGTTGGGTAATTTCTGAATTTACAATATTATTGAGATAATGTATAATCAAAACAAGAGTATTATCAAGACATCATTTTTTTTAGCATTCGGTTAACATCAGCTAATTCTAATTATTGTAGTGTTGAACAAAATGGAAATAAAAATTGAAATTTTAAGCGTTTACACAATATAATAAATTAAGAAATATAATTAAGACAATTTTAATTAAAATTTATTTTACATAAATTATTAGTTCATTACTGTTCGAAAAAACCTCTTCATAAATTTTATATTATTTTAATAAGGAAAATTAACAAAATTCCGTACCTTTATTAACATAATAACATGAATAGAGAAGTTTCGAAAAGTAGTGAACTACATCAACAAAAATTCTTTTTATATTATTTTAAATAATAATTTTTTAATTGTGGTCTTGGAATTATTTCTTGTGTTTAATTATTCGTAAATAATTTTTGAGACTGCAAGTACCAAAGGTTGAACTCATGTAATATCATAACATATGTTTTTATAACACTATACATTATAAAAACATTATAATAGGACCCTGAAGACGACTATAGAATATAGTCAAAACATTAGTGTAATGAAAAATTATTTTTTTAAAACTATAATAATTGACCAATTAAACAGTTTCAAAACCAAATTTTAATTGTTGCAGTAAAATGCAAAATAATATTCTTTGATTTTGTTTTTGATATTGTGGAGATTATTTCCCTTGATGTAAATATATTTGACAAAATGGTTCGATGAGAGTTTAATTTGTTACTGTAATAGTTGCATAAAGAGTTTTATTATATTTATGTTCGCCTCAATTTGTTTAATTATATAATAACTTTTTACTTTGACTAACTTTATATAAAATTTAAATTAAGCATTATATCATATTAGATATTTTTCCTTTTTGATGCTGAAGATTTGGTCTTAATATTAATAAAAATCTAGTGAAATAAAACCGTTATATTTTATGAAAAAGAAACGATAAAATACCTAAGAATATGTTAGAATATTATATTAATTCATTGAATATTACCCTAACTAGTATGAAGGGTGTCATCCCGATGGCTATATTTCGAAGTCTGTTAATATTGGGCTTTGTCACATAAGCTGTCAAAGCAAGAGCACACACATATTGTCATATATGAGGGGTATTCCTTCTGTATTGCAAAGTCATCTGTTTTTGCAGCATATCACATTTCCCCGAAAAGCAACAGTTTTCAAAACAGCTGCTTTTTTTCTTTTTTTGTTTTGTTGCAATTGCAAGAAAATTTGTGCGCGTATTTTGTTGTTCTCCATTGTAAGCTCGCACAATATGTGCATTCCATGCACCATGCAATGAGTTGGCAAGACCAAGTGAATACACCTATAGCATTTTGTCAAATATATTTATCAATTTAATTCACGTCTTAGATATAAGATTATTAAATAAAGCTGAAATATTGTTCCTGGTACACTCTTAAATACATATATTCCAAACCAAAGTGTATAACTAAATTGAAATTCTATACATACCATAAGTAAATATAATTTTAATTTTATAATTATTGCTATTAAAATTTAAAAATTTTGTTACATATAAATATTTTTATGTCATTCAAACTAAATGAAAAAATATTTTCAATATAAAATATAAATGTATCAGGTAATTTGGTGAAAAAATGTTGAATTTATAACATAATAGCATTTATTTATGGCAACATTAATATAATTGTCATTCAATCGAAATTTGGTGACTTGTCAAATAATATAAGTATAAGTTTCATTGCACTTTTTTAAATTCTTTTTCGATAATATTGTAAGTTAAAGTATTTGATTTATTTTTTACTTATTCAATACTTGTGGTATACATATTTAGTAAAATATTTTATAAAAATAATTTATGTATAAAAGCCGAATATTGAATTAATGAAATTTTTCTGAACTCTCCTAAGTTATCATATTTTAACTCTCTAAATGTATATAATATTGCAAAATGATTTCAAATATAATATCTTTATGTGTATTTGCTGTCTTAACACCTAACTTAATTTATATGAAACACACTGTATACTGTATATTCACTCTGATGCATTGACTCATCGTGGATTTTTGTCTTCTATTGGTCACCCTTTACCATTTGTTTACGTTTAGTTAGACCAATTGTTATACCAATTTGATATAATCGTTAATGTCAAAGGCAATTTGGCCAAATACTATCGCCCACATATAAAACTTGTGTAAAATTATACATAAAGTGCAATACAGTAAAAGTTTTTGTGTTAAAAAATACAAAAACTCTACCTTCTTTGCAATTCGCAAAGTAAATAAAAAAATTATACAAATATTCGGTGTGTGCAATAAAATTTGAATAGATTTTTTATACAATATGGGAAACACGGACTCAAAATTGAATTTTCGCAAAGCAATTGTACAGCTCACACAAAAAAATCAAAAAATCGATGCAAGTGATGAACAATTCTGGGATCAGTTTTGGAATGGTCATCAGACATCGCTGGAAGATGTTTTCGTATTAGTCACTGCAGCTGAAATTAGAAATTTACGTACTGATAATCCAGCTAACCTAGCAACGCTTTGTTACAAAGCAGTAGAGAAATTAGCACTTGCAGTTGACAGCAGTTGTCGCACACAATCAGAGCAACAATGTGTGCTTAACTGTGTACGCTTGTTAATACGATTATTGCCATACATATTTGAAGATGATAAGTGGCATGATTTCTTTTGGAGCAGTTTGCCTGCTCAAGAATCCTCAAATCGACGTGATATTGAGCGGGACCAATTTTCAATTTCGGCTTCACAAAATGTGCCACTCGCGCAATCACTCTTAAATGCTATATGCGATTTATTATTCTGTCCAGATTTTACTGTAACTGCTGCGCGTCGAGCTGGCCCAGATAAAGTTGATGAGTTGGCAAATATAGATAGCTGCGAATATATATGGGAAGCTGGAGTTGGGTTTGCACAGTCACCACCGAAAATGGCGCATATGGAAAAACGGAGAACTGAATTATTAAAACTACTATTGACTTGTTTTTCTGAGCCTATGTACAGAACGCCGCAACAATCTGGTGAACCAAACAGATGGATAGCTTATTTCACTTCTGCTGATAATAGGCATGCTCTACCTTTATTTACTTCCTTTCTTAACACAGTTTGTGCTTATGATCCAGTTGGTTTTGGTGTACCATATAACCATCTTATATTTGTTGATACTACAGAGCCGTTGGTAGAGGCGTGCCTACAAATACTGATTGTCACACTTGATCATGATATGATTATACATCAACAACAACAATTAGAGTTACACCGTCAGTTGCAAGGTGGGGCTGGTGCTGCAGCTGTAGCACCTTATGACGATGGATTTGGTGATAACTTATTTATAAATTATTTATCTCGTGTGCATCGCGATGAAGATTTTCATTTTGTCTTAAAGGGTATAACGCGATTACTTAATAACCCCCTAGTCCAGAATTATTTACCGAATTCAACGAAAAGGCTGCATTGTCATCAAGAGCTGCTTATTTTATTCTGGAAGATTTGTGACTATAACAAGAAATTTTTATATTTTGTGTTGAAAAGTTCCGACGTTTTGGATATCTTAATACCAATTCTGTATCATTTAAATTATTCTCGAGCTGACCAATCCCGCGTCGGACTAATGCATATTGGTGTATTTATACTATTGTTACTTTCAGGTAAGATTTATACAATTTCCAAAACAACTGATATTTATTATTTAATTTAGGTGAACGAAATTTTGGTGTGCGCCTTAATAAACCATATACTGCTACCGTTCCTATGGATATACCAGTTTTTACTGGTACACATGCTGACTTATTGATCACGGTATTTCATAAAATAATTGCTACAGGCCATCAACGACTACAGCCCCTGTTTGACTGTCTTCTTACAATTCTGGTAAATGTGTCACCATATTTAAAAACACTCTCCATGGTAGCTAGTGTGAAACTTTTGCATTTACTCGAAGCATTCAGTACACCTTGGTTTTTGCTCTCAGCTCCTAGTAATCATCACTTGGTATTTTTCTTGCTTGAGATATTTAACAATATCATACAATATCAGTTTGATGGCAACTCAAATCTAGTTTATACTATCATAAGGAAACGTCACGTTTTTCACGCCATGGCAAATTTACCGTCTGATATGACGGGAATAGCTAAATGTCTAAGCGGTCGGAAAATAGGCAAATTTAATTTACCTCCAGTTGCGCAGCATAAAATGTCAACAATAACGAAGCATTTCCCATCACAAGTGCCTGAAGAGGATGATATTGAGGTTGAAGATGACGAACATGAGTCGGAAGCAGAAGAAAACGATAGAAAAAATGATAAACCAATTGATGGCACCCTTGCAGCATTGCCAGCTGAACCTGGTACCTTAAAAGCTTCTTTACTCGAAACACCTGATATAAATCAAATGACGGAACGTGAAAGGGCACATCCAGGTAGTACTGATTCAACCCCGACAGTAGATGGCACTTCCGATATTGTACAATATAAGAACAATAGTGAAAAATCACCATCAGAATCTCGTACATCAAGTCCCAATGGAAGCGTAGTCGCTAGCTCACCACATAGCAACAGAAAAAGTACTATACCAAAGGAAAATCAGTCACGTCTTTCAGTTTCGCATCGTGGTAGTATACGTATGGTGCCCGCTGGACAAGAACGTTGGACACCCACACCGGAATGGATCGTTTCTTGGCGTTCAAAATTACCATTACAAACTATAATGCGATTACTTCAGGTATTGGTGCCACAGGTAGAAAAAATTTGTATTGACAAAGGACTAACAGATGAATCAGAGATCTTAAAATTTTTACAACATGGTACGCTTGTTGGTCTTTTGCCAGTACCTCACCCAATTTTAATTAGAAAATATCAGGCGAATGCGGGAACAACGGCTTGGTTTCGCACTTATATATGGGGCGTAATATATTTAAGAAATGTAGAACCAGCAATTTGGTATGATACTGAAGTGAAACTTTTTGAGATTCAAAGGGTATAAATGTTTATTTATTTGGGTTAGGTTAAATGTATTTATTATATTTATGAAGGCTATGATTCGAAATTATTTTTTGCATTTACTGCTTTAGTTCTTATTTTGTTTAATAAGCATTCCATTTTATGTCTTTAACAGACAATTTCGCAGTGATAATTGCTGTTTCAAAAGTAAAATTAAGAGCTTAGAATATTTAGTTAGTTTGTAAAAATGAAGGTAAAAAAATATAATGGAAATAGCAAGGTCAGGTAGTCACATCTAGTCTAGTGCGAAAATTTAAATATAAGAAGTAATTTTATTTAGCTAAAAATATCTTCTTTTATTACGAAATTCGTACATAATCAACACTAATAGTTATGACCACCATAAATGAAATAAAATAATTTATTTCATACATTTTTATACATCTGACTACTAAGTTTTGGGTTGGAGTCCTCACTAGGAAACTGAGATTGAACTTATCATTATTATAACTATACTGTATAAATATTTTTAATATGCAGCGATTATTTTCTTCTATAAATTTAAAATATAATTAAGAAATTTAATTTTGAAAGTATGTTGTGTTATTGTGTATTGTATTTATATATACCATATTGTTTTGCTTCAGTAGCATATATTTTACATATTTTATCAAATCAAATATTTGTCTAAATATATATTAATAATTGTATATAATTAAATGAGATTAATGACAACAACCCTAGATTTTCACTTCTCCATACTCCTCGAAAATGATTACTTAATTTTATGTTTGGCTAATAAATTTTATAAATAAAATATCCTGTTTCAAAATGGCATAAATTATGGAGGTGTAACTTAATCCAAGAAATGATAAGAATCAGTTAGAGGTTGTGTGGGTCTATCTTCAATACATAGACAAAAACAGTATGTTAAAGGAAAGTCTATTTGAGAATAACAATCAGTCATATAGAGTTAAATATTTTACAAATAGCTCATGTAAATATCCTAAAGCATTACAAATTTTTAGTTCATCAAGTCCAAAAAATATTTACAAATTTTTTTTTTTAGTTTATCGTATATCAATGAGTAATTATCTTATCAAAATATTTTGTTAACCAATTTTGTATCTATTGCTAACGCTCGCCTGTGATTGAGTTCTGAATTGCACTAGATACTGTTTTCTTTTTACCTCCAAGGGCATATGAGTAACAATATTTTATTGTGTTGTTTTGTTAAAAAACTGAAATCATTAAATTTTTTTTTGAAATTTTTATAAATTAGTTATTCTTTAACTTTTGTTGAATGCACACTTATTTTGATATATACACATATGAGCTAAGTTAAACACTAACTGCTTGAATAAAGGGAGTGAAGAAGTTTAATTTATCATTGATATATCGGTGATATTAATTTATTTACGGATATTTTTTTGGGTCATGAAGTCACCTCTCACATTTATGTCGTTTGAATATCGATATACCAAACATAATTTCAAATAAAATAAAATAATATTTGAAGATTATTTTTTAACCTTTTATTTTAAAGCGTTTTATAGTCTGTTAATTTAAATATTACTATTGCATTGTTTTAGGATTTTTTAATTAAGAAATAAATACAATTTTTTATTTATTGTTTTTAATTTAACAATATTTCCACCGCAGTCTATACTCATATTTCAGATAAAATAAAATAAAAAATTAATAAAAATGTGTTTATTTCTTAAATAAACAAATTTGCTCTTAAGTCCAAAAAAATATAGAAATAGATAATCTCAAGGATACATAAAATTTTTCAATTTTTATTCGATACTCTGTTTTAATATTAATGCTAATAATTATTGTATAATATATTATCGAACTTTAATAACATTACAAAATAGTGATTTAAAGTAAATAAGTACGGACTATTGACGAGAAAATTATATTATTTTAAATATCAAATCAAATTAGTGAAAATCCGGGTTGCTATATATACATATTTATTGTATAAACAATGAAAAGATAATCGAAAAAATACTTAAAATTATTGTAATGTTCAAATTTTTTGTGTTTTTATATTTATTAATTAAATTATTGTTTTAGTTATTTTAAATATTGTTATGAATAGTTCAAATCTTATTTTAAATTAATGTCACCTATAAGAAAATGTTTACTATAAACAAACTAATTTATTTAAATAAAATATTTAGAGTCACATTCAACACAATAGAATCGACTCATAATTTATATTGTGTAATAAACTATATACATATGTTAACCTAAATATATAAATGTATGAATTATACGAAGAATATTTATTAAACATAAAAAATATTCATATTACTATAACGTATTTATGGCTTTTTATTGAAGGAGGGAGATTAAATAACATAAACTTCTGAAAAATGTAGAATCTGTGTTAATTTTAGTAATTATCTTAAGAACATAATTAAAGTCGCATAAAAGCTATCGTGTCCTTAGTACAAATAGAAATGATACGTAAGCATTCGTCTACAACATCCAAGTACCACTCACAGCCATTAAACCATTAAACTGTTAGTTAATATTCAATTGTTAGAATTATTGCTAAGTCCGATTTTAGTACAGAAATATATTTTACATTCGTCTGCAAAGATTTTTTAGTGTACACCTATCACTGTTAATAATATTTCTGAAAACTTTAATTTATTTTATTTCTCCTATTATAATTTATGTATTTATTTTATTATATTTATACATTTTATTTTATTTATTTATTTATTTCATTGAAATATTTTGTTTAAATATTTTATTTATTTATTTTATTTCAAATAATAAAAATTAAAATTAAAAAATTATTTACGAATAATTAAATACAAGAAGTATTATTTCCAAGACCACTAATGATATATATTTGGGAATAGTGTACGGTCAGTCAAAAATTCAATTAATTTAAATAATATAAAAGAATTTTTGTTGTTGTAGTTCACTACTTTTCGAAAAAAACCTCTTTATTTTATTTTATTAAATAAATTATTTTATATTTTATTTATTCACTTTTTTTTATTTATAAAATATTTTTATAATAATAAGTTAGGCTTTCTGCAGAAGACAATTTTGTGCAGACAAATTTTTTTACGGTAGGTGGAATGCATCAAATGTTTCCGAGCAGGCTGGAAATCTCATTTTAGAATACAGGGAAAGAAATGAATTACCCACAAAGAGACATTGTGTACGGGTAAAATTAAAATATGACAGTAAAAAATAAATATTTTTTTATAATAGAAAAACTACATATATTAATATAATAGGACGGTGTATTTTCAAAATATATAGAAATATAATTACGATGGTAAGTCTTACGATTTAAATTTTACTCGAAACAATTTCTTTAATAGTTTTATTATAAGTATTATATGTATATTATGAAGACATTTTATATAGGTATATTATTATACATGTTATTTTTTATATATAGTAATTACCTTTTACACTTTCATAAAAGTATAAGATTGTGGAACCTAATTTTAAATATAAACGTTTTTTTTTCTAGGAATCACCAGAGGGCGCAATACTCACTCTGCAAATGATCCAAACATATGATTTTAGAAATTTTGCAAATAATTTATTTTTGAAAAAAAAAATTGTAAAAAAATTGTTGAATTATTATCAATATGAGTAGAATTCTTTTGAATGGACTATTCAAATTAGCTACATTGCATAAGTTTGGATTTCAAAATATTGTTGACACTAAAATAGTTGAAAAACGAAATTTCATACTTTGTGTGTGCCTTCAGGAGCAGAAAATCAACAAAGACGCCACAAACAATGCAAATCCAACGAAGAAAGCAAAGAGTGCGCCTAAAATAACTTTAATGGGCCCAAATGATTCTATATCAGTGACTACATTGGGGGAAGCACAAAAATTAGCAAAACGACGTGACTTACATATAATGCAGTTAGAGAAATTTGATTCAAAAACACAAAGACCAATCTACAAGTAAGTACATTCTGGTTAGATAAAGGACATAGTCCATCGACTACAGAATCATTAGAAATGTATATTTTAAATATTTTATTTAAATTATATTTAGACTAGTAACGTCTGCGGAAATGCTTAAGAATGAAATGAGTGACTTGAACGCACACAAGATATCCACTGATAAAAAGTAAGTTATATGTTTTAATTTTTAATATAGGAAAATTTATAGAACAATTCTTTACTTCTTATAGTTTATCGAAAAAGTCTGAAAAATCTCTAACCATTGGCTCACGCATTAGTGAACATGATTTAGGCTCACGTCTGAAAAATATTAGTAAGTGGTTGGCTAAACAACATGAAGTACGAGTTCTTATACAAGGCAATGCGAATGAAAATCAAAATACGGAAAAAATATTTAAAAGCATATCCGAATCCATTACTAATCCAGACGTAATCGGTAAAATTGTACAGAAGCATACAAAGGGATCAGTTACGAAATTTAGCATAATACCTCAGGCGGCAGTAACTCAGCCACCAGTATCTCAGTCATCGATTACAGACGAGAAGTCGTGACTAGATATGCAAAAGTCTTTGAGTCAAAGGATGTGTTCACGGAATATTTATACATATACTAATTTACTTACAAATCGGTTACCACAAAGATACTTTTCAAGCGAAAATGTCAAGGAAACTAATAATATAATAAAATATTTTGGTAGTTTTACATTAATCAGTTTGATTGTGCTTAAATATGTGTTTTGGTTTAAGTATTTTAAAATGAAATCATCTACTAAGTAATTTGTGACTTAACTTCTTGGTAATGGATATATGTGTATATGCAATTCCGAATATAGATTTCTTTCTGAATACAAATGTTAATTAGTTAATCGTTATATTGTAACAAAATGCATTAAATTTTCATTTAACTTTACTTTTTAATATATTTTATAAAATGAAATGAGCATATTTACATACATACAATAATGCTTCCATAAAAAAATTTGTTATTTTTTATATGAAATAAAAAAAAACTATTGCTTTTAAATTGCTAAAGTTGATTATATATATATTACTAAAAATTTAGTTATTATATTAGTATTCTAATATATTAATTTAATAATCAAAAGTATTAAATTATTAATTAAAAACTAAAGTGAACTTACGCTTAGAGATTGAAATCGATTTATTCATATTGAATATCTAAAAAATTTTTCAATTTATCCAAAGAGTCAGTAAGCGAATACACAAGTTCACTCTTAAATTAATTAAGCTTAAAAACTGACTGACTGACTCTGAAAGTAAGAAATTACTGTTTATATCAATAACTAGCAGAAAACTCTGCCAAATCAATTATTAGAAAATAATTATTCGGTTGACTCTAACGCCGTTCTATAACCAAGTATTTCGGTACTCACACAATTTTTTTCATTAACTTTACACTTGCTATAGTTTTACAGTTGATTTTGTGTTAGTATTTCGGTGGTTTTTATATTTGTTGTACAATATTGTGAATCAAGGTTTACCGAGAAGATTTACCGAGAATGATTTGCAGTTAATATTTCTTTATATTATGATCATGATCGATTTCATGTAGTTGTTGTAACCCGCTGGGATCCAAAAGCAGGTAGCATGTCGATTTTATCATTGTCGTCAATGATGTCTTTACAATTAATTGGCCGGTCTTTCACTATTTGTTTAAAATCATAAATTTCGGTTTCATAACTCGTAACCATAACTGCTTTCTCCTATTCTCGTGAAGCTTGTTATACTCTCAGTGTGAGCATAAAGACAAAAGATGCTTAGAATGATTTCGCAGATGAATTTTTTTGAAATATGAGAATAAATAAAGTTATAGAAGAATAGTATCTATATTTTGATGCGGAGGTTTACCGGCGATATCTGAAGAGTATATTAACCGTTATCATGAGTTGATTGTGGGCTCATACTGTTATGAGAAGAAAAATTCCTGCTATCAAAATGGGTTAACCTGCTAATTTTGACCATAGATGGAAAAAGCACTTTGACTTCCAGAATTGGAATATCGTTATTGTCCAGTGATTGTATGTAGACATACTAAATTAGTTCCGAAAATTCAATCCGGTTTTTATAGCACCTTTTGCACAATTGAGTTAATACTTAAGATTAAAATTTTTGATTGCTTTTGGGACATTTGAAAATATAGTATTATTAGTATTAGTATTAAATATAGTGTTATTAAATATTAAAACAAACCCATACTTGCTCTTTGAGTCCATGTTTGAAACCAACATTTATTCTAGTGTTTTCAAAATACACTAAAGATAGAAGAGTGTGCATAAATATATTTAATCATTTTATAATTATAATAATCTCTTGGTTATGATGAAAGGTATTACGTACTTTATGTATTTATACATAAATATATATAATTTTAGTTGAAATCTATATATTGCAATATTAATATGAGGTGGGCTGTATTGGTACTAGAACCCTACTTAAGTGATCACTGAAATACTGTGCTTTATAATTATATTTTTTTTCCAAATTAGTTCTAATAAAAAGAAAATTTAAAGTCAAGAAATTAATGACAACATTAGATTATGATGTAGTTTTAAATATTTTGTCTTGTTTTTCTGCCAATTATATTAGATAACAATTCTGATTCTAAAATTAATAATTACTCCATTTTGAGACATACAACGCTTTTCTTGAGAAGTGGAGTGTAGATCTGGTCGTTCCTGAAACTAATTGTAGTAAATTGTGCTCTTTTTGAATGATTATAAAGTCCATCTTTTTTGCCCTAGATTTATAAGTAATAACAACTGATATATATGAGTTGTTTTTATTATTAGAACCAGTTTTAAAAATAAGAATAATAACAAAACATATTATTTTAGTGATCACTTAAGAAACGTGTCAGTACCAGATAAGCGCACCTCATATTTATATTGCAATATAAAGATTTCAACTAAAATTACACATATATAAATATATATATATATATATATATATATTAAAGGAGTTGTTATTACTTATGAAATAGATTAGGCAAAAAATATGGATTTTATGGTCATTCAAAAATATATTTATATATATATATTTAGTAATATGTATATTTATATATATTAGTACCAGCACAATAACCTTGATTAAATCAAAAGATTGCATATATTTAATTTATATGAATTTAAAAAATATTTTTTATATAATATAAAAGAATTAATAAATAAGTATAAGCGAATACAATGAAAAATGAAAATATTAACTAAATCAAATTTAAATAGACATCAGTTAATACTACAATGGAGACCTATATTATATATATATGTATATATAAATATATATATATATTATTACTATATGTAAGCATAAATATGCAAACATCAGTAATTTTTATATGCTTTGTTGTGATGATTTGGCACCATTAAGCAATTTCGCGTCTGTTTCAATCTTAGTACCGATTTATATACACTATTAATTGGTTCCCAACAATTGCGTTCACATAACTCTAATGATGTAAATTTATTTTCATTGAAATCACATTCATCTGTGGTGTACAACATGCACGTATTCTCACAAAAATTGAAGAACCAAAAATTTTTTACTGAGTGAGACGACGCACACGGAGAATTAATCAATGGTTTAAAACATCGATTAAAATTTCTGTTTAGTTGAAGGGGTTTTAGAAATGATTTCGGACTACCTTTATAAAGATTAGCTACTTCAAAGCCTTTCTCATTCTTCCATTTTTCTTTTTCTTCGCTGACTTCATTGTTGGGTTTTGAACGAAGTTTACTGTATTCATAGGGAGCGTAATCTCTGCCATAATCTTCTTCGTCATACCATTCGTCCTTTGTTTGAGTAGTATTCAATTGAGAATTTTCTTCAGAATAATCATAACTATTATAATTCAGCTTATTATTTGTTTGTTGTCTTTCGTCACATTCTCTAACAAAGCATTTCTTTTGTTGAGACAATGGGGAATAATGCATATTCTAGAAATCAAAATTGAATGCAAAATAACTATAAGAAATACTTTAAAAATTTTTACCTGACATTTTGTTTTAATCATTGGATTAGTATATTGCCTATAACTTGTCATAACGCCTTCGCCACATGTTTTACTGCATGGTGACCATGGGCCCCATGATGTCAGTTGACATTCGTCATTACTTTCTTCTTGGCTATTATCTAGATTTTGATTGTTATGTTCACAATTACTTTCAAAACAAGAGCGTTCCTCATAATTCTGTTTATAACAATTGAATTTTTTGGCTACTTCAGGTTCTTTGTAGTCTCGTGTACGAAATTGTGTTCCTTCACCGCATTTACTAGAGCATTCACTCCAATCCTGCCATGGGTGTGTATTGCATTCTAAAGCTTCGTCATTGTCATTTGCTAAAAATGATTAATTACTTTAGTATATTATTAGTAAATTAGACTTATTATAGTAAATTAATACTAGTATAATTATAATAAAAGTATAAATACTATGATAATAGTAAACCACACTTATCTAATAACCAAACACATAAAAAAATTAAAAATTCTAATAAAATGACAAAAAAGTTGCATTAAAATAAAAACTCAAAAATAATATATTCTTTCTAAAGGCATTTTAAACCTACATTCTTCATTTTCACATAATCTATAATATAAACGTCTTCTGCTAATTGTCAGTTTTGCCATTGGTTTCATAGCAGATCCATCTTTATTATAGAAAGGATACCGTGAATCATTAGGATAGTCAGATCTTAACCGTTTGATAACATCAGGTGGTACTTGTGGTTGATCTGGAGACTATAAAGGTATATATTAAAATTTTTAGAATAATTTATCGTGTATATATATGAAACATACCAGATAAGAAGGTCCAGCATCCGTACCGATATCGGTGGGATATAAGTTTATTACATTTTGCAACAGCCAAGTGCAATTAGGCAAACAAAGATTAACACCAGTTATGCCTACCAACCAATCAGGTGAAGGTTCGATTTTGGATACCATTGATATTAAATGATGTTTGGAATCAACACGAATAGAAGCTGTAGCTCGGCCATTGACATTAGGAAAAGCTGGTGTACGTGCTTTTATTATAGTTCGTATATTCCCCATCTTAAATACAAAAATATAAGAATATAAAAAGTAGTGTGATCTAAATTTTTTATATATAGACTGTAAATATTTATTACTTTATAATTATCATGAAATTCCCGTTCAAGTAAACGTGATGATCCGTGTTCAGCAAATACTTTCATTGCTGGTGTTGCTAACTCACCATATTCCCAGAAACGATAATCATTTGAATGTGCGACACCTAACATATCACTAAAATGTGTCAGCCAAACATTAGTAGGAAAATCTTTTGGATGTAAATTGCGAGACCAAAGTCGTTCGAAAGTTATCTAATTGAATTGAAATTGTTATGTACTATATTGTTGCAATTTAATTTTATTTTTCATGTACTTCATAGCGTGCTTCATCACATGCACAACAGGGTTGCATGGAAGATAGTGAATTTTGGCTTTCAGTTTCATCTACTATTTCTTTACATATACGTTTAGTTAGTCCACCATCATCCATAAACCATATATCTCGATGCTGAACTACTGTTGCTCTTATAAGTATACAACCTGAATCTGATTCTTGAGGTGCTACCCAGGCAAAGTTTATATTTATTTTAGGTCCCATATTTGTACTATCAACCATGTTTGTACAATTCGGTCGATACCGCGTCTCCACTGTGTCTGTTAATAAGAAAGAGCCTAAATCCTCTTTTTGATTTGCATTGCCATCTTCATTTTCTAATGCAATTAAAAATCGAATAAATCGACGCCCACCGAAGGCAGTAAGCGAAACTACAGAAAAACAATCAGATATGATTATATTGATAAATATAATGGAATAGAATATAAAATAGCAATAGTAAATCTTTTATGCTAATTATTGACTAATACCAAACGGAATACATTCAGTACATTCTTAGGGTAAAGCCTAGAATGTCTCTAGTTGACAATAATGGAATGGAATATAAATAATTAAATTTGATTATATGTAATCACATATGATTATATAAAATTATATTAAATTTGATAATATAATAACGTAGAACAGAAAATTACTGGGTTGTGGTCTCTTACGGCAGTGAATCATTGCAACCGTAGTAAATTTTTTGTGCTAACAACTGATCTCAGCAAAAAGAAGGTATTGAGTCTTTGGAATTAATGCCAAAATATTTATAGTTGAACATTTCTAAATATCAAATATTGTATATCTAAGAATTCATTTTGAACTAGATCAAAGATAGAGAGTTACTAAGATTGTATTTTGAAGTCAGCCACTTCCAGGAAGAACCGATTTTTCTATGACTTTGACTCCATCTATGACTCCATCTTGTTAAAATACTAGCTCACTAATTTGGTGACAAACCCAGAACATTATCACGACAATATGTTTTTGTTTTTATCCAGTTATTGATCAGAGACTATGTTTTAAATCAACTAATTCAATATTTCAGTTCATAATACAGTTCACAAAAATTGTTTAGTTAAACCGGTTCTATTATAATTATCCATGGATATAGTTATATTATATGTAGGCACTGTATTAACTATTTTTGAAAATCTTTTGTTAAAAAATATTGAAAATTACTGTAAGAACATAATTTTCTCTAAATTTCCAAATGAATTCAAATACTTCAAATTTACTTTCCATTAAAGTTAAGCCGCTTTCATTAATTTCAATTCCAATGAACTTCAAGTTTGATGATTTTAATTTGTCCTTATCATGAAAACGCCGCAGTTAACCTTGGTTTTTAAAATTAAAAAGAAAAATAAAAACAAAAAAAAAAAAACACTTAATAGGCGTCATTATTTTGCATTGGAAATATTATGGAACTGCTTGTTGATTTGTTTTCATAACACTACATTCATTGTATATAATGTATTCTAAATGTCTTGTGCAGTTTGAGCATAAATCTCTTATCTAACACTACGCCTACTCGAGACAGCAATTTCAAGTTCATTGCTGGCTGGGCCCAATGTAATACTTTGAACTTTTTGAGATTACTTTAGGCGTTATTTGGTAATTGAACATGATTAATAGTTTTCGTATGAGTAATAAAAATATACGTACCATTGTAGCTCTGTCCTAGAACATATGTTTGAGGGTTGCCACTGATCGATAAGGTGAAATGATCATCTACTGGTGATTTTGGTTTATAGATGTGTGTCGGATATCTACTACAAATTAGCGGCCATATTTTTGCGGGTTTCAGTATGAGTATGAGTAATGTTGCAAATAAAAGTATTGCTAAGTTCTTGAAAATCATCTTAATCTCGTTTTGAGATGTTTACACTTTTGTTGTTAAATTGAAACTAATATTTATGTCTCAGTTCTTTATTATTTAATTATAAAATGTGTTAGAGTTCGCACAGAAACCAATGAGAATTTCTAGAGATAAGCTCAGAGTTGAGGCAAATAAAAACTGACCTATTTTGCTCAAAAATGGCTAAATGTGAGAATCAATCTTAATATTTAAAAATAATTTTGTATTAAGAGACGTTAAATGGAGTAATGAATGCAATTTTACTGTAATCAATAATTCAGTCTACAAAGAAGAAAAAATTTTCTTATGCATGTATATATGTATGTGTAAATATATATAATAATTAAAAATAATATTTATAAATATAAATAATATATATATTATAATATAATAAATATTTTTATTTTACAATATTTATTAAATCTGGATATAAATAATTTTTATTTTTTCTTTAATATTAATTTTTTAAAATACTCAAATATATTAAATTCAATTTTAACGTCCGTTTTGACCAAAGAAACTTAATTCTTAATATAAACTATTGTTTTCAATAGAGAGGTATTTCGAACAATATTAAATTACAACAATAAAATTTTATTATTTTATTAATTAATTGAATTTGTGGCTGACCATACAGTTGTTTCGAGTATTGTCAAATATCCATTATGAGTGGTTTTGGAATTATTTCTTATATTTAATTATTCGTAAATAATTTTTTGAGACTGCAAGTATCAAGGGTTGTACTCGTGATCTGCCAATTTATATACTCAACTACATGAATTTAATAATTAATATAGAAAATATATCATCATCACCATCTGTGACTATACAGTCCATGTAGGACGTAAGCCTGTTTAACAACATCCTATCATTCTTATCTGTTTAATGCTTTTGTTTTTCAATATAGAAAATATATACAAATACACAAAATATACAAAAAAATTTTTAAAAATCCACATTATGCTATAAGACCAGTGGTGAGAACCTGAGTTCAATCAAAATGTTCTATATTGTTTATGAAATATTGAAAAAATATTGTTTATGATATTATAAAAAATCAACTTTAAAAAGGTACTAACACTACTTTTTGGTAAACATTTGCGGAAATTACCGAATCTAATTCTCATAATTGCTATTTGATCGTAACAATCGATAATGATTTTTTTTCTTAGTATACTTACTTACTTACTTAATTGTCCATTATAACCGTACATCTGTATTTTTTATTTTAAAATCATTTTGCTGTCGCCTCTATATTTCATGCTCTGCGATTTGTAGATTAAACGGTGATCGAGTGGTAAATTTTTAGTTGACATTTATTTTGTATGGCGTTTAATATCTAACATATATATGAATTGTCTATATTTCCATCTTTCTATAGAAAATCTTTCTCTTCCGCCAATTTGATTTGAGGATAGAGTTTCGAATGTTTTCTAGCATCCTTCCTCCTATCGTCCAGTGTCCTTTTCATGAGATATCCTATTAACCTTTATATGGCTGGGTACGCAGAACGAGTGAAATAGAGGACTTGTAGAGAGTTATTTTTATTTATCGAAGGAGACTTCGACTTTTAATTGCATTTTGTTTCTAACAGTAGCATCTGTTAGCGAGTGTATTCTTCGTTTGCTATCAAGATTGATATAGTGCTAGCGTTCATTATATAGAAAAACATTAATAAAAATGTTAGTACATGATTAACGATCAATATTTGATATCATTTTTAAATGTAAAATTGTTCCATATTTAAATATGGTTGCGATTCAATTGGAAGGTTATTAAGCAGGACTATTCTTGATTTGGGACTAATTACAGATAAAATCTTCTGAGTTAATATTACTTATTCAAATTTGAAAGGATTACAACTTATATTACTATTAATATTATATTATTAAAATTTAAATAATTATATTTGCTGATAGATTACATACTAGCTTCTTTACGATGAACTCTCTATTTCGACTATTTATTCTGCACAAACATTATTGTTCATAATTAAGTTCTTCGATTTTGCTTCGGACATAGATGTGACATTACTGGGTGTGGAATATAAAAGTCTAGAAAATTTTTTGTTAAAAAAAGATGAGCATGACGAGTATGTTAGGATTCGCCAATTCTGTCTTTCTAAATAATTTTTAACTCAAAACTTTACATCTGCTCTATTTTGTGTTACATTTGTTTTTTATCAGAGTTCACTTCAAACATACTGCTTGTACTAGTGCTAGTGCCATTTTATTTAGTCACTTCATAACTCATCACTGCTTTTCGATCCTACCAAAGGCAGAGTTTTATGTAACATTGTAAAGTGGCATCTTTCGCTTTGTTGTTAATAGCTCTGGCTCACCACGTCTAACATACTTTATTTTATATTTTGGATAACCATAATAAATCTATTTTCCGTCACCAGTGACGATTCTTTTCTTTTTTTTTCTTTTGATTAGTGACGTTTTGACAGTGACGTTATCTTTCAGTCTATCTGATTTCATTGATTCAAAATTATCATAAAAAGTTTTTTCAAAACTACTCAGTTATTTCGTTACTATCTTTTCAACCAAAATGACTTTCTTGAAAGTTTTTTTCTTTGTTTGAAGCATTTTCTTTGTGATATAATACAGATGGATTGAAGGACAGATGCGGATAATATGTTAAATCTTTCCACTTCTTTTAGTACTTTAACCCTTTTAAGATCATGGTGAAGTGTCTTTATCAGACGTGCCGCATATAGTTGTGTAAAGTAAGCCAAATATGTATATATGTTTAGTAAATTTGAAGACCATCATATAGTTTAGAAAAAATATTATATAATTACTATTATTACATTCAGGTGAGGCTTTGTAATATATTTTGAACAAATCTTTATGAATTACATCTTACATATATAAGCTAATTTTGTGAATGTCGATTGTATTATTAAAACAATACACATATTGACTGTTTACCACTGCCTACCATTAGAGTTCCAACTGTTACTGTTTTGTTCTTCTTGTTGCGATTCCTCGAAATTTTCTATCGGCGTATTACATGTTGCCTCGCAAGATTCTAAAGTACGAAATTTATTTTTGTTCTCATCACAATTATCAGCAGTGAAAAGTTTGCATTGACGATCTTCAGCATCATAGAACCAATAGTTACTTACGATTACTTTACTTTTTTTACACTCTTTGCAATAAGGTGTTGGTTTTTCCAAGCAGTATTCTTGCACAACCATGTATTCATTTACGTCCGATCCACTTACTGTCCGATCTATTCCATGTTTACGCTCGTTGTCAAAGTTGTCTTCATTGTTACGATTTTGTTGATTTCGATTTTGTACAACGTTTTGGTATGGTTGATTATTGTATCTGGGAACATTATAATTTTCATATCTATTCTTTTTATTCTGTTCTATCTCATCAAAATATTTGCGATTATACATCTTATTCGTATTTTCATTTTGATTTTCACTGTAAGGTTCACGATTAAATAAATTTGGTCTTTCAACATTTCCAACAAGGCGATCATTTTCATATGTATTCTCTTTTTCAGCAAAGTCCTCTTTTACACGATCATTTTCTAATCGGTTGCGTTCATAAGCTCTACCACGGTTTGTTGTCTTTCTGTCATAGCCAGTATTTATATTGCTAGTTTGTTTGTTTTTCGAAAACCGATTATATTTTTCTCCATAAGAATTGTCTTCTGTGGAATCATATTCATCAATGTTAGAATTCATATTGCTTTGGGTTTTAGCTGTTAAGCTGCCACCGCATAAGTTCTCTTCACAATCCCTAACTTGTTTCAGTTTTACCGGACTGTTATTCTAGAATAAGGAAACACATATATAGATCAATTATTAGGAATAATTAATAAGGTATATATAGGCGAATAATATATATTTATACATAAATTTAATTTTTTGTTTATATTATATTTTTAATGTTTTTTTTTTAATTTTATATAGAGTGCATTTTTTAATGCGCTCTATATGTATTTAGAAAATTATTTATTAATGTTGATGAGGTTGGTTTCACAAAGGCCACAAATTTATAATTATATCAAATCGTTTTTAATTTAAAATAATTATATATAAATCCTTTATCAACGAAATTTTAGCGAAATCAAATATCGAACTCTAGTTGATTTGCCTTAATATAATTTATCAAAAATACATACTACTCAAATAGAATACCAGCTTAATATCTAACAGCTTAGCGACGACTGATTTCTCCTGTACTCAGTATTCGCAACTGACCCTTTGCATGCAAACCAGTTGTAGTGCATATTTGACTGTTTACATGTGTATTCTGATTCCATTTTACTAGGAATCAAGAACTCTGTTCCATAAACTAATTCAAGAGCAGTAAAAACCGAAATGAATTTTTTTTATAATATATAATAATAGCAAATAGCGAAGTGAATTTGGGGTAATAATAATAAGTTTTTATTAAAAGAGAAAATTTTCAAAAAATATATTTACTTGACATTTCTCTCTGGCGAAGGAATTTATGTAATCTCTTGTTCGCGTTGAAATTCCTTTTCCGCAACTTTTTGAGCAACCCGACCAATAACTCCATGAAGTTAGCTCGCATTCAGCATTTGAGTCTTCCGTAAACTGGTCGTCAGTAACGTCACCACACTGCTCTCCAACGCAGTCTTGTGTTTGGTTGAGTTCAACATTGCAATTAAAACGTTCTGCTAATCTATGGTCTTTATAAAATCTGGTACGATTTTGTGTGCCACTACCACATCTGGAACTGCAATTACTCCAATTATTCCATGGATGTGTAACACATTCTAAACTTGTGTCTTCTTCTGTAACACGATAAAAGTAAATTTATGTATTAAGAAGTATAATTATCATTATTATAGACAATATAAATAGTAATAGAATATATAAATATAATGGCATATGTATATATTATATACGATTACTTAAATATAATTAATATGATTTGCTAATCATTATATTTACATATTTAATTATTCTCATCTGTTCAATTCTAAAGTTTAGAATAAAGTTAAATTTTAGAATTGCATATTTAAATATATATAAGCATCAGTTAAATACTTTAGTAATCTAAAGTAAAGTTCTATTCATCACATTCTAGCATTAATGAACTAGGTTTAACAGCGAAATAGGAGCCAACAGGAATTTGCTTATTTATCTACTTATTTGCTATAAGTAGAACAAGAATAAGCCAACGATTCGAGAAGCTGAACGCTACATAGCAAGAAAAGCAATGGTTTGAAATTCTCAACGTCACAAACAAGAGGGTGATCGGTAAAAATATGGAGAAGAGAGATAGTGAATGAGAACCTCCTGCATGTCCTGATATGAAACTAAAGAATGTGCGGAAATAAATGTAAATTTATAAATTTTGTTAAAATTCCAAGTATCTTGTAGAAATAAAAACAAATAATAAGAATAATTAATAATAATCTACAATACAATATTGTATTAATGTGATTCGAAATTGCACGGACTATTCTAGTAACACATGCTTACCTGTATCACAATTTCGTTCATAAATGCGCTTTCTTATGACATGTAACGTAGCTAAAGGTTTCATTGGAATTCCCAAATCATCATAAAAAGGAGATCGTTCATCACTTGGAAAAGTTGAAGTTATACGTCGCGTAACATCAGCTGGTACTTGAGGTTGATCAGGAGACTTTAAACATCAAATTTAAATAATTAAAATTATAATCAATAAATCGATAATAAATCGACACACTTTACCATGTATGAAGGTCCAGCATCAGTGCCTATATCCCACGGATATAAGTTAAGTGTTTTACGCTCAACCCAAGTACAATTTATTAAACATAATTCTAAACCCGAAATACCCAAAATCCAATCCGGCGATGGTATAATTTTAGTTACCAATGATATCAAATGATGTTTCGCATCCATACGCACATTAGCTATAGTCGTGCCTACGATATTTACGTGATAGTTAATACCGGGAGCTTTAATAATGGTACGTATATTTTCATTCTACTAAAACAAATTCAAATGTATATTTTTTCGTTGATAAAAAAACAATAATTTAAAATTACTAACGCTTATATTTTCTTTAATTTCGTCTTCGAGAGCCTGCGTTGCACCATGTTCTGCCAATTCCCGAAGTCCTGGAGTAGCTCTAGTGCCATACTCCCAAAATCGATATTCAAATGTGTGTGATGCACCAATAACTGTACTAAAACGTGTACGCCATGTTTCGGCAGGAAAATCTTTAGCGTGTGTGTTTCGTGTCCATTTACGTTCAATAATTATCTAAAATTGGTTGTTCACGACATATTATATCATAAACACAGAAAATACTCACTTCATATCTAGCTTCATCACAAGCACAACAAGGATTTACCGGTGGTGTTTGACTATTGACTTCATCAATTTCTTCAGGACAAATGCGTTTCGTTAAAAAACCATCATCCACAAACCAAACATTTCGATGCTGTAATACACCTGCTTTGATTAGTACACAGCTACTGTTTGGATTGGTAGGTGCAATCCATGCTACTACGATATGTGATTTTGCATTTGAATTTGTATTCTCAACCAAATTTTGGCAACCCATACTAAATTTCGTGTCTGCTGAGTCAACAATTTCAAAATGTCCAAACATATCACTGTTTAAACTTTCACTCTCCACAACTAAAGTGAAACTTGTGAATTTGTGTTTTCCCGCAGCTGATATGGAAACTAGAGTTCACTTCAAAATATTAGAACTTCCATATGATATATAATAGAAAACAACTAACCATTATATTGTTGACCTGGTATATAAGTTGTGGGATTACCATCGATTAGTATTTGGAATCTATCATCCGCCGGCGTTCGTTCCCCGTTAGCACCTTGTGGTTTGCGATTACATGCTTCTGTTGAAAGTACAACAACCGTACAAAAATAAAACCATTTCCAATACGAGTTCATATCTAGTGATCAGTGATATTTTCTAATAAAGCGGAAGTTCTATTTCGAAGGCGTTCTATTACGAAGGCTTGTCAATAGTGAACTGATCTTAAGACGATCTTCTTAATTAATGTGAAGCGTGAAGCAATAAGGCATGCTTCTTTCTACCATCAAACAAATGTCTTTAATTAATCTTAGAGTAAGTATGTCAACACTTCAAACACGCGACATTAAAGTAAAAATGGGATCACTTCTTCAAAATAAATTAATTGTAATATTTGCGGTTTTTGTTTTCATTCAAACATAAACCCATATTCTAGTGGAAAATGTATGAATCAGAGGGTTTCATGGAAGCAACAAACCCTTCTTTTTGCTTATAGATATGTTAATTATAATATAGTTGCCAGTTCCAATATAAAGTAAATATCATATGGTATTTTATGGAAATTGTGAAATGATAAATTAAAATAAAACTTATACAAAATGAATAAAATTATTTGATTTTCTTGTTCGCTATATAATTTTCAGTCATTACTAAGAAAAATTTTATGAAACATATGTGTGCTACGGGAGTGCCTGGGAACTACATCAAGGCGGTTTACTTTTCGGCTTCCTTTTTTTTTCGGCCGTATCTACAGAACAGTATCAAAAAACAATCGATACTTCATGTATAGATTTAACTAATTACTACTATTAATCGATTTAATTAGGCTTATTTATAGAAAGTAGTGTTATTGTATTAGATCATGGCAAAACGTATTGAATATAATAGAAATTGAGCTATAAATTTAAAAATAAATCTTGTAAAAATTAAATACTAGATATGTATTTATATACATATATTGTCTTTGTCTCTCATGTTTTGTGATTCTTTAAATTCTAAGATTCAAAAGAATCCGAATGTTTTAATATTAATATAATAGAATGTTTTAATACATAATATTAATATAAAAAATGCTGCCTATCCGCAATATAACATAAATAATTTAATAACAGTAAGCATATAATGATTAAAATCATGTCAGAACAAAAATCATATAATAACAGTTGTATGTATTGCAGTCCGGTTCTATACAAGTATTTACCTATTATCTCTAAGGAATACAGACGAATTATCCGAATAAAAAGAACTATACTCGTTTAACTCAGGTTAGGTTTTAACTGCTGGCGTAATAGTTACAAATTAGTCTGTGTTTTTAATTTTTGCCAAGGCTTTAGTTAAATAGTAGATAAATAATAAACCAGCTAAAACGCTGAATATAATCGGAGTTTCTCAGCGTGATGGTAATTTTATACTGCGGCTCTCTTAATCTATTTCTAACCGGTATTACTAAGAACACAAGCATCAGTGTAAGTTAGTTTAATCTTTTAACCTATTATACTAATTTTAAGAATACTAATAAACGAGTATACACAAACCTCCTATATACGTTATTTTTTAAATTAGAGGCTATTCTCTCCATTGCTATAGTAATAGTGTTAATTTCATTAATTATATATTATTATCCTCAAGTCTTACCGTAAATTAATAAAATGAGTGCAAAATCTATTTTGTTATATGGTAGTCAAAACTTATATTAATCTTTTTACGTTTTTATATATATTGTGTTTCTGAAGAATCAAATATTCAACAGTCCTACCACTTGTATATATAAATATATAAACCTATAGACCCACAGGTATAGATGTGCAATCATCGTACGCTGGTAAGTATCTATATTCTATTAACCAACCACTCTATCTGTCAATTTAATGATCCTAAAAATGTCTTACACATGCAGTTTTTATTTTATTATTTAAAGAAACCCTGTTTTAATCTCTGTTTTGGCACGAATAATTTCATTGTATTGCGTATTCGAATAAATTCCAATTTAAACTTATTACTTTTAGAAAGTTCAACGCATTTGAAACTACAAAACTATCTTTCTCTATAAATAGAGATCACTGCCTCTTTTCTTACTAATTATGTATTTACATATATACAAAATTATTTTATCTTTTTTTCCTTTATTTTATATTTTGGTTATTATTGAATTATTTATATTGACTTTTGAATTTGCCATATTTATTTTGATTTTAAACTATAACTAACGTCTTACAACGATATATTGAGCCTATACTTAATCTAATTTAGCCGAAGTCTAGCTATAACCTTCTCTCTTATTTTGTTATCTTTTCTATTGGCAACTCTATAAATAAGAATTACAAATGACATTTCTTTCAATTTCTGAATAAGCAAAATGAAGACAGTATATCGCTAGCTGAAGTTTCACTAAAAAGAAATATCCGGTACGCTGGTTTAATCGAACGCATAGGTAATGTCATTTTCATTGTTCGCTTACAAAATGGCAAACTCATTTGTGCTCGTGCCAACCAAATTCGTAATCGAGAAGATCAAGAAAATGAATCATCGTCAGACACACTTACATTGGACTTTACGAAACAACATCTAACGATGTACCGCGACTCCATATTGGTCGAAGTAACTAACGAAAATATTGTTTCGACTTCAGTTACAGCTCAATCATCAAATAAAGTATCTGAAATTGCGCCACTAACTCAGGTAGAATAATTACAAGCCCCTCAATCTGAAAAGCGTAATGCGGCAATTGTTCCGTCTACCCTACCAGAAACCCTATTGATTGATTTAGACTCTAATTACCACCATTTTAGATTCAATCTTAAAAGTGAAAGTTTTGGCAACCCTACAATTAAGAATGACATGACTTTTGTTGTAATGAAAACTGAATTTGAATTTTAATAAAGTTATTGTGAAGACACACATATAATACTTACTATCCTATTTGCATTAGATTGCTGAAATGGGATTTCAACTTTGAACCAAGAATACCAAAAATGTATATCCCTTATATGTGTGATCGATAGCAAAGCTACGGGCGTGTGATTATCCAGTGAGTTTCACGAAGCAATTGAAAACAGGTCTTATAGATATATGTATGTAGATAGATATTGACCGAAACTTTATTGATTATTGCTTTGGAATATTCTTGCTTTTTGTTTTTTTCTCTTCGTTTATTATTACAAAATATTTATTCAAATACCTATTTATTCAAAACTAGTTTCTTATGACCCCCTGGCTCGATTCCTAGCTACGACCAAGCCACATACATTGCTTTTTGTACGGTGTTTGTTGGCTAGTTGTTAAGAGAATATACCCAGTATATATATTTATAATAAAATTTTTATATACCGAAATATTATTTAGAAATATAGAAATATAAGAAATAAATCATATAAGTATTATTAAACTTATTGCTGTGTTAAGACATATTTAAGTAATTCTATTAATTATGATTTGAGAATATTAACTAAATTCATTAATTCTATTCTAAGTTATATTTTATCATTCTACCATTTATCGTTGTCATCATTATTATTAAGCAGACAAGGCATCATAACACATTTTTCTATGCGAACGCGATCCTTACACTTGAAGCTCATATCAGTATTCATAAGGGTACGTGTCTTTTGGCGTACCGAGTTGTCACCACAACTGGCTGTACATGGTGTCCAGGCCGACCAAGCGGAATAATGACACTCATCTTTTTCAATTGTAACTTTAGCATGAGCCTGACTGCTACCACGTCTTTTGTCATGAGAAATACTGTAAATGTTTCCAATGGAGTAAATGTCGTCACAGTGTTGATAGCATTTATCTGTATGCACCAAATGTTTCGGACAAGGTTTACCGCCATACTTAGGAGAACGAAGCACCTTACGAGTCTTAATTTGTACACCTTCACCACATGTGGCATTGCATGCATGTGCATGCCATTCAGATACGGCACAATCAATGCGTCTCTGTTCGGATTTGAATTCGTTACTAAGTAACTGTGCTTTATGTCTAGGTTTTTGACAAGTCTCTTCACATGTCTCCTTTGATGTAAATTTGTTATTGTTCTTATCGCATTTATCTGCCCAAAATAATGCACATTGATCACTTAAATGGTCGTAATACCAATAATTTGCAACATCACTATCACGACAGTGGCTGACCTGTAATTCTTCAAAACAGTAGTTGGGAACAATTGTATCGCAACTTGGAATTGTGCAGTTGACAGTTTCAATGCGTTTGATATGTTTACATGGATCGCCACGAAAATTATTAGGACGTTTAACACCATAAACTTCATCATTATTCCAAATTTGACGTTCACGCTGTCTGTGACCAGTACTACCACAAGGACCCATGCAAGGAGAAAAATCTGACCATGGCGTAACACCACATTCCGGTGGTATGTAATCTTCGCGTTTTTGACTATAACTTTGAAAATTACGAAAACGTAAATTGCTGTCCATATTTTCATTAAAGGCTTCAGTATCTCCAAATTGCATTTCCGCATCAGTATTTTCATTATTTTCGTCAATATTTGGTATACCATTTCCAATGTCTCCACCGCAGTCAATGCCTTCACATTTTTGAGTATCTTGTAGTTTAACACGGCTCACTTTCTGTAAAAAATATATATTACTTATATTTGTATTTGTTCTAGAAAATATGAAGTAAATAAATTACTTGACACTTTTTCTTTGCTTTAGGATTTAGATACGCTCTTGTACGTGTTATCACACCTTTTCCACAAGTAGCGGAACAAGTTGACCAATCACTCCATTCAGATATTGCACACTCCGGATTTTCAGGTCCACCGTTTGGATAACCAACTTCTACTTCTTCGGCAGCAGCTTCCTCCTCATTAAAGTTACCACATTTGCGACCTACACAGTTTTGTTCTTCTCTTAAACTGTTACGACATTTTAAACGTCGCGCTAAAGCTCCATTTTTAAATTCTCTTGTACGATATTGTTTACCCGGCCCACATTTAGCTGTACACTCATCCCAGCGCCCCCACGGATATGTAGCACAACCAGCTACATCGTTTTCAGCTAAAAGAGTTTCATTATCGAATTTGTACATAAGTTTTCTAAGCATAATATACGAATAGACTTACATTCAGTATTTTCACAAGTTTTCTCGTACAGTCTACGTCGGTTAAGGTGTAATGTCGCTAAAGGTTTCATTGGTGCACCAGTTGAATCATAAAAAGGTGATCGTGGATCATTAGGAAAATTTGACTTAATGCGACGAACCACATCAGGTGGTATTTGCGGCTGATCAGCAGACTGTTTTAAATGTAAAATAAAATTATTTCATGTAACTGGAATTGAGATAAAACATATGTCTCTATTTTTTATCAAATTATTTTTTGAAAAGAATGAGAATATATATATAATTTTAGCAGTCAAAAATTTTCATTTTGCATTGAAAGCAATAACAATTGACAGCTAAAATTACAAACAAAACTCTCGTGTGAATCCAATATTAGTCATAAATTTTAAATTGCGGTACTATTGATGCAAGGTAACAATATAGAACAACTACGATTATATCTGCATTCAAATGACTATAACTATTAGGAAAATATTAGGAAATTTCATTATTTCAAACATTTCTACGATTAAGAAAACTTATATATGCACAAATGATATTATTTAGAATGAAAGCTCACCATATACGAAGGTCCACTATCAGTGCCTGCATCCCAGGGATAAAGGTTATGAATTTTATTTTCTACCCATGAACAATTAGGTAAACAAAGTTCCAATCCAGAAACGCCTACAATCCAATCTGGAGACGGGTCAATCATTGAAACCAAGGATATCAGATGATGTTTAGAGTCTACACGAAAGACAGCAAAAGTTTTACCAGTTACGTTTGGATATGCTATTCCACGAGCTTTGATAATTGTACGTATCTGATCACTCTACAATATATCAGCGGTAAATTAAAATACAAATTTACTAAGATTTTTGCCTACTTGATCTTTAAGTTCACTTTCTAATGTTCTGGTTGAACCATGCTCTGCAACTTCTCTCAAACCCTCACTGGCTAAGTCACCATATTGCCAAAATCTATAATCAATCGTATGTGATGCACCAATTATATCACTGAAACGTGTACGCCAACTATTTGCTGGAAAATCTTTTGGATGTGTATGTCTAGACCATTTACCTTCAAAGGTTAGCTAATATAAATATTCCTTAAATTCACATATATGTATACCAAATAAATAACTAATTATATACTTCATATTTCGCCTCATCACAGGCACAACATGGGTGAACAATGCTTGGTTGACTATCAATATCATCGACCTCTTCTTCACATATGCGCTTAGTAAGAAATCCATCATCCATGAACCAAACATCACGATGCTGTGTGACCGTTGCACGTAATAGTATACAACCATTATCACTACCAGTGGGTGCCGTCCAGATAACATCGATACGAGTTTTAACATTTGTATTGGTATTTTCAACCAAATTAGCACAACGAGGACTAAATCGCGTTTCAGCAAAATCGATTATTTCAAACGAACCTTTATTATCCATAGTTTCAGTTTCGCCATTTTCGTTTTCTAAACCCAACATGAAGCTGATAAATGTTAGTCCATTATATGATATAAGTGAAACTGTAAAAGATATAATTATGGTAAAATATAACCAATGTCACAGTTAGTATGCCAAAATTATCTACTTACCATTATATTTTTGTCCTGGTATATATGTGTCTGGATTTCCTCCTAATGAAACAACATAATTTTCATCAACAGGTGATTTAGCTGCTGTTGTACCCTGTGGTATACGATTACAGGCCAATGCTATACTAAGAGTTGCCGATATAGAAATAAGAAGCAACAACCAATTCATGTTTAAATGAATCTTTTGATTGTAATCCAGTCGTGAAACTGTAAATATATAAAGTGATGTGTATATGTCAATGCAAAAGGTCTGATTATAAACTATCAGAATTTATTCATTTACAGTAATTCACTTATGCTAGTATTTTATTGTTTGATTGAATTTTTGTTTTCATGTTGAAAATGTGTTCATAAATGTTAAGAGCCGGGTTTCGTACTTTTTTATTTACATTAAACACATCTATTAGTTTCGATCTTTCGATCTTATCTTGAATATTTATGGTGATATCATTCCAAGAGTAATTAATTCCAAGAGCACGAAGCTCTTTTTTGACTGTTTGTCTCCAGATCATAGGGGCTCTTGGGTATTTGCATGTCAAATCTAGTTCTACTTACTCTGCCTTCTCTCTTGTGTAACAGGTTTTTGTTTCGTGTATGTCTAGAGGTCGATATTTAAAATACGATAGGGCCATCAGATTCGCAAAATACTTCTTATCGGTTTGCATAAACTTGGAGCCGGAATTGTAATAATTATGTTTTCATGTTTCACAGCCATAGAAAAGGACGGACTTGACATTAGAGTTAAAAATGTGAACAGATGTTAAATTGACTTGATTTCCATACAGGGTTCAGTTTAGGAAGGGGGTGCCTCGCTTTAGGAGTGCGAGAAGCGAAGGCTTCGTATACATTACATTTATGCTACTCAAGTAAGTTACGGATTCGACATACTTGATTCTCTCGTCATTTGCAGTTATAACTGCACCTGTAGATAGACCGTATCCGCTGCACATTACCTTTGTTTTTGACATATTAATCTCAAGACCAATGTTACGCGCATTAGTGCTGATTCTATTGATATTATTTAAAATAACTTATTTTGAAGATGTATCTGTGACTTAATAATAGAAAGTTTAATTACAAATTGTCATGGTACATCCACATGAATTACATGTTATGAGACCTCAGAGTACGATTAAGAATACGATTAGAAATTATTTATGTTTTTTTTTCATAAAAATTGTTTTCCTTTTTCATGCTTTCAAGAAGTAACTGTACTTCAGGTTATTGATAAAGTGTACCTTCAAAGAATTGTGTGTATAAATGTTAAAAAAAGGATATACGTATAAATATAGACTGATAAAAGACTACTTAACATTTTTCTTGTTACTTTTGTATTATATTTACTACTACTAGTTAATTATATGGCCCTGAATATATTGAATATGTAGCATATAGAGCATTCTAAACTTTTTGGAGAATTCATTTGTTATATCTATCTATATCAAAAAATAAAATGTGTATAGTGTACTTTGAAATTTTTGAAGAGAAAGTTTCTTGAATTTAATCAAGTTAACTAAAATACTTAAAATAATTTGAAGAAATCAAATTCATAATTTTTATTTCATTCTAATATATTTTTTAGAAGGTGAATTATTACGCTTTTAATGTTTAACTTGTTTTAAATTTATCGTTAATAAAAGTAATATTAAGAATTCAAGACTAAGTTTTGAATAATTTTAAAATTTTTGGAAGTGTTTTGTCATTTATTTATTTTTGATAAATCAATATGAGTTCATCAACACTGCGAAGTGGTACCGGCAGTGATGAACAAAAGAGTTTGAAGAGGAAATCTTCTAAAGGTAAAATATATATATAGTTATAAATATTGAAAAGTATTAAAAAAGGATGTAAAAAACTATTTAATTAATACTATTTAATTAATTTAATATAAACTATTTCATATTATTTAAAAGCACAATACAATGCTTTACATCTGCAGAGGTGCAGCACTGACAGCTTACACTTCGGTCAATAAATTTTAATTTTATATACATGTAAATATTTTTGATTCTGGTAAGTCTCTAACTTATCACACGATACAAATTCAGAACTAAAAGACACATAACAAAAGTAAGAAGGAACCAGTAACATCGAATGAAATATATACATAGAAGTACATACATAGAGTTAGTTATTTTGAGCAGTTTTTCGTAATATTCTTTGTGCTAGATATAGCTTAATTCTCAAGCTATCGAAGTTGAAGTAAGTCTGCGCCACTGAATGCAATATTTACATTGATTATAAAAATAACTGGTAGTAACAAATTAACTCGAAAACTAACCTATATAATCTGTATGTTGTAGAAGAGATGAAATTCGTTATCAAATAGCGTACCCAAGAAATCGGTATCGCGTCTTCAATATTACTATTGGTTTTAACATTTCGCAAATTTAATGACATGTTTTCTATTATTTTAAACTCTTTAAATTTATCGTGCTAGTTTTATTTATATATAAAAGTCTTCGCTGGAACAATCAAGTGCAACTAATATGGATTCCGGGACATGCTGGTATTCAAGGCAATGTAACGGCAGACAAACTTGCAAGAATAGGCGCAGCTTTAAAAATGATAGGCCCAGAACCATTCTGTGGTCTAGGCAAAGGAACTCTATCTATTTTTACGAATGATGCAGAGGGAAAAGAAAGAGAACTCTGTTGGGAAAGGTTACCAGGACTCTCACAATCTACAATGCTGTTAGGGACTTACAATCTAAAATGTTTCAAAGATTGCATAGCACAATCAAAAAACAACCTAGGAATTATTACGGGATTATTGACTGGTCACTGTAGATTGAATAATCACCTATCGAAGTTAAAAATTCAATCCAGCTCACACTGCAGACACTGTAGAGAAGAAATAGAAACTGCATGACATGTGCTTGGGGAGTGTCCGGCACTGATGCACAAGCGGAAGCAACAACTAGAAGGGTATTTCATGGATCATTAAGATAGGTTCTTTACTGTCTTTCATTAAAGAAATCGGACTTGGAGAAACACTCTAACCCGAGTAAGGGGCACAATAAATCTTTTAGGTCGCAGTGCACAATCCCTTCTTTTTAATAATAATAATAATAATAATATATAAAAGTCATATATTAGTAATCTGTTCAAAAATCATTTGAAATTTTTAAGAAAATATGTTTTATAAAGTCATGAACACTGATTTTTTTCTTTCAGAGTATATCTTTCTGATTCAACACATATATACAAGCATTTTATTCAGTTATTACAAAATTTATTATATAGGTTTTTTAATATAATATTTCGCTTATTTACCGAAAGTTGTTCTATCAAATCAAAACTGATAAAATAATAAGCATTACTTTGATTTTTAAACCATTTAGTTTTGTCTCATATTTTCACTTAAGAATTATTATATAAATTCATATTACACCAATAGTTTAATACGTTCCTTGATTATGTGACAAGTAATTTAAGAAACTTCCAAACTAATAGGTTAATTTGTTTCAATGGTGAGAGAGTTGCCTCTTCTATCCAATTAGCTCATAAATGCTATATGAGTTTATATTCATGAGTATTTAAGATTTAAATCCAACCCGCACGGTTGATAAAGTAAAGTAAGTACTCTAGGCTCATTAGTTTGAAGACCTCCAAAGAAAGTGTTTAGTTGTATATTTTTCTTCTTCTTTTTTCAAAACTATGTATGTGTTTCTTAAAGAAATATTTCTAAAGTAGAGAACTGATGTTCAGGATAAGGCACAACATGAAATACCATCATTGAATACAATGAGAAACAAATATTAGAATTATATGTAAATACACAATGTAAAACGCACAGCAAACTCTTACAAGTAAAGACGGAAAAGGATAATGATGCATATCATGAATTGAATAAATAAAGATTTAATATCCCATTTGACACGGAAAAGCTGGCAATTGAACTTAAATATCTGAGTATATTTCAACAAAGTTCTGTCGGATCGTAAGATCGATCTGATCAAAAGCGTAACCTGTTCAGCACTATAGTATCAGTACTTACAGATCACTGCGTACTAAGAAAACATGCTATGAGATTGAGTTTACCACACAATGACTTTTGACGAGGCAGTGACTCTGTGAATGAGGAGAAAATTCACACCGCCTAATGTGTCTATTTGTGAGCATCGTTGTCTAGAAAAAGATTTAAAAGATTGAGTTTACCCCACAATGATTTTTGACGGGGCAGTGATTCTGTGAATGAGGAGAAAATTCACACCACCTAATGTGTCTATTTGTGTGCATCATTGTCTAGAAAAAGATTTAAAATCTTTGGGATAATTTTTTTAATCAACAAGACAGATTGATCATCCTGCAAAATTCACTTTCACTTGAATGAGGGAATCTTTCAGGGTTGTTTGTACGCTGATCACTGCGGGTCTTTTAAGATTCCTTTTGGTCTGCGTATGAACAACACTAATCCATAGTATCATAACGGGCCCTTACTTGTGCCCAAGTAGGCCAAAGCCACCACTCCAGCCTAACCTAATCTAATCTAATCTAATCTAATCTAATAGGTAAAGGTATATGTTATATTTAAAAAAATTGTTCCCCTATATTATTGAGCCGATTCTAAAGAAAACGGAATTTAAGATCCGGTTTAAATTAGTTGTAATTAAAGTTTCTCAATAATTTGAGTTGTTTAGTTTTCATGTATTCGTTGTAAATATACATTACATAGTTTATATATAAAATAATTCACATGTAATTATGTTTCTTATACCTCTTACAGCATACAGTTCTATTTATTTGTTTTTTTAAATATATATATATATATAATTATAATTATAAGTATTATATATACTATGGTTTTCGTTATAAGCCTTTGTTTTTGTATTTAATATTGCAACAAATTTGTATTGTGTTTGTCATTGTTGTTAATATTCATATATTTATTTAAATAAGGAAACTATGCACTAACAATTTAATTGAAAACACGCAATTTTATTATTTTAATTGAATCGTCGGTCTCTTATCTGGCAAAGTACGCAGCCAACACTTTGAACTCATCTTTTAAATTTTACACTACAATTTAAAATTAATTCACAAGTTGTTGGGGGTTACTTTGTAGTTAAGCAATAATATAACACTACTATATAAGCACATAATCAATAAATTAACTGCAATCACCTATTTATAGAATAGAGAAATTGAATTGAATTGAAGGGATTTTAAATTAATTCACAGAATTTATATAATATCACTTATATTATTACTCGTACATATAAATTTCTCTAGGTATATGCTTTCACTTTATCCGCTATATATCACGTAGTGAAAGTAACTCACTTTTAAGGCTTCTGATAGAATTTTCCTTTCTAGAAGTACTTTTCGATGACGCTACTATTAATGAGATAAAAACTATTTGAAATTGATTGAAACTATATATTAGTTTCAAGTTCTTCCTGAAACAATTAATCTATTTATTTAGTGCATTCGAAACTATTTGATTATTTAATTTCTAATTCCGCACACTATCCGCAACGTTTGTCGATTAACTCACAACTGAAATGCATTTGAAACGGTGTGCGATTTTTGTATGAAAAGATAATGATTGAAAGTAAAAAATTGAAACAAAATGGAATAAGTGCAGTGCACTCAGAGCATAAATACTTTACAGATGTTAAAAAACATTTTTTATTTATTAATATTTATAGTATTTTATGAACTAATTGTACTAATATGCAGGCATAAATAACAGTTTTATCAAAAAATTTTACAAAAAAAGCACCAATAAAAAATTATCTAAACTCCTATTTAAGTATATAGTTATCATTCTAAAAAGTCTCATCCTTAATTTTAAAATAAAACTCAAAATATAATTAATTTTGCTTTATATTATATTTTTCAAAAATAATTATCATGTGCCACGCACAAATTACTCTTACACTCTGCTTTTTATTTTAAAACGCACAAATAACTGTTATTTTTGACTTAAAAATATAAAAATCAGAAATAACTTTTATTTTTGAAAACAAAATATAATTCACACGGCGTGCCTAATATTTTATTTTTAAAAACGAAAATATAAAACGCGCTTTACATGTAAAATATTTATTTTTGTAATTTCATCCAATATGTTTATAGAGTTATTTGTGCGTTTTATAACAAAAAGTAGAGTGTAAGATTTATTTGAAAAATATAATATAAAGCAAATTAAATTATTATTTTTTTAATTATACTTTAATATTTCTTTAATGATAACTGTTAAGATTCCTGCTAATAGAAATAAAAAGTATTTATATTTCAAGATTAAATATTAGACAAATCCAATCTTTAAGATATGTATGTATATAAGTCAGGGGGTTATTACAGAATTTAAGATATTTCGAGAGGAAAATAATGCTATCGGGTAAAATGCCTAATGCTAATAGAAGTTACAGATAAAGAAGTTAGGATAATGTTCGCTAACGGAACTGTGGTTATAATTATTATAATTAAGATATGAATGACTTTTCTTTTAAGAGCCCAGATGTTATTCCTCAAATGGAAAAAAATAGGTGAATGAGTTACCTACAGCAAATTTTTCACCAATACACAAATTTTACCTAGGGTTCTGGGTATACTATTGAGATTTGAATGAAGTATTTGACATAGGTGTTGAAGATTTGATTATACATCAGCTCAAAATATTTAAATATGTCAACAAACTCGAAAAATGAGTTGTCATTAAATGCACAGACAAACTACAAGTGAGAAAATAGTGAAGGTTCTCACGTAATGTTAATGGTAGCAAATAAAAGCGAACACCGGAATTTAATTTTTTTTATTAAAATATTACAATAAATTAGGAAATAGTTATTAAATCTTTATTGCCGATAGAATAAATAGAAGACATTTAACATATAGCTATAAAGTTAAGTATATCTTAAGATTATTTATGGAATCACATTTTAGGAAAATTAAGTTTAATGTAGATAAGAAAAGTAAATAAAGACCATGAATGACAACCTTTTAGAAATATTGGCAACAATAGGACTAATACAGAACAGTAGTAGACTGAAAGAAATTCTATGTTTACTTATGGCATAATCTTTTAGGAAAATTAGGCCACATGTAAGTGAAAAAAGAAAATGGAGCCTTGATTTAGTGTTAAGAAATACCGGCTAGGTTGGGATTAACATAAGACATTGGTGAAAAAATTTTTAATGTGAAAGACCTATTGTAGAGTAATTGGAGAATAGAACCCAAAAATAAGTTTCGGGTGCAACACTCGATCTGTCAAATATCACTGCAGCATGAAGATTAATAGGTGACCAGTACCAGTTAGAAAGTCATAAAGACTAATAGATATAAAGGCTATATCTTATTAAAGTGGGTAGAAATTGTCAACAGTCATTGTTATGTTTCTGATGCCTAACAGAAAATTAGACAATAAAAGATTATCAGAATAAAAAACTCAGTTTATCTTTTATTAAGGTTTCAGTGTAGAGAACAGCAGGAAAACAACAGCAGGTTGGGTCTTAAGCTTACCGAAATTATCGAGAAACATAAATTCAACACTATCTAATAAGAGTAATATTATATGCAAAACTAAAACTATTTAAAGAAAGTAAATAGTCTTCTTAGAATCCATAAACTCTGAAGTACAAAGATAGAATGATAAAAAACAAAATTAAAGTTGGTGTGCCCCATTTTTTATCGGTTTTATCGGTTTTCTTTCGAAATCTTCATTATGCAATAAATCTATTTTTTGATCTTAGCCAGCTACTGTAATTGAAATATAACAACAATCAATATTTTTTAAATCTTTTAGTTTTACAAGTATTTATATTAGTTATATATATAAGAAAATATAATTTGTTTTTAAATTTAGCTTCAAAATTACACGAAATGGATACTTCCTCATCTGTAGAAAAAGACCAGTCTACTGGTAAATAAGTATATGTGAATTTACTCTACATATAAATAATTTTTTGGTTTTAATTAGGAACTGATCAGCAAACTCCCAATTCAATTTTCGAAACTTCAGATCAAACAAAATCATCAAGTACGCAAAATTTAGCCTCATCTCGAACACTTACTGCATTCGATACATTAGATAGTCCTAGGACTGTTTCCAAACCAAAGGTAACATTTTTTAAGTTATTAACATCTCTGTATTGTTTTTTTTATTTAGTGGCCAAAAAAACCTCAATTAAGCGTCACTGCAAAGATTACAGAGGTACGAATTAATGACATATTTATTTACAAAATATATAAATTTTTCTTTTGTGACTGTTTTAGACAACGCCGATGCAACAGAAAAAGAATCTATTTACTGGCAGAGCTACTAAAAAAGCTGCTGCTACAAGTAATATACCTATTTTATCCAAGCCGCGTAATGTAAAAAAGCCTGAAACAAAGCTTCCAAAATATCAACGGCCTATCAAAAATTCTGCTAGAATGTTACCATCGGCTAAAGGTTTGATTGGAACAGTAGTACCGCAAAAAACTGGTAAGTTGCATTAATTTCAAAATGATACCTACTCTTTTGTTTTACTTTTCCTAATAACTATTTAGTTACGTTTGACAGAATAATAGTATATTTTTTATATTCTTAAAGGGACTAACAAGAATCTGTATCTAATAAGCGATTTGTAGCGATTTAGTATCTAATTTTATAATTATCTGTAAAGATCTTGTGATTACATCTATTAAGAGAAAAAATTCTTTCAAAATTTAATCTGCTAGTTTTACGAATATTTTTCGCTTATAAGAATCGTAATATATAAGATCATTAAATAATCTATAAAGATCTTAGATTCATATCTTTTCTCTTTTTTTCAAAAATGTTGCTCATTCATTATTTTTTTGAAGAAATTTATCAATAAAACATTGCATACTTTCATGGGCTGGTGCATTTTACTGAATTTTAACGTAGCATCCATTTTGTGATTTATATTTGGTACCACTGTTTCAGTGATATATTTGAAACAGAAATTCCAGACATCGTATACTTAATTTAAAGTATGTATAATTTAAAGTAAAGTATTTTACAATATGAATCATTTATCAACTGATGATGTTTTAAAATTGTAAAAAATTATTATAAAAATGGTGTTTCCCTTTACATTTCACATCTCATTTTCTTCATTGATGAAACGCGTTATTCAATTCCAAGATATACCATCAAACCAAATTGTCATATCTGAGGCATTGAAAATTCACAAGTAACTATTGAAACAACATTGCAGTCACAAATCTACACTGAACAATGTAGCATTTGGTCTAGAGGTGTTATAGCCTCATACTTTCATGAAAACAGTTTTTGGCGTTAATTAAAGGAAGATGTGAAAAATATGTTATTTTAATATAAAAGTTCCATAAGTTCCTTATTGTTCTTAATTGAATTTATTGTTTGAAGAAATTTATAGGACACGTACCTAATTTTTTATTTTGCTGATGTCAATTGCGAATCGAGTTCACACTGGTTAATTGTTTTGAGGTTATGTAAAAATTATTATTTATTCAGACAATCCTCAACCACATAACATCTGAAAGACAAACATCCATTATGCACCTGTATTAAGTCCAGTACTATAATACGTTGCGTGAAGTACTCGAATCTTTTAATATTATATAGAGTCACAAAATGGATAAATCTTTGTTTTTATATATATACTCAAATAAATACTATTAATATATAAAAAATTAATCATAAATTTTAAACTTTTTATTGATATAATAAAAAAAATTCATAATTTTACATTAGACAATAAAGTAGATGATTCAACTTCACTAAAAAGCCAATTTTCGAATTCGTTGTTAACAACAAACAAGAATGGATGTATAACCGTAGGTGACAGTGAAATTGTAGGACTAACTGCACGTGAACGTGTGCTGGAGAAAAATAAATTAACCGTATTCGAAGTTTTGCAGAAAAAATTGGAATCATTGCAGTCTGAGTTTATGCAAAAATTCTCAACATTGAAAAAAGTTTCACCAGATAAACTCAAGGCGGATTACAAATTTGTTACAATGGTTAAAAATGACGAGGGTCGATTGATCGTCTCGCCAAGTGATTTAATAAATATGCCAAAACTTCGTGAGTATGATATTTATATCTACTATATCTATGGTTCGTTTCCGATTTTCCGTGCGCTCCTCAACGAATTACAATAGAGTTAGCAATTGTGAAGAACTTTACAACTTTTTCCACTACACTGCACTATATACCGATTTACCTAACTTACTTTTAGCGATCTTGAACTTTTATTTTTTTTACCCTCGCAAAAGTTGATGTCTGGGAAGTGGGAATCGTGCCATATATATTATATTAATGTGAAATTTATTAGTAATTTTTTTTTATGAAAGCCGTGGAATCTATAAACGACATAAAGCAAAAAATGAAGGAAACATCTAATGCATGTTTAATGTATCTTATTGATGTTTTAAAAAGTGTTCGAAATAAAAGCAGTGATGATCGAGAAATTATTTTGGAGGATGCATACAATGCTTTGGAAGACAAACAGGTATTTATTTATTAGGCTATAAATGCAATAAAATTTATATTTCCTTTAAAAACGCTATAGGTTGTAATAAAAATATGTTATAAATAAAAAATATTATTGATTTTATAAAAAAATTATAAATAAATAAATTATTATTTAATACATAGTTAACTAATATGCTTAATATAATTTTTGAAAATATTTTCTTCAGGATGAACGCATTGAAAAATTGTTTGAACATTTTCAAAAATACCTTGATAAAAAAGCTGTCGATTATGTATCCATTAATGAGAGGTTACAGAAAGAAATTAGGGTTAATAATTACAATTGAATTAGAAAATATTTGACATTTATAAGTGATATATTTATAGGATACAAAAAGGAATTTGGAAGCTACTGAAAATGAACTCAAGAAGGTGAAAAGTTCACAGGAGGCAAAAATAAATGAGCTTGAAGTGATTGTAGACAAACAAAAGGAAGAGCTCGAAAGTCTTGAAGCTGAATTGGATGAAAAATCTGATAAAATATTTGAGGTATTAATACATACTTGACTTGCCCTTGTTCAATATTCGATCATATGAAAATAATGTTTCTTTAATTAATATTTTATTTAGTTTGATATAGTTTTAATTTTTATTAATTTCCAAGCATACATATTAACAATTTAACTCTACATATGACCACATACAATTGTCCATGCTTAAAACGGTCCTTATTAACAAAACACCAACTTTGTGAAACTGTAAGTCCTTATAACACAATTTTTAATTAATATTTGATGTTACCCATGGACTACTGGTATAGGTCACCCTTTTACGAAGGGAATACCTTCAAACCTCATTAGCTCCGATTAGCTGATTAGTGTGAGGCAATTGATTAAGAAACTTTCTTTTTAAAATAATGCCATCCTGAATATTTCAATTTTTAGCTAAAATTTAATTATAAATCCTAATCCAGAATTAATTAAATTTTATTTATGGTAATGAGGATCTCATGCGTATATAACATATTTTATGTGAGGAGTACAATAAATTAATATTTTAAAGCTATTTTTAAAAATAATGCTATTTAAATTATTCATTTTTTTAATAATGTATTTTACAAATATTTTGGTTTTTAAGTAAAATTATATGACAAATCCAAATCAGAAATAAAAGAAATTTTTAATGCATAATATAAAAAAAAAATTGTTTATATTAACAGTTACCATTAGTGTTAAAATAAAAACAATTTCGATTATTTAATCTATTTGAAAAATATTCAATTAAATATATATTTAAAATAAGAAGATACTGAAATATGACTATATAAAACTACTCGAAGATGAATATTCTCAAACCGTGGTCCATGTTAATAGGAAAAAAATGTTAAAAGTTTTTTCTTGAAATAGTTTTTCGAAAAGTAGTGAACTAGAACAACAAAAATTCTTTTATATTATTTTTAATTAATTGCATTTTTGGATGACCATACAGCTGTTTTGAGTATTGCTCTATACCCATCATCAGTGGTCTTAGAAATAATACTTGTCTTTAATTATTCGTAAAAAATTTTTTGTGACTGCAAGTACTAGGGATTGAACTTGTGTTCTGCCAAATTTGAAGCTCAGAGTCAGCGTTCATTAGTCAACTGACCCAAAGTCGTAATTGACTTTTATGTTCGCATATATATTTTAACCCAAAAAATTTTAACTTTATTTTTAAAGATAACTTCTTGTATCGAAAAAATTGAAATTGAAAATGAAGACTTGAAATTAAAAATTAAAGAATATAGCGAAGCAAGTGATCCGATGGAATCGAAATATATATCAGAAATTAAAACCTATAAAGAAAAGTATGTAATATTGTCAGGAATATATTTTACTAAATAATATTTTTATAATTTTGTGATATATTTCTATTTGCTTATATTGTTATTCTCACCCAATGAAATAAATTCATCGATATGAAGTATTTTCAACTGAAATGATTATGAGACGTGATCAAAAAGTAACAAGAATTTTGATATTGTATATGGTGTATATTGTTTATTGAATGTTTATGTTTCTTTGCTTATGTTTTAGTTACATTGCAAAGTAACTTACGAGGTAACTATGGTATGCAGCAGCTGCAATACTTAATTTGTGCTTACCAATTGAAAGAGGAATACGTTATTAGTATGTTTGGGGATTTAATGTAATAAAATACAGTATTAGAGATTTTTTATAAAATTTTGTGTTACGAATTAAATTAAGTGATATCCCTTTTCGTAACTACTGATTTTTTCTTTGCTAATCCCATAAGTTATGATGCAACATAATATCACTGCAATGAAGCAATCACACTATTCAGATATGGTACCTTGAAATTTTTATTAATTTTCCAAACCTGAGAAGGTACCAAAATGACAATGTATTATTAACAATAGATGTAATAAGGGCAAAATTACAAAGCGAGGTCAAAACATTACCTAAAGAAACTTCTTAATAATATTTTTCAATTGTGGCAGATTATCAATGAGTAGCCTTTGAAGGAGACTTCGAAAGGATTAAATATAATATAATAATAATATAAAATAATTTTAAATAAAATTTAAAATTCTTGAAACTTTTTGATTACGCCTTGCCTATATTAATAATTTTTAGATTATACGTAGTATATGAATACTAATTTTACTATAGAATTGAAGCTTTGACTAAAAAAAAGAGAGATATTGAGGAAAAATTTTCACAATTAGCTGATGAAAGAGATGAAATAGCTGAGAAATTTCGTAAAGTTAGTGACGATGTATACACCGCCAAAATAAAATTGGAAGAATTTAAAAAGAAAGCTAATAATGATTTAGAGCGCTCCAAACATAAATATGAAGAAAATCAGCACAAATTCGAAATGGAGTTAGAAGCAGCAAAAAGGGAATTGGAAAGGAGTCGACACAAATCACAATCTGATCTTAGTACATCGAAAGAAAAATTGGAAACTATTCTCCAAAAAACTCAAACACAATTGAAATTCACGCAGGAAATGTTGGACGAAACCCGTCTTAAAGCTGAGGAGGAATTAACTAACACGAGAAATGAATACGAGGCAAATCAACTAAAACTTCAATCTGATTTGTCGGAATGTAAAAAGAAATTAAAAGCAACTGAAAAGAAGTCGAAATCTGATTTGACAGCATTGCAAGATCAATTAAAGTCTCAACAAATGACTGATGCTGATCCAAATGAAGACCGTTTAAAGTTCTACATGTTAGAATTAGAGGCACAAAAAGCCAAATGTGAGACTTTAAAACAAGAAAAGAAGGCTATATGTATTGATATGTCTTGTATTCAAGAGGTAAACGTAGAGCTTTTGAAATCTGCAACTAACATAAACAAGCATAAATCTATAATATTTATTTTACAATTTTAGGAATTCAAAGATTCGAAGAAAATGCTTCTGAATGCTGAGAATAAAATAAGGTAAATGATTAATATGATAATATTTTTTTTAAATATTTATACCTAAATTCTTTTCGTAGAGAACTAACTGATGCTTTAGATTATCAAACGAATATTGCTCAACATGCTTTACCTATGAGATCAGACGACTACGAGGAGGTAAGTTTTTTTTAACAAATATATAGAATTTACTCGGATTATTATATATAGGAATTTTATATGTATATTTAAATATAATATAAGGGAGAATATATACTGTAAATAATTAACAACTTAATGCAAACCCTGCCTCTATATTGATAATAGCAATAGCATCCTCGACGCTGCTTTGTGTTAATATTGACATATGCTAGGTTGGTATTGATACCACTCTCTTTTTTGCTGACATCTGATTATTAACATATTTGCTAATTGTGCCAAGCCAAATAAAGATGAAGATGGAAAATAAGTAATATTTTTCGAGGATTTCTTGTTAAATTTGCCCGTAATTTCGTTTTTGTAGTTTCGGTTAGGATTTATAGATAGAATCATCGATTGAAGTACGTATATTGGTAGGATTTCAACGGATTAGTTGATAAGATTTTGTAAGGTGTTAATTTCGTCTATACATGAACTATTGCTAAGAAAACCAGTTTGTTTTCTATATGCTTTTAAATATATATTTATAGAGAGCATATTGCAAAAATGGGATAATAACATCAAAGATGATTATATAAATTAAATTATATAAATATATATACATGTTTTTCAGTATATATTTATAGAGAGTATATTCCAACCATGGGTAATAACAACAAAGATGAATATCTTGAAGTTTGCAATAGTAATAATATATGTATATAAAATCAATTTTTTTTAACTTAAATATAAAAAAAACAACCTAGTTTCTTTTGCTTTATCATAGTAATATCTTGAAATGTGATTAAAATGTTAAATCAAAAATAATAATAATAAAATATATTATTTTAAAGTTAATGTCATTAAGAGAAGCTGAAAAGAAAAAGAAAATTGAAATCGAAACTCTTCGCAATAAAATTAATGCAATTTACAAAGGTGAACCAATGGTTGAAAGTCAAGGCGATTATGACTTCACATCACAAAACAGTACTGGTGCAGATTGCAAATTAGTAGCATCTCTTGGAGAACAGAATACAAAAATTTGTAAGGTAAGAAAGCATGTTTCATAAAAACATACTTGCTCGTATATAAAAATAAAATCTGTCCAAAAATTGCAGTTAAATAAAAAATTAGTTGAAAGAGATGAAGAATACAAGAGTCTTTTCAAAACTTTAAATCACAAGCAAGTAGATGTGGTTCGTTACGAGCATATGATTAGATTATTGGTTAACAATAACGAACGTAGTCAAATGTTACGGGTTAGGATGGAGGAAAAACTGGCTTCTATGGAAGATGAGATTCGCCATTTACAGCAAACTATGTAAATACTCTTTATTTACTAAATATTTAAATATAATATATAAATATTCTTTTTCATTTAGACGAATTTACCAGCAGCATATTGTTAAAATGATATAAATCACACCTCAGTTAAATCTATCAAGTAGCAAGGTATATGTAAGGAAAAAATTATAAAAAACACTCAATAGAAAGGGTAAGAAAAATATGTCTAAATATATCTAAAACGTATTATATATGAATATTTTAGATTTACTTCGAAATTGGAATTGGTGATTATGTTTATATTGATGAGAAGTTTCCATATGAGAATCAAAATTATAAAGGTTTTTAATAATTGTCCATGTTTTGTTTTATCGAATAAGTGAAATTATTTATTTTGTAATTATTTTGTTATTAAAACTGAACGAATATTATATACATAAGAAAAGAAAACAAAAAAAAAAACCAAAAAAATAAATCAAACATGGATAAAATTTAATATTTTTTATTTTTAACAAAAACTTAAAAAAAGTATTTGGAACAGTAGAACCTGTGCCTACTACATGCTTTGTTCACCAAACCCATCATCCAATAATGTAAAACAAATTTTTTCCCGTCTTCTGTTTTATATTACTTCGATTCGGCATATACTGCATATTTGTAGAATGTTACATATCCGAAGGTTTCAAAGCTTTGGAAGCTGTATCTAATACAGTGATGAACGACAAACAAGACTACGTACGACCTTATTTTAATACACTATAGTTAATTGGTTAAACTAAAAGCAGAGTTTTGGTTTCAATATACAATATTATCTCACAAGAATCATATAAATACCTGCTTTGAATTCACATACTTTATATTTTTGCGTATAAGTACTTATGATGTCTGTCAAGATGTTTGCAAGCATAAGAAAATCGTTGGCAATTATATAAACTATATATATCCTTACTTAGTACGTTAAGATAAATTTAACAACCTCTCCCTCTGTGTGATGTATCTACAATATATACGTTCATGGGCTACAAAGTTTTTACTTCTTAAGCTAATCGAATGAAACTTTAGTTTCTGAGAGTATTCATAAATTAAAATGACAAATGGACGCCTATACATAATTAGCGGTAGAAACAGGCGTACGTATAATATTTTTTTTTTATTATAAACACAACTAGAACAATAGTTTTATTAAATAATTGCATTTTTAGATTTACCCTTATATAAATCTTAGTGGAATATGGGCCTAGAGAACTCTAACGAACAATTGAATAATAGCATTTCTGGATTTTCTTTGACAAATGGATAGCATTATATGACCTTCATTATATGACGCCTATACATAATTAGTGATAGAAACAGGCGTATGTATAATATTTTTTTTTTATTATAAACACAACTAGAACAATAGTTTTATTAAATAATTGCATTTCTAGATTTACCCTTAGATAAACCTAAGTAGAATATGGACCTAGAGGACTCTAACGAACAATTGAATAATAGCATTTTCTTTGAGATTAACGGAAGATATATTAAAAACAGAATTTTCTTTTTATGTGTTTTGCTGGACAGTCTAAACTCACCCATATATTCGCCCATGTTCAGTTGTATGAAGGAGGTGATAATGATCGTCCCGGTTTACGATCATTATTACTTTGGATACACTTTTAGGAAAAAGGCTCTGACTCTTATTCTTTCTTTGAGTACGCCCATAGGACACATTGGCTATGCTCAGGTTCCTTATATATGTGTAATTAATTTGTGGGATAGTTATTTATATAACGTATTAAGACAAGCTTTCTGACAAAAGCTCGTTTCGTTGCTTTATTAGTTGACAGGCAAAAACAACCTCACATAGAAATTTTTTCTATCTCGTCGTTATATAGCATTCCAAATGAGTTAATCTCTCTTCTGTAATAGATATAGGTAATCGATTTTTTGCAAGATTTTAAGTACATTCATTAACAACAAATTATTTCTAATTTGAAATCACTAAGATTGTGAATATTTTTGTCTACACTTCGAATTAAGTGAGTATTCTGCAAATACGAAATACACATTAACGTTAATATTGCTTTGAAGTTTTTATATAAATATATTTGTATAGATGCATATGTACCATTTTCTTCTTTAATATTAAATGGCATAACTTGATAATGAAAAGGGTCCAATTATGATTCAGATTTCCAACTGTGAAAGTAGAGCAACCAATTAGTGGAATTGTGTACATGGGCAATATAATAATAATCGGGTACAATGGTCACCATAAATAATTTAACAGCGGACACTTGAAAAAGATATTTAATTAATAATAATAATTAAAATTTTTTGTAATTTTTTTTTAATTTGTATGTTTTGAGCTTTTCGATATTAAACATAAATTAAAAACAAGTAATATGTTAAAGTTATTTAAATATTATTTAATACTTTATATGATATTATTTTAATTTTTATTTACATATATAAAAACAAACGTGTGCATATTTAATTATTTTAAAGTGACAAAATACAATTTTTTTTTTTTTATTTTTCTTTAAAAATTGTTGAAAAGTATAAGTAGTATTTGTCCAAAATTTAACAGCATCTATTTGCTAAGATTTAGATACAAAAGATACACTTAGCTGTTATAATAATTATCAAAATGTGAAGTAAATATTTCATTTGGATAAGAATTCCATAAACTTTGATAAGCAATAGAAAAAGAGCTATAAAAGATAGTTAAGTACATTATAATTATTTTTTAAAAAGGTACATACAAGATAGTAATAGACGTGAAAGATACTAATATTAAATAAGCATGTAACATAAACTGAGAGTTTTTTATAGTTAAACGAAACCATAAAGGTCAAGAAAAAATTGCATATTGATAAAATTACAACAAAAATATTGTAGGAGCACGACTTCATATTATTGTTAACAACCAGGTAAATGATTTACTTCTGTGCACTTGTTAACATATTAAGACATTGACACTATATAACAAGAGAGACCCCCCTTTTCAGTACCGGCGAATTTTTGAACAATGGCGCTAAGCTGTTCGCTATCATCATTTACCATGGAATATATAAAATGCTTTGGCTCAGATTTATGTATTTGATTTACATATAAAATAATCTGAGTAATTTCAATTAAGCTATCTGAGATTTTAATGAATTGTCAGTAACATTAAAATTAGTCGGCAAATAAAATTGAAAGCGTAAAGTAGTTCAGAACGGAATTTAAAAAAGTCAACAAATCAGAAATTAAAAGCGCACCGAACACTGCGAGGATTTTCAATTTAATTACAGTGAACAATAATTAATATTGATTGTGAGTTTGAAGTGAATTTCATATAATTTAAAACTAATTAAAAATAAATATTTTATAAACCAATAAAAAATTATAAATATATTCATTTGAGTAAAGGATAATTGTTTTTATACTTCAAAGAAATAGTCTTCCTGTATAAATTTTGTTTTTAATTAAAAAATTAAAATTATATTTACTTTTATAAATAAAGTGATTAAAAAATTAATATACATAAATATTACATATACATAATTAATTAATTATTTAGTTTTTTATGTAATATCTCAATACTCCTGCAAAAATATTTATAACCCATAAATCAATATTATAAATAAAAAATAATAAAGTTAAAAAACAAATTAATATGTATTTAATGTTGGTTTTTGAATATATATATAATTAATTGATTTCTTTTTGTGTTTTCTCTGCACTTCTGCAAAAATTATAAAAAAAAAAAAATAAAAATAAATAAAAAATGAATGCATAGTTAAAGATAGTTTACATATAGTTAGATATAATTAATTAATTAATCTATTAATTAATTCTTTATGTGATTTCTCAGTACTCCTGCTAAACTATATTTATAATTAATAAATTAAAATTATAAAAAAACTAATAAAAGTAATTAAAAAATTAATGCATATTTAATGTTAATTTATGAATGCATGTACATTAATTAATTAGTTTGTCTAGTTTGTGCTGTCTTAGCATTCTTTCAAAAATTTTATTTTTAGTTATTTTTTTATTTTTTTATTTTTTTTTATTAGTAGTTTTTATTTTATTAAAAAAAACATTTTTATACAGTTATGTGTTAAATAAACGACCTAAGCCCGGTAAAAAATATAAAAACTAAATATTTTCAGTTAAGAAATTATAACAAATAAAAAATAAAAGTAAATTCATGTATATATTTAATTTGAATATATGTCATATATTATCATGTATTATTTAAATATGTATAATATATAATTTATATTAATGTAAAATCTATTTGTCGTGGTTTGATTTTTCGATTTGATCAAAATATACATATTTATTAAAATTTTTTATTTTTATAATTTTATAACTATAATAAATGAAATATATAATAATATTTCGAGTTAAATAAATTAAAGTAAGTTACTTTTATTTACTTTTAAGTCGAAACATAAATATATAAATAAATAAATAAATAAATAATTGTAAAAAAATAAATAAATAAATAAATTGTAAAAAAATAATTTTGAAATGACAAATAATATAAAAATTTTTTTTATTATATATTATTATAATTTTATAATTATAATAAATGATATATATAATAATATTTCGAGTTACATAAAGTAAAGTAAGTTGTTTTTATTTACTTTTAAGACGAAATATAGATAAATAAATAAATAAATAATTTGTAAAAAATTAATTATGAAATAAAAATAGTATAAAAATTTTATTTTTATTACATATATTTTAATTAAATATAAAAATATTAATATAAGATAATTAATGTTAATATATATAGGATTAAAGTGGAAATAAGTATAACAAACATTGAGCCTCATTTCTTCTATATGTAGAGAAAAATCGTAAAATATGTAATAGAAGGGTTTTTAATACGAAATTTAGATGAATTATAAGTAAAATTTTTAACAAGAGTTAATTAAATATATAGAATATTTTTTATATGGTAATATGAAATTATGTTAGAACTGTAAGATTCCAGTTTTTGTTATCAAATAAAATTCATCATGTAAGAAAAGAAACCTTATCAAAGTACATCTACAAGTTTAGTGTTGAGAGTATAATTTCTACTTTAAAATATGCCCGATACTTAAATTATTCAGCCAAGAAATTTCTTTAAAGTCAGGAGCTAACAGAATTAAAAATGTATATGGTGAAAATTTAGTCCGGAAGTAGCCCTAAGAAAAAATATCATAATTTCTCTGGAAACGGCTGTATATGGTCCAAGTTAAACGTAAAATTAAAATTCGTATTATTTTTATGTTCAGAGCATTAAACTGCCTATTTACTTTCCTATTACATACTGAGCTAAATTTCATAATACCACTGAGATAATGAGAACGAATATTGTTAATATCAAAAAATGTAAAAAATTTTAGATATGAGAGATAAAAGTTCTGCGTGTAGTATATATTCAAGGAAACAACTAAAATATGTTCTTCTTTTGAGTACTGGATATCGTGTAGCTACCGTATCAGAAAAAGAAAAACATAAATTTAATGTTTCATTTTGTCATTTAATAAAAGTGGTATATCATTTTTGAACACAATAAAGCAGATGCAGATCTGAGGTCAATTATTGCTTAGTCTGATGAAGTGATGAAGAATAATCCAGTCAAGGCGTAAAGAGGTGTTTTAAAAATACCTCGAGTTAAGAAAGAGTAAAAGTGCTCAAGTGCACTGACTCAAATAGAAATAAATAAATAATAAAATTAAGAAAAATTTACCCAAGATGGATTTAAAATCTGAAATCTCCATCATTGGGATAACTTTACTTCAACTTCTTACATTACAGCGAAATGTGACAACTGATTTTACGTTATATATGTACATTGTAAATTGAGTGATATAACTACATCATAAGTAAGCCCGATTTGTGAAGAAAACGTTTTTAATGTCCAACTTAATTGCATGAATATTTAATTATTTCTTTATGAATAATTTATCTACATTCATTAACATACTCTAAAACACGCCTCATATACGATTGTGTTCTAAGAGGACATCATTACTTACAATCGGGATTACTTTAGTAAATAGTTAATGATTGAGTGTTTTACTTGTCATTTTCGGGCTTAACATATCTTAATAATTTAATTTTAATATATTTTTTCCAATTAACAAATAAATGTTGGAAGTTGTTGATTAGTATAATCTATTTTATGTTAACTAGTATCATCCAGATTTATATTAATTTATTTTCTCTTTCACAGTTTGCAATAAATTTATTACCTTTAAAATATGTACACATATCTATATATATATATATGTATATATATATATATATGTAATTTGTTTTTTCAAAACAATAATTGATGCGTTACAGACAAAGTTGATATAAATATTGCGACTGATATATGGTATAATTTTAGCTTTTAGAGTAATGCACTTAAGGCAATATTCGCGGTAGATTGCGTGAAGACGAGACATTCTTTAATAAATCTAAACACAAGGCCACTAACATATGGATAGATGTATTGCATATCAATGAACGTGCCAATATATATGCTTTACTATATTTATATATTTATTTGTAGATATTACTACGGCAAAGTACGTTTACGATTTTAAAACATTGAACTCTCAGAAGATTTAAAATTTTATTATCAATTTTAAAAACATTTATAATTAACAGAAACATGATAAGGCTAAAGATCATCATATATAATTATATTATTTAATTTTAATTAATTAGTAAATTATTTACAGTTATTGATATGTGTAAAAAAACGCAATTATGTTTATGAAATAATGAATAAAATCCTATTTAAAAAATAAGATATAAAAGTTATACTAAGAATGGATAACAAAGTTCTAAACAGTAAAAATTGGATAGTTACTCAAACAATAAAAACTCTATACTCCACAAAATTACACTTTTATTACTGGCTATACATAATTGGATTTCAATTGCAAAACTAATGAAAGAATAACAAAATATTTGAATATATTAAGAATTTTATTATTTTATCCTATTTATGTATTAATTTTATCATTTTACCATTCTTAAACTTCTAAATAAAATCAATTTTTAATGTAAGCTTTTCTATTTACGCTGAGAGATAAGTAGTCTTTTTAGGATTTTATAGTTACTAAAAAATGTTCAAAAGACGAAACCAATATCACATTCAATGCTATTATATTTTAACTATATATTTTGGTCCAACAAACTAATGATAAGAGACGTGAGTCTTTAACTATTAGAGACTTAGATCGTCCTTCGCCAGTAATTAGCATTAGTAGATGCTATATCATTTGGTGTTTAATAGAAAAAAGGAATATATCACATGTTGGTTTTCATATCTTCTTTACCAAATGACATAAAAATTCTAACAAAATTATCAGGTCAATTTAACTTGTATATGGTTAAAGCATATTTTTCTGAGTGTATAACGATAGTATATACTACCGTATCGTTGTACAAAACGGCATTACTAAAAAAATCACTGAATTATAAAATATTTAACTAAAACACGATTATTGGTTATAAATTATACTACGGTCAGGAGTCGTAATAAATACGTAAAATTTCTATTAACAGAATCCTCGAGAATCATTAATTTTTATCATTCTTCAAAAATTAAATTTAAGGTGGCACTCTTCAACTCTTGGTTGAATTGAATTTTCGACACAGGAAATTTGATATTGCGTAGTAAAATTAATAGACGTTTGGCCAGCAATTTTTATACTACTTATAGAATTATGTATCTTTGCATTCTTTCGCAGTCGACAAAATTTTAATTCAATATGTTTTTAAAAGGCATTTATTTGGTTCATCAACTAATGAATAACTGACTTTGTAAAAATAATAATTCCGGTTTGTTTATCTTTGAAACACTGCTTAACAGCTATTCTGTTCGTAAGGTAGATCTAGTCCGTACTGACTCTGATAAACTTTAATTTAGCTTCGAGTACATGCCAGATTTCTTTAATTGCACTTTATTACTTAATTATATAGCTGCTTTATTATCGTCATGTGATGTCTTCTTTCGACTATAAGACAATTCAGATAAAAATTATATACTTGTATAAGGTATAGTATAGCAGTTATAAATTATAATTACAAAATCAGTTTAAACCACTGACATGAACTAAGTTATTTTATTTATTTAATTGTATCTGCATAATATTAATTTCTAACACAATATATGATATATGACATCGCATCTAAACTGAAAATGGTTTTTCTTCTGTTTAGGAATATTTCCATAAATACCTACTTTGCTATTTAAAAAGTAGTAAAGTACATATATAATATATATGTTCTCAATAAATAATATGCAAATTATATTTAGGAAAAGTGAAAGAAGATTCTGTATAGTTTTATTAAAAATCTAATCTTGAATTTAACATTATCATAGCATCACCCTCTTATTTAAGTAATTTATTCACTATTGGAAATGACCCAGAGTTAATAAACGATTTCTTTGTGTTTATCAGCCTATGCTTAATAACAGTTTATGAAGTATTGTATATACAATATAAAAATGTATATTTAAACATATATAGAAATTCTTTTTATTATAAAATATTATCTGTAAGGTATTTATTTTATTTTAAAATTGAGAAATTATTCCTAATTTCTCTCTGTCATAGATAACTCGTAATTTAAGCATATTCAATAACACATTCTTTATACATAATTATAGAATATTTTTATTATTTTTTAATTTTAAATTAAAATTAAAATAAAAAAAATATTAATGAGCTGAATTTAATTGAACTAACAAAATTACTTAAATAGTTTATGTTAAATAATAAGGTATTACAATCATTTCTTTAACAATACATTCCGTGTAAATTTTTCTGTAATTATATAGTAGACCTATACTGTGTTACCATGCTAGATTGGAAAATGACGCGGTATTCAGACTATCCACAAAGGTTGTTTTCGAAATTATACATCTGAGAATTTTGCAATGCCGTAAAGTCACCAAATTGTAGTAATTCACTGAAGTTTTCAGAGGTATGCATATAGAGACTGCTATTAGTTTCTTTGTCTGTCCGTCGAATTAAATCTTCTAATCTATATTCTGTATAAAAAGTATTTAAAACTATATTGTAAAAAAAAAACAGTATTTTTTCTTTCTTGACACAATCCCACTTTCGCCACTGGACTAATGTTAAAACATTAAGGATTTTGAGTTTCGAGTTTTTTTAAGAGAGAATGTGCTTTCACTCTGTACATGGATCAAATAATAGCTTCTCGCATGTTTTTTTACAAATATATATAAGTAAATAAGATATATAATATAATCTTTTAGAAATAAGGTAATAAAGTAGTATATAAATTGTATTAATTTTTGAATAGTAAGAAAACGCATCAATTTCGAATGCGAAAGAATACGTGTTTGTGCGAAAAGAAAATCTTACTTACATACTTACTGTTGTCCTCCTTTCTTCATGGAGCATAGAGCTTCTACCATAGATCTATATCTAACTCTATTGCGTGCTTCGCGGCATTTTTCTTTCTAGTTTTAATTTACATTATGGAGTTCTCTATCTATACTTCTGCGCCGTGTTTGCGCTAGGCCTTCTAGAGCCGTAGGGGTTCCATCTAAGTGCTGTTCTTGCAATATGATTCCATTGTACCCATTTGCGTCCACCAATCATTTCTTATTCTTTCAGTCCATCTTATACCAAGTGCTTCTGCGTAAGCACTTGTTTATGGAGGACTGTATTTTTGATTAAATGCGGTTGGAATCTTTTTATGTTTCACTGCCATAGAAGAGCACAGATTTTATATTTAATTCGAAGATGTGGTGTTTTGTTTAACTGTGTGAATAAATTTATAAGTAGCAAGTAAAATTATGAACTTCATATAGAATAATTGTTTTAGTGTAACGACAACTTATTAAATTTAAAACAAATGAAGTGAACGCTCACAGTTAGCCAAAAAAAAAAACAAATGGCTAATGGACTTATGTCTTATGTCTTATGATAGACTTATGTATGATGGACTTGTTAAAATTTGCAAATATATACTTAGTGCATATAGAGTCCTATAATAACTTATAGACAATAATAAAACGTTCGTTTTCGTTCATTTTAAAAAACGATAAATTTAAAAAATATATTTTATATATAAATTATTGTAACATTTATAATATCTTAAATTTAAGAAACCACATTATACAAATAGTAGAACCCTTAAGTTATAAGCACTTTCAAATGCCCTTTGTAAATTTTATTGCACCACAATTGTAGCAATTTCTTATTGCAATCATATTAAATCTTAACAAATTTTTCTTTTTTTGCTAGGCGATAAAATTCTTACATTGTATTAAAAGTAAACTAATTTACTGCTTTCAGAGACACTACGCAGATGACGTTATTCAGTTGTTACCGAAGAAAGTTGATAATTGTGTAAAAAATAAAATGAGTTCGGAGTACGATAAATTGGCGCAGAAACAAATCAACATTTTGGTTCCGGAAAGAGACTTAAAAACGGATATAATTTTTATAAAGGAAAAAGATGTGGTATTGTGTACACACTGTATAAAAACTCTCTGTTCAGATAAAAATTTCTATTTACTAATACTCAGGAATCAGTTACATATACCACAATATCGAATAGTACCGCTCAGGAAAAGTGGGGTAAAGAAATAGAGTTCTTGTTTTCATGCATTGCGCTATCGGTGGGTTTGGGTAATGTATGGCGTTTTCCATTTATTGCACTTGAAAATGGTGGCGGAGCATTTGTTATACCATATATAATAGTCCTAATGTTGATTGGACGGCCAGTTTACTATTTAGAAGTTATACTTGGGCAGTTTTCAGGCAGAGGTTGCATAAAAGCATTTGATATGGTACCATTAATGAGAGGTATTAATATTATAGTAACATTAATATAATACTACATGTGAAAGAAATATTTGTAGGTGTTGCTTATGGACAAGTGTATTCAACTGCAGTGGCTACCACATATTACGCTTGTGTCATGGCCTTGACTTTAAAATACCTAATATCATCTTTTGATGACATTTTACCTTGGACTGTGTGTAAACCGGAGTGGGGTAATGCTTGTGTTGCTACTGCAAATATGACTTCTACTAATGGCACAACAGAAAAACATATATCATCTGCAGAATTATTTTTTACGTGAGTTTCTATGCTGCAAACTGCTTAAGATAAAACATATATATTTTTCTAATTTTATTGTTTATTTAAACAAAACAGTAAAACAGTACTACGCGAGAAAGATAATATTAGTGATGGTCTTGGTGAACTTAACTGGGATTTAGTAATATGTTTATTAATTGCTTGGATTTTAATTGGTATCATTCTAATTAAAGGTTTAAAGACTTAACAAATTGTAATAAAAAAATTTGGAATTAGTAATTATATTTGTATTTCAGGTATTCAAAGCTCTGGCAAAGCCTCATATTTTTTGGCTCTTTTTCCATATGCGGTTATGTTTATTTTATTATGGCGTGCTATTACGCTTCCGGGTGCAATGAATGGTATTATATATTTTTTGAAACCTCAATGGGAACAACTACTAAGTGCAAAAGTAGGTGGTTTGTAAATATTTATCAAATTTGGATTTATACCTTTAAATATACTTTAAAATTAATAGGTTTGGTATGCTGCAATAACTCAAATGTTCTTCTCATTGGCAATTTGCTTTGGAACCTTAATTATGTATGCTTCTTACAATGACTTTAGAAAAAATGTTCATAGGTATGTATTCGAATATCCAATTTAAAAAATTTAATATAAATCATTTTATCTTATTTTTTCTTTTTTTTGGATACATTTAACTAAATTGATATTGATTTGTTACAAAACAATTATTTTATTCCACATTAAATAAATAAGAACAGAAAGTTTTTAGGAACATCAGCTTATAATAGAAATAAAAATTTTGTAAATAAATTTAAAGTTAGAAAGGACAGGTATTTTAGACCAGAGAGATCTTCTTCTCCTTATCAAGTATCCAATAGGCACCGTTTTGTTATATTTTTCGAGATATCGGGACTTGAAGTTAATTTTTTATATTGGCTAAAAGTAATAAAAATTTTATAAGCCACCTGGTGTCAACTAGCAGATATTAATTTTTCAATTCTTGATGTAATATTCTTTACCTTTAAAGCCTGATATCTAAACTCAAGCTATATTGGACAAAATTGTAAAAAATATATCTTTACTATAATCCATTATAAAAAAGGCGTACCCGACAAATAGTAACCGTACCATAAAAACTGTTATAATTTTGTCCCCACTTCTTTTGCCATCTACAAAAAATAACTTTTTGATATCATTTTCAATACTTAAAATTTGAAACCTTCTGAATGCGGGGCAGTCTCATCGGTACTCCTTTCGTCAGTTTCCAACAAAAATGCAACAATATATAATTAATACTTAGCAAACACAAAGTCTTAATAAGTAGTCAAATTATATAATTTTGTATCTGAATCTAAAGGACCCAAACACTATAACCATATTGGCTTTAAGTGTAAATTTATAAGATATGAGATTATAATGTATTTATATACTTAAAATATTTCCTGTAATATAAACAACAATATTTAGCTATTCAAAATAATTTTAATTTTGTGTATATATATATTTCTCTAATATTATAATTAATTTTTAGGGATGTAATAATAATAACTTCAATCGATTCATTAACATCCATACTGGCTGGATGTATTATTTTTGGTATTCTTGGAAATTTGGCATATGAAACAAATTTGACTGATATAGCTAATGTTGTCAAAGGAGGAACAGGCTTAGCATTCATTTCTTATCCTGAAGCTATAGCGAAATTTAAATACTTACCAAAAGTGTTCGCAGTTCTTTTCTTCCAGATGTTGCTTGTGCTTGGTATAGGTAGTAATATTGGCATGACGTCTTGTGTGATAAAAGTAATAAAAGATCGTTTTGAACATTTGCCACATTGGCTGCTAGCAAGTATGCTCTCTACAATAGGATTTCTATGTGGATTGATTTATGTAACACCTGGTGGACAATTTATACTCAAAATCGTCGATTTTTTTGGTTGTTCTTTTATAGCGTTAGTTTTGGCTATAGCGGAACTTGTAGCAATAAGTTGGATTTATGGTATATCTTAAAACATATAAAAAACAAAATATAGTTTAATTTGTGTAATAAATTATGTTTCAGGTGTAAAACGCTTATGCCGTGATATAGAGTTTATGTGTAATATTAAAACTGGATTTTATTGGCGAATATGTTGGTCAATTATTACTCCTGGTCTAATGTTTATTGTTTTAATTTATACTCTTATCACATATGAGCAGTTGGAATACAAAGAAGTTAAATATCCTGAACATATATATAATATTGCTTGGCTTATATGGGCTATAGGTGTGGGGCAATTGCCATTATGGGCTATTTATGCTGTGTATCGGCAACCTGGTAGCACGTTTAGAGAGGTAATATTACCGAAAAATAATATATATATACGTATATTCATATTTAATAAGTTTTATTTATTTATTTATTAGAAATTCCAACAAGCTATAAAACCAACATGTACATGGGGTCCATCAGACCCAAAAGTATTTGAAGAATATATCTTACAAATGAAAGAGTTTCATATATGTGGAAAAAATATATTTGAAAAATTTTATGACAATATTTTCGGCTAATTGTTGATTACTTGCTTCTATTACTATAGACATGACGTACAAAATATTATATATTTTCATATAACATTGTGAAATTAGTTGTTAGTATATCATTAGTGTTACCAATAATGTTAAAAGTATTTTCAGTGTTATTTAAAATTTAGCAATTGTTTTTATAAAAAAGTTCCTTTATTAAATAAAAGTTGTTATAATATTATATTATATTGTTTATTATTTTTATCAATATATTTTTAGCCTTAATCTTAAAAAATCATTTGGAAATTTGGTAATTTGATTATTATTTTTATAATCTGTTTTGATTATTAAATTAAATTGCTCTATTAGAATCCCTAGAAGGTGAATAGTTTAAATAACGAGTATTTGATTTTAAGACCAGTTTAATTGGCTTCAACGAGCCTATATGATGATGCAGCTATTAGTATTAAAATTCATAGATTGATGGCTCTCGTAGTTGGTGATGAAATAAATAGTTCTTGTGAATTTCCGTCCTTACATCCATTCATTATGTCTTCTTAAGTAAATAAAAAAATTTACTAAATAAGAAAATATATATAAGCAAATAAATTTTAAAAATTTAGTATATTTATTATTTTATATATTATATTATTTTTTTTTTTTTTATCTATTTTTGTTCATCTGTTTTTTGTCACTAAAATATAAATTAGCATAATTCTAAAAAATTATTAAAATTAAAAATTAATTCTATAAATTAAAACACTCCAACCAGAAAACATTCACAGCAAAGTAACAAAACTCCAGAAAAATGTGCGAACATAAAAGTCAAGTACGGCTTTGGGTCAGTTGATTAAGGAGCGCTGACTCTGAGCTTCAAATTAGGCAGGGCACGAGTTTGATTTCTGGTACTTGCAGTCTCAAAAAAAATATTTATCAATAATTAAATACAAGAATTATTTCCAAGACCACTGATGATGGTTATTCGGCAATACTCGAAATAGTTGTATCGTCAGCCAAAAATTCAATTAATTAAAAATAATAAAAAATGAACTTTTGTTGTTGTAGTTCCCTACTGTTCGAAAAATCTCTTTATAAAAATATTGTGGTTAAAAAATTTAAATCGTAATAAAATCATTTTTTTTAAGAATTAAATTTAAAGGATGATATGATAATTAATATGTATGTACTATCCTATATTGGGGTGAAAATTTCGACCAAATAGGCTAGCTATGACTAATGCGGCCATAGGTACATCTTATATTATATCTATGTATGTAGATACAAACATTTACAATGGTAGATTAAAAATCATTCGAATCGTTTGTGCTTACATGTTGCACATGAAATATCATTAGCATCGAGTCATCAAATTCACCAGCTACATTCAATATAAAGAATGTTTTAAAAACTAATAGTATATAAATTCTACTTATAGAATAACAAAATTTTTTTAAATTCTATATTAATGAAAGGATAAGGAGTGGCAGTTTATAAAAAGTGTAGATAAATTGTGATTTTTATGTAAAGTGGTTACCTGTGACGTATGAGTAGCAATTACCTGTTGTAGTTTTATATATGTATAAATTTAATTGGTTAAGGAACGCTGACTCTGACCTTTAAATTTGGCAGGGTATGGGTTCGATTTCTGGTACTTGCAGTCTCAAAAAATTATTTACGAATAATTAAATACAAGAATAATTTCTAAGACCACTGATAATGAGTATTTGGCAATATTCGAAACAGCTGTATGGTTAGACAAAAATTAAATTAATTGAAATAATATAAAATGAATTTTTGTTGTTGTAGCTCACTACTGTTCAAAACACATCTGTATAAATTTAAGTTTAAATTTCGAATTCATGAAGAAAATTTTTTTTTATAAAATTATTAAATTATATTATATTATTTAATAAAACTACTTAACGTTTATGTATTTAATTAAATTTATTTAAAGTTATTGATGTTACTGCATTGTTTTGTAAAATATTTACAGTTGAGTTTAAAAGTAGCTTAAAAACTATTAATAGCGACTTTTTCACATAAGTTGTTGTTGTGTGTTATCACAGCAATTGTTGTTATTAATATTATTATAATCATAAATTTTAGTTAATTATTCTTATATTAATAATTTTATTATCGAGAGGCTAAGCTAATTTTATGCGCAAGTTACAGCTTTTATATAAGAGATACATTGCAGAAAGATGTTATATTACTAGAGCATCATTTAATTTTATTTTTATATATTTAATTATATGTATAATTGAAATTTGTATACAATATGATAAGAAATCTATTTTTAAATAAAAAAATTAGTTATATTAAAAAATTCTATTGATTAAAAACTATATTTTTGGATTTTAAACTTTCTCTCTATTATATTCTTTAATTATTTATATATATGTATATAAATAATGTTAAGAGACTAACAATTAATTAATTTAATTTTCACTATTTTTTATATTTTTAGTGAAAAAAGATTTTAATTTATTTGATTTTGTTTTAAAAAACAAAATGAGTGTATTTATAAGTAGTTTGTATTTCTAACATAAGCCTTCTGTCTTTCTGCTTTTAAAATTGAATGTACCCTAGGTATTAGGTAATCCTGGCAGACCAAAAAGGCCGTCCGTAGACCATTAAGGTCCATTGCGATACCAGATCAGAGTCTTATTTTAGCGATTGAATGTACCTCAAGTGTCACATAATTATCAGCTCTTTTAATTTATATACTATTTATGATCTGCCTAAATAATAAAAATTTGAATTTATTAAAAAAAAATATATTGTTTAAATATATTTAATTATATGATTTTGGTTTTAAATTTTCATTATTAATTAATTTATTCTATATTTAATTATTGTTTTAATATCGCAAGTCTTTTGTAAATGAATATTTTTGAATTATGCGTAAAAACTTTGCTGTTTAAAAGCGTTTTGAATTTAATATTTTAAATTATGACATATTATTTTAATAATTTTTATATTATTTAAAATATATGGATTATATTATCTTAGTAAGAGAACTTGGAGAATTTATAATTTATAATGTGTGAGAATTTATAATTTTTTGGTGGAGTTACTTACTATCGAGACTAAGCATTAATTAATTGATATGTATTTTGTGGAAGCTTATAGCAATTTTGAATAAGTCTATGAGAAATTTAAAAAATATAGCATTTCTACGTACTCAAATATTGTCGCAAAATTTTTTTTCGAAGTTTTTATTAATCATTTTATTAATATATATGTATATGTTACAACGTTTATGTCTTTATTGTTCCTATAAGGAGCATAGTTTTTCTAATATTCTTCAGTATAGTCGATAGCCGTTATATTATTTAGAATTATTCAGTTAAAATTTTATTCTTAACTATAATATCTCTAGTTATGTGGTCCTACAAATGTGAATTTTCTGCCAGTACCACTTTAATTCACCAACTACAGTAGCGACTTACTTATGCTAACTCAACAACACATTTAATTTAGGTTTAAGTAATTTTCGTTAAAATTAAAAAGTAATAGTATTTTTATTTTTAAATAATACAGAAATATTGTTGGCAGTTATTGTCTGTATTATAAAGACGCCACTGTGTCGTTTAAAATGGTTTGGTATGAATATATTCAGTTTTCTTAATATCTATTTAAAGCATTAATTAGTTTACAAGTTAACCGATCAGCACTGTCTCACAATAAGATATTAAAAGAATTAATTAAAAAATTTTTAAACATATCATGTATTATTCTGCATATTCGGCGTATGTATTCGATATCACACAGTCCAAAGGATTAAATTGACAATTATTTGAATATTTGCATTTTGACATAAAAACTTAAATTTAAGTTAATTTTTAAATTTTTTGTACATGAAATTTGTTCTATATTTTTTACTTTAGAATATTTAAAGTATTTTCTAATGCGGAAATAAACACATTTCAGTTCACATCATCCTTGCAAATAATTTGTTTTCTTTTACATCATTTATGTTCAGTACTAAAATGCTTGGATTGGTCTATAAAGTCCTGTATAGCCACATAGGCGAGCTCGCAATGCTGGAATCAAAACAGCAGCTGATGTGATGTCCTTTAGTAATTCAGCGCATTCACATACCAAAAGATACATTTTATCGCCCTTTTGTGCTGTGCTCTTATGCAGCGCTATTCGACGTAGTCCTGCAGTTCGCGGCAAATATCTGTAATAAAAATAAAAATAAAAATGTACAAAGTATTCATAAGAAAATAAATTTTCTGAAAATAAGCAAAAAATATTATTAAATTTGCAATTTTAATGCTAAACAAAATGCATATACATATTTTGTACATTTTTTTTAATACCATTTTAACTATAAAAAATTTAGTTCTCCAGAAGAAAATGACTAGTTTTGTTCATCTTATTTCCATTCGTTATAGTACTTTACTGTTTTTAATAACATTTTATTGCTTAACTTGAGGCTCACCTGTAAAGCGTACGTGCGCCAGTCCAGTACAGCCAATTCTTTTCGAAACGTTCACCATCATCGCCCTCAAAAACCTGCATACAAATAAATAAACAGACACATTGAAAGATAAAAATAAAAAATGGATTGAATTTACATTTTTTATGAGCTTTAGACTGCACACAAAGCAATGTTTTTATATTTTTATCTGAATACAGTCGTTCACATAAACTTCCTGACATACGAGTATGAGTACGAGTATATTGAATTTAAGCAATTATATATGCTAAAGATATGGTTGTACATATGGTTGTATGGATGTGGGGAAAGGGTATATTGAGGTGTTTACAAAGAATTGAAAAAATGTCTATAAATTAAAACAAATGATACCTTGAACACACTGATGATGTAGCCAGTGGCTGGAGTTTGTGTTTTCTTAAAACTACCGCTTTCATTTGACACCAACACCAATGGAGGACGACAAATGGCAGCAACTTCACTATATAAGTCCAATGTATGAGCGGCAGTGTATCTGAAATTTATATGAAATATGCATTTTTTTTACAATTACCAAATCGAGTTGTTTATATAATTAAAAATTGGGGGATATTAAATGGAAATATTATTGTCAATAAATTAAAGATAAGGTGTACCTTACTAATAAAATTGTAAAGAAAATATATTTATAAATGTAAGAACTTCTGTACCGTTTTCTGTGCCATTTGTTTTAATCGTTTATGAATTTTATAAATGTTATGTTGAGGAAAGTTGAGTCAGTGCACCTGAGCACTTTTACTCTATATTAACTGCGAGGTTTCTTCAAAACCCCTTTTTGTGCCTTGACTGGATTATTATTTATCTCATCATCACACTAAGTAATAATTTACCTCAGATCTGCATACCTCCCCGAGGAGCCTGTAACTATTCTGAGATTTGATAACGCGGTGTTAGTAAGTCTGTCAGATTTCGCAAATAATTTCGAGGCTCTATCCTTTATGTATTTTTTGATGGGATCAATCTTGAGGTCCCATGTAGTTATTTTAACTTACCGCAGCATATTAAAAACATGATTAGAAATCGAAATAGAGTCCGGAATTATATAAATAAAAAGTTTATTTCAAATGCTTTTTTAAAATAGATTAAAAGTTAAGAAATGAAAATAGTAAAAATTCGATAATCGTAAGGGCCATGTTATGCAGAGTGTCTCGGGCACGGCATGAGTACAATAGTTGTTGTTTTCAATGCAAAGTGAAAACTAAGTCAAAACAGTTTTGTTTAATAATAAATTTTAAAATTTGCGCCTTTTAAGAGAAATTTACAATTCTAATACGTTTTGGAGAAAAATCGGCAGTAAGCGAATTTATATAAATTTAATCGCGAGTTGTGGGAAAAACAATTGAACCACAAAACTTTGAATAAGCTTCTATAAGTTGTGTTATTTTCTTAAAAAAAAATTAGTTATCTAAACTGGTTAAAAATAAGGGACTCGGCACTTCCTCTAAGATTCAATGACACAAATAGTATAATGACACGAATGTATTCCTCAGTAGAGTCATATCAAGAATGAAAAATGAATTCGGTGAATTCAATAAATCTAAATTTGGAGGAGTATTTAATTTAGAGTTCTCTCCTGAAGGAAATATTGTAGTCGCTGCTTGCGAAAAAAAAAATATGTTCTATTATTTGATGCGGTAACTACAAATCACACACATAAAATGATGGAGGCACACACTGACCGAGTAAACTGCGTTAAATTTTTGATTAATCGTATATTTGTAACATGTTTAGATGTTTAGATAGTGGCTATCTGGGATATACGACAACTTAAAAGGAAAATTCGCAGCTTACACGGCCATACAAACTGGGTTAAAAATACAGAATATTCCACTAAAGACAATTTATTAGTCACATCTGTGTTTGACGGTAGTATTTTTACATGGGATATTAATGCTCTTCCAGAGCAAGAACTTATATATCAAAAAGTGTTTCGCACAAGTGGCTTAATGCCTTGTCGAATAACTCCAGATGGAATTAAACTTGTTATATGTACAACCGGTGGATATTTGATGATTGTATATGATTGGATTTAAAAACTTTACACAAAGATTTGTGCGGTTTTCGTCCATTAATTTATCGACTTATGCAAATGGGACGTCAGTACATATCTCAAGCAGCGAAATTTGAGCATGTTTATTGCCAAGAAACTAAAAAAAAAATCGAGTCGAATTAGTCACCGATTTTCCATATGGAGATGATGCAAGAATAATTTTAGCACTTCAGATTGATCCACAAGGACAATCGCTTCTTAGCCGTTATATATGTCACAATGAAAATTCTGAATGGTCTTGTGTTCATGACATTAATAAGGAGTCGTTTGACATTACTGATCAAGTTCAAGAACGTGGCCAAAGAAATCAAAAACTTAATTATGAAGCAGACGATAAAAGCAGTGAAGAGGAAACAGTGATTCTCCAGATGATGTTCTCTTTAATTTTAATCGTAGATGTCGTTTACGTTTAGCAACTAGTCCAAGTGTCGTATTACCACCACCATCTGTTGCAAATAGTTCAATTGAAGAAAGTCGTTTACGCCCAGGTCAAAAAGTTAATGTACCACATTTTCCTTAATTTCGTTCTAACCTCAAAACTGAATTTTGAAAAAACAACTTAATTTCGCTGAAACGAAGATAGTATTAAAATATAAAATAGGCTATCAAGCTAATACAGATTAAGGATTTGGGTTAGCACCAAGTAGCGAACAATGGCAATTCTGATACACAACACAACGGTTAATCACTTAATACTACAAAATAAATTGGCACTACATATTTGGTAAATCAATAATATTGATAAATCTAAACGAAAAGATTTAACAACTCCAACACCACTTTTTTTAAGAACGCAAATATTCTTATGATATTTTCGATTATACTTATGCTTGTTGTTATATCTAAATAATTTATTATCAGAATTCAATGGAGCTCTTATTGAAGTGGATGATCTAAATGGTCACAGACACTATTTAGTAAGGGTGCTTTAAACACTAACTCGAGTTTGATCAACAAAGAAGAAACAAAAAGAATATTATACTTACTTTAACGTTTTTGGTTCGAATTTTGAAAGCGATGAAACTCTTATACCTGTATAAAAGTTTGACGGATCCGTTAGTGTGGAGTTAATAACATAATATGCAATGAAGGGAAAATCAGCTGAAATATTTAACATAGCTACAGTATATGATTACATACTAAAAGATTTAAATATATACCACTTTTTTCCATATTTGCTAATAACATACCACCAACAGCATTATTTGCTTGTTGTACCTCATTCAGAAGTTCAATTGCGACAGATCTCTGTTTCAATAACGGATGAGATAGAGGCGATTCCAAAACTGGATCAATTGGTTCTAATGGACTCATTAAATGTACTAGTATACACAGTTTCGGATCAGAAACTTCTAATACACTTAATGGACTGGCAGGTTTTGTGTTACCATCAGCTGGCGGGGGCGGCAACTGGAATCAAAGAATATCTTTGAATTAATTGTACTTTTTTAACATTGTGGGGTTTTTTAAACTTACCGGTATACCTTCGGGCAGAAATCGATCTACACTATTAACTGGTATAATAAAACAATCACGATCTAATGTCGCCAATGAAATTGGTTCTGTACGTGTTGTACCGGTCGCAGTAGTATTATTACTGGCATTACCTCCGAAACTCACTGCAAATACGTATATTTGGATATAACCATTCTTGAAGAGTTAAAAGTAATAAGTTGCAAGTTAATGTTTTGTGAGACACGAAACGTTTAGTATATATGCTTCGTTTTGTTAGTTTTTTTTAAAAATGCGGCGAATGACAATTATATTACAAAAAAAACGTAACATAACCTTAAAAACAAACAATGCAATAATGTGCACTAAACGAGAATAAAAGTTTAAAAATTCTAATTGCATACATATAATAAATGTTATTGACAAAAGTATGTTTAGAACTCACCACAGATAATTCAATATGTGGTAATTTTAGTCTAAAATTCTTTTCTTATTTTTAAATTATTGTCTGATACATATTTGCAGAGTGTGATGGATTTAGAAAGTAAGAACTTCAAAACTTATAACTTAAAATTTAACACTTTATGGTTCATCTAAGCAAAAAGAAAACAGTTCTTTAGAGTTATTAGAAAGTTATCTCTGACTATTTATGGCTTAGTAAAAGTATATTTATTGTGCTTAGTAGTTTGAATCTTTGATGATACAAAAACTTTTTCTTTTTATTGAAACATCCATTTAAATTTTTATTTGCATTGAATTAAATTTTAGAAATACAAAATACGAAAATCAAAAATAATCATCTATCCATTTTGTCCGAATTGACTTGTACGATTGATTTCGTACGAAATACTCGAGCAAATTTGGATCTTATAAACAATTTTTTTATATGAAGTCAATTTTTCGTGCGAAATCGGTGTTAATATTAGGAAACTGAGTAAGATATTGAAAAGAAAGAAAGTGTGAGAGCAACAAAGAAAGAGAGAGAGAGAGAGAGAGGGCGAGAGGAAGGGTAAGTATATGAGGTCATTTTTAAATTTTAACAAGTTAAAGAGATGTCAAATGATATTTGCAATTTTATATTCGTGATACTGTATGCTATGCGTTGGAATATATTATATGTTTCTCAATAGAGTTTTAAACTTCAGCCACAGCTTATTATGGTAGATGTTAAACAAAACAAAAGTGTGAACAAAAATTTGTTGGTTAGTGCTTTATTTGCACAGTTATTATACCTTAAGCCGAGGTTGTCCAACGCATAGCTTCCAGGCCTTTTGCAGCCCGCGGCTAATATTTGTACGACCAGCGACAGGTTGCTAATCTATCAGTATTAAGCAAATTCTTTTTTGTTGTATTTTGATTAAATCACAATTTCTTCATATTTATGGTATCCCAATTAAAAGGATAACAATGTTTTAAATAATGTAATACACTTCATGTTAATTAACTTAATTGCCAAAGACTTTAGTATATATTTCTTTATGCAACGGTTCGAAAAAACAGTGCCATAAGCCTAAAATAAAATATTTTTTGTTTGATAATAACTAAAATGAATAGAGTTAATATTAATAGAATTGTAAAAGATAAATTAATGAAGAATTAGTAAAACTAAATTTAATGTTATCGTCGTATTTTTATTTTTCTCCGGAAAAATTAAGAACGTATGTAATTTTTTCTGTGACCCTCCAACCTATTCAGTGATTTGTATTAACCCGCGATCTTATATTGGCTGGACAGCCCGGCCTTAAACAGACAATCAGTCGTTTCTTTATAAATATTTAAATATATTAAGGATTAATAATTCTTCACACGTATCGGTTTACTTTGAATTAAATTTTTTTTTTTTCTGAAATCATCCTTTATTGGATATGAATAGTACAATCTTAACAATTTGTAAATTTATTACTTTTGCTGAATTGTACTTAATAGATATTAAGCAATACGTGTACAGGTTTACTGAACCAGTGTTGAGCTCCTATAATGAATTAAATAAAGAAACTTCTTATCTATTGGAGAACTTATAGTAGTGTCGCCGTGAGTTGAAATTTGGTATGTATTTCAAGCCACGTATTAATCATAACTTCTAAGAACAGAAACATATTGTTGCAGAATACTAATGTATATCTTAATATTTAATAAGATAATAATAAGATATAATAAATTAATATGTCTTCTATTTTCGCTTAAATTAATGACAAATTAAAATATTAAATAAAGGGCGAACTTTAGTTCCTATCACGTAAAGTTAATATTTGCTTTGTTAAATAATAGGTCTGTCCCACGAACTACGCGTAGTAACTTTGAGTAACAATGTGTATACACAAGTGCGTTCCACCCACGGTTGCCACTTATGGTACTTTAGTACCAAAATTGGTACTTTTTTTTCGTTTGGTACTCATATTCAAAAAATTTTTTTACAGAAATGGTACCTTTTTAAACCAATTTTGGTACAGGAAAAAATTTTCAAGTGGCAACCGTGGTTCCACCAGCAAAGTTTCGAGTAAATGAGAGCATCTGAGAGAGCGTAACATCCCTGTCGAAATTTAAAAATGCTACTCAGGGTTTACTCGTACATTTTATTACAAGTAAAATTTGAGTGATGGGTGAATCAGCTGTTGTGGTTTGAATTCAAATTTTCTTATGGTTTATTTGCGCGGCACTGGTGTTCTCACCAGACTTTACACAGAGCTGTTCCATGAAAATCTGTGTAAAGAGCGTAATTTAGCACTTTATTTTTGTTACGCTCTCAGTTTGTACTCTACTTGTGTTTTACTTGAATTTTACTACGAGTAACTCGTGAAACAGACCTAATATTAAGACTATAGTCGATGTGGTTCTTTTGATGTAAAACTAGATTAATAGTAATATCAGATTTAATAGAAAATAGTGTTAAATTCAAATCATTTGAGTAGTTATTACTATCTGAGGTAAGCTAATTGTGAAATATAAACATAATATTTGATGACATGGCGGCACAAGTTAAACTCTCCTATTATTGAATTATCGATGGTTTTTCTCGAAATATTAAATGAGTATCGTTAGTTATTGCCAAAAAAAAAAAAATTAATGAATTAAAACGTGCTCTAGTAAACAAATTCAATATGTCTAGCTTCCAATAACAAATTGTGTTGCATATTCACATTCCTTAAAAATAATTTGCAAAAATATTATTTAAGTACAATAAAATATACAAAATAGTGTTTTAAAAGATTTTTTAAAAGATATGTTAAGACTACATTTGTGAAAGAGACAAGTTTAGGTTTTTGTTATATAAGGATGGATTTGGGGAAACAAAATGCAAAAAATTAAATAATAAAAATATTAATACAAAATTAAAACAATAAAAAAAAGTGGTAGAAATGATTTAGATTTTTTAGATATGTGTAATTTTGCATCGGTTGAACAACATATGCTCCTATAAGAATACAGCCCAAACCTTGACTGACAGCATTTGTTGTTGGTGCCATTATAGTTGATGAAGTACTGTTTAAAATGGGTGTGGCAAAATGTTCATTCCGCGTTCTAACGCTAACATTGTTCCATCTTAAGACAGATACGGACGGTTTACGATCAACTAAGGGCTGTGGTGCATCCACTTCATGAGGTAAAGGTGGCAGTGGAAGGGATGTTGCGGTAGTCGATAATTGTGTGCAAGCACCAGAGAAAGCACTACATCGTTCTGCAATGAGTTCTATTGTAAAGGATTCTTTCTTTTTTTGAATTTTGTTTTTATTAAAATTTTATATTCGCTTTGGTGTAATTTTTAATGAGTTTTATTAAAAAAACAGTGCTTTTTGCAGAAAACTAGACACATTTTATTTTTCTTTCATTATCATTATTATTATTATTTTTATTATTATTATTATTAATTTATTTTAGTTCAATTTTCTTTTATGAAGAGAAACAAGTTGTTATTGCTGATGCAGTCAATTGTAGCAAAGGTGTCAATTGCATTTAAAATTCATAAAAATGTGTGTGATTCCGATATAGAAGCGTTAGAGTATCAAAAAGCAGTTACTAGAAAAGTCAACATAATGCGCTGAGGGGTTGCAACTTACTTTGACTTCCAAACAAGCTTTGAAAAACGTAATGATGTTCAGTAAGCCAAGCCAACTGAAAACCAAAAATCAGATATGCTTGCAATCACGAAAGTTATTAGTAATCGATAATTGTTCAGTTAGATTGATAATGCATGAAAACAACGAGAAATGATCGAAAAGTACATGATTGAGAGTAAAAGGGTTAAAGTGTATTAATGTATTTATCTCGCTTACACAACATTACTCTAATACTTGTTAAAATGTTAAATAGGCTTAAGCGCTTGTACAAAATAAATAAATATATATGCGAAAAACTAATTTGCTTAAAAATCTATACTAAAAATGTATAACAATCCTTATCAGATTTGTTTTTTAATAATATACTTCTATAAAATATTTTAAAACGTAGTTAATTTTTGACTACGAAATAATAAAGAGAACACAAGTTAAAGAAAAAAATTTTTGGTCGCACTTAAAGTAAAACCAATTTTCTTAACTAAAAATATATTTAGTGGAAATTACTAAATTTATTGATAGTGATGTTTTAGTATTTTTTTTAATTGAAAAACAAAAGTAATATTTAAGTTTTCCAAAGAAAAAGTAAAGCTTGTTTTACATTAAACTAAAAAGCTTTACTCTTCTCACTATAAGAGTGAGAAGAACTTTTACATTAAACAGTATATAGTGACAATAAATATTACAACAATGAATACGTCATCGCATTTTGCAATTTGCATATTGAAGAAACATTTTAAATTTAAATATTTAAAAAAAAAGTCATGTAGAGTCCCAACCAGTAAAAAATTTTTGGACACTAATTTTTAAGGTTTTTAATTGAAAACTGTTCGATCTTTAAACAGTTTGTTTAATACTAAATTCACACAAGAGTTTTGCCTGTAATTTTAGTTGTCAATTCTTGTTGTTTTCAATACAAAATTAAAATTTTTGACAACCTAAATTACAAACAAAACTCTTGTGTGAAAACTTTTTAATAATTTTTTGCTAATAAAACTTTCACGACAAATTATTAAAACACCAGAAAAATGTGCGCACATAAAAGTTAAGTTTGGCTTTGGGCCAGTTGGTTAAGGAGCACTGACTCTAAGCTTCAAATTTGGCAGGGCACGAGTTCGATTCCTGGTACTTACAGTCTCAAAAAATTATTTACGTATAATTAAATACAAGAATTATTTCTAAGGTCACTGATCATGGGTATTTGGCAATACTCAAAACAAAAATTCAATTAATTAAAATAATATAAAAAAGAATTTTTGTTGTTGTACTTTACTACATTTCAAAAACCTCTTAATAAATTTTTTATGAAAAAAAAATGCTTTGCAGTTTTTTTGTGGAGTGTTTTGTTCAATCCAAATTTTAAATAGCAAAGTAGTAAAAAGTAAGAAAGTAGTAAGAAAGAGATATTTAAGAATCTGAAATAGATCTTATGCAAACTTAATAATTGACATTTTAAACTTTAATGTATAAATCCAATTACTGGTGCCCTCATTTGGCTTCTTCTAAGGTTTATAGTTCGTATAAATAAGCTTTGTAACATTCATCGGTTTGTTAATTTATAACATATTCATAAGAACAGAAATAATATCTATAATTATTATTAAATATAATTGTTAAGCTTATTTATTAATAAGCGTATTTTTATGATTATAAACAATGTCTTGTAAGTTTTCGAGGAGCACAGGCCCCTTATTTATTACAATTTTGCGCTAGTGTTCTAATGAAAGTCTTATACCACGGTATCTTAATATTTTAATCTAAAACATCATGTGCAATTTAGTTTGTGTTGTTTTTGATTGATTTAACTATAGAGAACAATATTTCTCTATATATTTTATATATATATTATACTTGTATTCCAATAAACTATAAAATATTCCATTGTAAAATTATGAAATATTTAATATAGCAACCATCTTTTTTAAAAAAAAAATAAATTTGAAAGTTACATCAATTTTTTTTTATTTTGATTAAAAATATCTACTGGATAGTATACCATTCTGAAATATATTTGAATTACTTTCAAAATTGTTTAAAATTAATTATTTTAACACAATATTTTAGTGCTTAGAATTATGACAACGTCTTCTGGGTCTGCGTATAGTCTCAGCTTGTCCCCTGAGTGTGCTTCAAATGCGTCTAGTGACTCCAGACGTAGTATCAGGTGCGTATTAATGTAACTTGCTACATAAGTTAGCTTATTTCAATTATTGAAAAATATAATCAAATTAGATCGAATAAGCTGTGTTGATGAAGTTTATTTTTTTTTAACTAACAGGAGTTCGAAAAACATTTCCGAACTCCTTGACCTCATTATGCAGATGGTCATACGACGTATGGCCATAGAAGTTGTATTTTTTTTTCGCTCATACCCATTTATCCATGTTATGCTGAGAGTCAATTTTGTACTTTTATGTGCAAAATCCGAAATTTATTGTTTAGAGTAACTGTTTTGGGAAGCGTATCGTGGTATTGAAAGGCTCGCTTTAATAAAATTTTTCTCATGGTTTCATTTTTAAATGCTCAATTTACTTTGAAAACAACAATTATATCACATATAATGTGAACATGATTGTGTGCATAATACGGCCCTAAACGGGTGTTCTTTAGTATACGACTTGAACACCCATGTTCTTTAGTATACGACATGAACACCCATGAAGTAAACTTTTAGGATACGTGACAGTAATCTAACTAACAGTAAGTTTCTAGCAATATTAACGTCATGTTGCGAATGTAATAAGTACTTTAGGCTCCATTTCTGAGGTGGATTCAATGTTAGATGAGTAAATTGCAATAAACAGATCTGCTTTTATTGCTTTGTAGGTACATCAATTCTGCTGCTTATATTGAGAAAAATGTGGATGACAGTAGCATGGAATTTAGTGATCATTACATGAGGTCTTCGCAATCTCAAGATCTATTGGAGGAACGGAGTGATATTGTGCCGCCCCTGGACTTGCAGTCTATTGATGGTATATCAGCTCACGAACCCGGTTACACTTATCAACGTTATTATGAGATATTACCTTTGCGCGCTGATCCAGATCTGGCATTTAAAACATGGCTATCAGCTAAAAAGTAAAATATTAAAATAATTTTGTTTATTCAACTGTACTATTTATTCTTTCTATTTAAGGAAGATAAAGTCTGAGGAGGAAGCCCGACGGAAGAGAGAAGAGGATAATAAGAAAGAAAATGAGGAACTTCGTAAACGTGAATCTGAGTTACGTTTTCAAATGTGGCTACAGGAAAAGTCACGCAAGAAGTCTGAGGAGAAATTAAATAAGAAAACCCCTTCTAATACCTCCTCTACAATTAAAACTAAAGCTGCTGTCGATCCTGAGAAAACAAAAGTCAAACTCTTACAGTGGGAAGAGAACAAACGTATTCAATATGAAAAGAAACGTAAGGAGCAACTTGATATTGATAGACGTAAACGTGAAGCGGAATCCCTACGTCAGGAAAATGCAACACGAGCTTGGGAAGAATGGTTGAAAAAAGCTCCCAAGAAACCTAAGCCAGTTCCACTTAACAGAGGATTGCAAACTTTGCAAGGAACTGTTTCGGAGTTATACGTGAATCCAATTCAATGGCAAGACTAAGTTAAACTTTTACGTTACTATAACCAATGTTGTTTTGAAATGATGACTATGAGAAACAAAATGCAATACATACCCGTATATACAAAAAAAATTATATATTTTTAAATTATTTTTTTGTCGAGAAATACATTGGTAAAATGTTATTATTACTTCAAATGCATCTTTTAATCATAAAAAATCTGCCTGAATTTTTCCTTTAATTATGTATTGTATATATATAAGATACATAACATGTGCGCCAACTTCAGTGGGCTTTTTGAAATTGCAGTATATTCATTGGCATCAGAATAACATGTAGTATGGATAACAAGTAATTATCGAATACTACAACTTGATAATCTTATTGTTGCATTTTATCAGACTACGAATATAGATCAATAACTTCCATTGCATCCATAAGTAAAAAAGATGGTGTTTTATTTAAAACTTCTTTGTTGCTTACGATAGCGTAATCAAGAAGTGCAGAGATTTTCAACCCTATAGCTGTGGCGATAAAATCACCTAACGAGTCCGTAAACTACCGAATTTTCTTACATGCTTTCATAAACATTTATATGTTCGAATCTTTCATTGAATACTCATACATAGTATATGAATCACATATTTATAATATAATACATACAATAGTTAATAGGTGCATTTACCATAAAATCAAATGTATATGTTATACGTATATGTTATATGCTTTAAATTAATTTATTCGAGAAAACCTGATTTGTTTTGTTAACTTATATTTCCTATATAATATATATTTAATTTTAATTAGTACGGTTATTTTTGTTTTTGTCTTTAAGGGTGATAGGGATAACTCGAAATAAAAGTTAAAATTCTTAAAAAAATAAGCGACTTTACTTTAAAATAGTTTCGACGTAACTCAAAAATTAAAAAAAAATATTTATTTGATATCATCAATCATCCGCTTAACTCACATTTTTTTTCGTATTAGAACCCATAAACTTATGTTTTATGTTTATAAATTCAAAAGTCCAAAAATTTTCTAAATGAAACCGAATAATGGTATAAAATTATAAAGTAGTTAACTTTCGTTATCCATTTCTACCAGCTCTCATCTACAAAATCTGTAAGTTCTGTTTAACTATTAAAAATAAAAGCTGTAATTTTTTAAACCATAAAATATACTTATTTCCTATCTTCCTCTAGGTTTTATCAAATCAAACGAGTTCTAGCAACTTACCCCCAAGTAAGTTTAGACGACTTCTTCTAGAGACAGCATTTCTAATAATAATGCCACCTAACAATATTGACGAAATTAACAAAGTTAATATTTATAAACAGTATTTTTTTATTAAGAGTTTATAAGCAAAATTTTTCGCATATAAATAGCGCTTCGTTAGCTGAAGTTGTTAATACAATTTACTTATGAAGTTAACAGATGAGATATCGGAAGCAATTTATAGAATAGAATAGCCTACCTTCGCCCATATCGTAACCTGAACGGTTCGGTGAAAAGAATAAATGAGTTCGATAGTGTATGTCATCGGTTTGAGTGGAGAGGCCCAAATCTCTAGAACGCTTTGTACGATTAGCTTTTGATTGCAGCTTACCACCGCCGCCACCGGATTTACCACCACCTCCCTCGCGAAAATTCTTACGAAACATTAAATTCATGATGATATGAAGTTCGTGAACTTTTCACGTTTATGTTAAATGGTGAAATTAGTTCAAATATGTTGGTTTGTTGTTGTTGTTGTTGTTGTTATTGTAGCTGTTGTATGTGTGTTGATGAACGTAAATGATTCCGCCAATTTTAGTTGGTGTCGTATACCAAGTTAATTTCCGACACGGATTAGCGAAATTTTTTGTTAATTATGAGTTTGTGTTATAGTTATCGTAGAGTTATTTTTGAAAATCCGATATTTGTATTTTAATATTTAATTTTGCTGAGTTTAAAAATAAATTCAGTAATAAAACACAAAATAAATTTTATTTCAAACAAGTGGCTTTTTGTTGTCCATTAATTTTTCATATTTAAAAATATTCAATAAATCAAAACACAAGAAATAAACACTTAAAATCCTGGAGAGAATATTACATTATTCTTGATTAAATTTAAAAGCAATTTTTAAATTCTTGAAATTCTTGAATATAATACTTCACATAAATCAGGATTCAGCATAAATTGCACAATCGAGTCATACCATAAATGCAATGAGTACATACCGACAATTAAACCATAAATTTTATTTAAAACGACAGATAAGGAAGAAAATGAAGCTGCAAATCCACAATTCAATCAGTGAAGTAATTTTATCGTAAGGGATAGAGAGTTACCCGGTATAGCACAAAGAAAATAGCAAAGTAGTATTCGTTGATAAAGAGTGCATAAGTAGAATTTTTGAGGAACACTGGACATCTAAGAAAAAATCAACATGTTGTACAGCTTATTATAGCATATTGACAAAAACACAGTGGGAAATCGGTAACTTAAGTGATTTATTCATATAAAAAAAGATATTAGGTCAAAGATTTTCCATGGCTTACGATAGAAAATAATATAGAGATCTTTTTTAAAGTCAAGTTAAGCATAAATAGCAGACCTATGCAAGTTTACGTACATATTAATTAATGATTTATATTAAACTCATTGAGCCAAGAAGAATCATAAATTAAAATAGAATAGAATAAATTTCAAAAAAAATATTAAAATTATTTTTTAAAATTTATTTTAACTAACCGTTTTTTATTAGTGCTTAAATATAAACAATCTTAATTGTTTATAGTATTTCATTAAAGTTCAAACAATTATCTTTAAAATGCAACAAATTTCAAGTTTATATCATTTATATAGTCTGAGATGTGGCCATTTGAAAATGTGTCTACAATGCCAATTCTCAAAACCCCATGAATCCATATCTCCTCGGAAAAAAATTACAAAATTTTGTCTCGAGATTCGGATCTTCTTATTTTATGAAAGAAGCTCATAAAAAAATTTGAGCCAAATCAAAAATTATGCCAAAATCAGTTCGGTTTGTTAAAGAAAGATCCATATATAAGAACAATCGCTCAATTATACATGCATTTTTATCAGTGTATTTAAAACTGAACTGATATAATTGATATAAACATAAATATAATAATAATGAAAAAAAAATCAACTACTCCTATATATTTCCTTTAACAGCTCCTTGCTCTTTGATTGCAGTTCACCACGTGTTGGTTATAACTGCCGGTAATAACTTCACTTATTTCAATCGTTATTTAGTATTAAGCATGTGCGTGTCTGCAAGCATAAAAACTAACCGGAAAAGGAAATGGCGAATTTCCGTATTTAAACTTGTAATCAAGAGTGAAAATAACTTCGAAACTACTTAGAGCAGTAATTATTTTTGATTTTATGTACGTTTTAAGTGGTGTCAATTTTCTTCGCAATACAAATTTCTTTTGCCTTAAAAGAAATAACGGCATTATTATACAAGTAATAACTAAAAGGAAATCGTAATTTAAAAAAAAAACTTAAGTTTAAGATTTGTTTTGAAGTAAATAACGTATTGAGAATTCTTGATATTAAATTATGCTCTTGAATACTTTAGGAGGCGATACAATTTTGAGTACACAATGTCTCAGCTAAGCCCATTTGTGTAATAAAAACAATTTTAAATATTTCTTAATTAAATAGAATTGAATTTAAATAACTCACAGACTTCTTTACTGAACACGTTTCTGTTAACTATCCTCTTTCGAGAATCGAATTAAAGAACATAGACACCGACAAATTTTAAAATATTTTGTCTTATTTACGCGACCTTGTCATTATCTAGAAACTTTTCAGTATACACAGTAGAGGAAATGAAGTTTGGCGTCTTAAACCAATAGCTATTTTAAAAATATCAATAGGTCTTATATGCCCAAGTTAGCTTAGAAGATTTCATTCAGCAATACCATAAAAGCTCTCATAGGTAGCAGTGCATTTATGGCCTTTTAATAATGATATAGGTAGGAAAAATATAAAAAATTGTTAAAATTGTGTTATGTATTTCTTTAAAGTTTATAATCCGAATATTAATTCACTACTAAGTTTTATAAGATAAAAACATCTAGTGTATGCGTTTATTTAAAATATCGCTTTGGAAATTGAGAAATTGAGTAGAGCTATTAAGTTCTTGTTTCTCAAGTAACTATTTGTCAAATGTAATTCTCTACAGCTTCTATGTCTATATTCTATACATGTATTAGAAGTATAATTGTGCTCATGATTTAATGTAACATTATATCAAAGTAGATCTAAAGACATACCTTATAGATATTAATTTTTGTGAACAGCTCCATTCATAACAAATAAATACTTTTCATAAATACATACTTTTAAAATATTCCTTTCAATTTTGAATACTTTTTTTGTATCTCGATTTACGCCTAAAAGTAGTTCATGACCATGTATTTAATTTACAGAATATTATATATTCACAGTTATTTAACTGTGGAAGTATATATTTACACAAACACTAATAATAGAAAGTACTTATCAAAATCTTATGCCTTTTGTCCGTAGTATTTACTCTTCTTGTGTTTTCATCAATTCTTCATTTTGTGCCAACCACATATGTTTGGAATTTGGAAAGAAATATTAGGTTATGCTCCACTCAAAGGATTAGTCCCAATCAAGAATACAAACTCATTCATAAAAACTATTGACCTCGAATATAATCTTATCAAAAATGCAAATATACGAATATGCAGTATGTGAACAAGTACTTTAAAGATATTAATTAAAAAAGAAAATATCAAAATAATGACAGATTTATTATTGAAAAAATAAAAACATTGGGTTTTGTTAAGTAAAAAGTTTTATTTTATTATACAGTATGCGGTAATATGTTTAGTAGATTTCTGTTTCCTAAGTGTTTTGATATTTACCTTTTTCCTAATATGATGGATTATTTTTTTTTATTAAATGTAATCCATTAAGTAATATACAATTGAATAATACTTTACCAATTTTAAAGTGTTCTTAACATGTTTTATTATTGTGAGCTTATATACACTTTTATATGTCAATGGCATAGAATTTAAAAGATAAAGTGTCAACTGAAAAATATAGTATAAAATAGTACTAAAAACATAGAATCAATAATGTTTATAAAAATCGTCAGTATATTAATATTAATTGCTTTTAAAAGTTTCCTAAGAATTGTTAACTAAAAACTCATTGGTCCGCGAATTGGCCATTTTGTCAATCAATTAATTGCGAATCCATCACATTATCTCATCGTTCTGAATTGCATTCTATGGAAATAAGTGAAGTTGTTGGTCTACTTACATAAATCAAATTTATTGGAGCGCTTTTATTGGTTTCTCGGAGACTTTATGTTGGTAACAACTTTACAGTCTCCACTGATTTTAAATTAGACTTATGATTTGCTTAGCATTCTAACTAGCATAGTCTCATATTGTGGAAATCATATTAAAACATTAATACAAGTAACCTTTTAACCAATTGTTTTTATGAATATTAGTATAAGTTCAATATGTTTAATTTCACTTTAATAATTGAGCCTAAAAAACCTTCATATAATTATTTTTAATTTCCTAATTTCAATGATAAAATTATTGAATGTCAAAAAACTTGATTTTGTCTATAGCAGCTATAGCTATTACATATCTATTGTAATTTCTGTATCTGTTAAAGATAGATATCTTTTGATATATCTTAAAATATTTTAAGATAAATTTTCTAATATTTATCATACATATTATTTAAATAATTTTGCATAAATTGACTTAGATTTAATAAAATCAATTAATGTTTTTTATATAATTTTTAATCCGGCTATAGATCCCTTTTTGTTAAATAATTCAACGTTTAATATTTTTTACTATATTCTATATTTCGACTCTCCTAAAACTATATCTATGTCATCCTCTTTATTCTATCGTCTATATTGAATTATCTAATATTGAATTATTGTAAGGGACCTATAACCGTATTAAAAAATATATAAAAACCCTTATAAAAAACAGGTCGAAAAATAAATTCAAAAAATTTTATGGAATAAAATCAATTATTTAAATAAATTATTTTAATTTCTAATTATAATATTTAAAAAACTTCAGAACTAAAACATGGGCATACCCAGAGCCGAAATTAGGAGGGCGCTGATATACTGATATGATACTATTATATATTTTAAAGTGTGATAAGACATCCCTCTTTAGTACTTTGTTTCCCCCTGCCCCTACCCATGTACGCCCATGAACTAAAATAGTGATAAGAGTTTTATATTAAATTTCTAAAATTAGTTAAAACTAATCCTATTTTACTATATAGTATATTATAATTAAAGAAAAAAGGAATGAGAATGAAATTAAAAAATATATATATATCTAGTCAGCAATTAAATGATTATTAATAAGTTTAAAACTGGCTACCACAATATTTTCAAAAACCGCAAAAATCCGCTTCTTTAAGGAATAATTACAGTGAAATAAATTTATAAATATTAAACAAAGAAAATTTTTTTAAATTTTTCTATATTTTCTATATGAAAAATTATATATGATGTATGCATTTTTTGTAAATTAAATACATAAATACAGTGCAGGTGCATTACATATATATGTTTATATGTACACAAATGAATAAATAGACGTGTACTGCAACAATTAAAACAACTTCACAGATTATTATTAATTATTGTATTAAAAAAAAAAGAAGTGCATTCAACAACTAATAAGCCACATCCTCAATATGCAATAAATAAAATATTATTTAAAATTTATTTATTAAAAAGTTTTATATTTTTTATTTTTATATAAATGTAGTTCCGAAAACATGTCAACGAAATAAATTCGCCGCCAAATAAAAAATACCACAAGACGAATAATACAAAAATAAACTGCAAATTAAAAAATCTAAAATTAGAAAGAAAATTGGTGGCAGATTTATTATAAAAAAAAAAATCTAATACAACGGCTAGTATAAGAAATACATATCTAGACATGTCAACATTGACAATAACCTCCAAAGTTAGTTCTTTATAATCCCATAAGGCATCCCACCACATAGGACAGCCCTTGACCTTAACATTATTGAAAAAGAAATAAATATAATTTTGTATTTAACATAAATAATATGTTTTAAACAATCAACCAAAAAAAAAAAACACTTGGTTTGCATACCAAGTTTTATTAATGTGAAGGGCTATAAATGATTATAAATATAGTATATGTAAACCAATGTGTGTCTTTCTTCTTGCAGTAGATACATACATAGAGATACATAAATTAGATATTTTGCTTATAATTGTTGTTGTAATTATTCAAATTCAAAAATTGTGTATTTTTCTCACAGCTTTCTTTTTCTCACATTTAATTTGTAATAATTTTCTATTATAAATAATTATTGCGAAATTTTTGTAATTATTTTTTCACTAGTTTATTGGATATGTTTTATTTTAAAATACAAAAATCACGTAACTATCACTTTATTGCTTTACGAAATTTACGAAAATATTATTTTAATTTTCCAAATCGAAGATAATATTTAATTTATTAATTAATAATTAATTGATTAAAAAAATTTTTCTTTCGTTTTTTATTAGCACATCGGACGAAAAATGAAATGAAACTGCTGCACAATTTGAAAATTGTCAATCGATTCACCTAACCTATATTATTTTGTTTTGAGAACTATCTGAGAGCTTTTTGAAAACATGACGTCTCTTTAAGGTGAGAAACAAAGATCTCGCACAAAATAAATATTGTTTGAAATCAGTTGACTTGACAAACAAGCTCTTATAGTGACATTTGACAGCAAAAACTATTTTCGGTTTAAGACAGTTTTCTTTTAGTGGTTTTTAAATAAGACATAATGTACTCATACATATATTTAAATTACTATTCATCGGGATTCATAATCCTTACAATTTCGTATATATTTATATGTACATTTTTGTGCAATTTCAAACCTTGCGTATGAAAACGTGGAATTATGCTTTTATATTATTTTTGATTTATTTTACAGTTTTTTGTAAAATCAACTGGTACATTGACTGTTGCTTATTTCAATGTATATATTTGAGCAAAGTGGCTTAATCCCGATTTGTGTTAATAGAATGAAGAGGTACATTTTACAATTGATATTGGTTTAATATGGTAGAGCAATTTATTTCATGTTTGCTATATTGAATACATAATTTTATTATAGTAAGTACTATTTAATTTTTGTTACACACATTAATAAAGTTTTTGATTTTTTAAACATTTTCAACTTTATACAGTTTAACATACATTGTGACCGAAAAGTTTTCGGAAATTCTCATTTAAAATTCGCGCGCTGTATATTTTTCGATATTTTAAGTTTATGTAGTTTGGCAGCACTGTCCTTAATTACTATGCCAAAAATGAGCGCGATATGTCAGACAGTTCGTTTACGGCAGCTGTTGAAACCAGTTCACCTCAGTAGTGCGTTGCGAAAAAAACAATGGAAAAAAATATTGAACAAAGAGTTTGCATCAAATTTTGTGTTTCGAACGAAATTTCGTGTGCAGAATCGTTGCGAATGCTACAAAAGGCTTATGGGGAATCAGTTTTATCGAAAACTCAAGTTTATGAGTGGTACAAAGCCTTTCAGGACGGTCGTACGACCGTCGAAGACATGCCGCGTTCTGGACGACCTTCGACCTCTACCACCGACGAAAACATTGAAAAGGCAAAGGAAATCGTGTTCAAAAATCCTCATGTGAGTGTTAGAGAGATAGCACGAGAGCTAGGCATCGGTCGTGAGATGGCTCGTTTGATTTTGGTGGAAAATTTGTGTATGCGACGTGTCAACGCCCGGCTTGTTCCGATTCACCTCAATTTGTTCAACATTATCAACGATTTTAAGGCCAAACATTCAATAAATACCATCGAACAGCCACCGTATTCACCTGATCTTGCACCGTGTGACTTTTTCCTGTTTCCCAACCTCAAATTACCACTCAGAGGAACGCGTTTTGAATCCATAGAAGACGTAAAACAGAATTCGCAGAGGGAACTCAAAGCCATACCGGAAAGCGCCTATAAAAATGTTTTGATGATTGGAAGAAACGTTGGCATTTGTGTATCGCTTCTAATGGAGCATATTTTGAAGGAGATAAAATAAATATTGATGAAGATTAAGAATTTTGCGTTTTATTTAAAATTTCCGGAAACTTTTCGGTCACAATGTAGTTTATTTTCACCTTTTCCTAGAACTTTAAAATTAAAATTTTTATTTATATGTCTGAAGAATTTCAGAGAAAAAAAATATCATAATTTCGTTATTGTCAATCAGATGGAGTTTGTAATAAAGACGATTTTATTCATAATGAGGTCATCTATTGCCTTTATATGTGATCGAATTGATTTCAAATGTTGTCACTACCAAATTGTAAATAAAAACATTAGTATAATCTTATACTGATGACTTGTTGATGGCAACGATTGTAATCCATAGAGCACTGTCAATGTATTTATATAAAGAGGCTTGTATGCGGAAGAGATTCAAAACAAATTTTATAATATATAATCAATAGAAATTATAAATGACATCTATGGGAGATGAAGAAAAAAATACAAACAATGTATAAATCTATGTATGTCACACTAGGGTGGCTCACGTTATAAGGGGGAAAATTAAAAATGAAGTTTTGAATGAGCGCACCCCCTAGGAATATGCCATTGACCAAAAAAATGATATTCCCAAAGTTTTGGAGCAATAGGATTAAAAATGACGTTGCGCCATTCGAGCAAAGTTGGGTTTTCAGGACAAAAAACAGTAATTTTTCAATTCAAGGTCATTTTTTATCTTTGTTACTTGTTTCAACTTATTAATATATACTCATTTGATAGATAATTAAAATATCTTTTTAATAAGATACTGATGAGCAAAATCGGTTAAAAACTATGCGCAAAACACAATAATTAGTTCAGCGACTGTGCTCTGTTTTCTATTTCATACTTTTTAGCTGGCATGCACAATTACGTAATAGGTATATGCTACGATTTAGTTAATTATTTATAAAAAATTATAATTTCAATAAAACTTTTTTTTTCAGTAATTAATACATTGTGTTTATTATGTTTTATGACATAAATCTGACTATGTGAAGGATAATTTTTATGATAATGTTTGACTACTTGCAGAACATATTGTTTTTCCTCTTCATATTTTGTCAAAATCGAATTATAATCCATCATAAGCCTAATTCCTCTTTCAATCATTTATCATATAAAGTCTGGCACAGAATTCAAGTTCATCTCTATAATCTTGCGTCTCCATCCATGGCGATGGATCGAAACTGATAAAACTATTAGATAGGCAAAAACGATCAAAAAAATTTGTTATCTCTTCGGTCACGAAATCAATAAGGTTCTTTGAGGAAAATAACTTCATTAGTGGGTTCCCACTCTGTATCTAACCAGAGATAGATAGCTGGAATCTTGGATCTGTGATCGGTAACTCTACAGTTACTATCTACGCAGATGGCTCAAAGATGGAAGGCGGTACGGGAGCAGGTATCTTCTCGAAAGATATGCAGATAAGACAGTGCTACCGAATCCCTGCTACTTACAGCGTCTTTCACGGCGAGATATATGCTATCGAAAAAGATGTCAACATTAAACAACAAAGTACAATTCGTCCTTCGAATATCACGATTTTTGTAGATAGGCCGCACTGAAAACAATTGAATCTAAATTCCAAGATACTCGCATCACTGATGAGCATCCAACATCATAAGGTCTCTCTTTGTTGGACATAGTACATTTCGAATACTTGGACATAGCAATATTGAAAGGAATGAACTAGCAGATAAGATGGCCTAGCAGATGAGATGGCCAGAAGAGGTTCTGAATTGCATACAGGAGAGGCCGACCTCTCAATACATACACCGATATGTAAACTGTTTAGGATAATAGAGGGAATCAATACGGTGACTAACAATTTATAAACTAACCGCGAAGACTGTAAGGTCGCTAGAATCTTAAGGCCTAAGTTGGACAAAAATAAAACGAAAAGCCTTCAAGGTTTGAGCAAACCTGCAGTTCGTGTGCAGGGGCACTGTGCCATTGCGCCTATGCTCCAACGGTGGCGAGTTCCAACAAGTGGATTATACAGGAGTTGCCAAGATGAAGAGGAGGTAAAATCTATCAACCACTTCCTGTGTCTCTGTCCAGGACTTCAAACAAGCCTACTTTAATGTCTTGGGGATCCTTATTTTACTGGCTTGGAAGAGATAACGAAAGCAAACTTATCGAATCTCCTCAACTTCATCTGGAAAACCAAATGGTTTTACAAGGATAACAAAGGTTAGCAACTCGCATCTCCTGGTAAAATTTTTTAAGGGCATCCCAATGGGCAATATATGTCTCCGAGTAGAAGTGCTGACAACTGTTAGCACGTGCCTTCCGAACATAACCTAACCTAGTGTGGGTTAAAATGTTCACACATATGCTCACTATAAAAATGTATATATCTCGTACAAATCATCCGAGTTATATGTAAATTGATCTCTTAAAAGAAATATTTTTAGTAAGTACATGATTTTCGCCATCCATCGAGAATCTTAGATGGCACCTGGGCGTCATACCTACAACTACAAAATATGTATAGCGTAGCGATCCGAAACCTTGCATTTGTCAAGGGCGGAAACTAAACTAGGAGTGATAAATTGAATCGTTCTGTCTGCGTTATCCCAATTTTGTTGAACTGTGTCTAAAGATTCAGCTTCCATTTTGAGACAAATTTCTTCATCGAATTTATTCAAATTAAAATCAATGCAATTTTTAGCCGCTTTTGCTTCGTTTGCTAAAAGGATATTAACTTCAGTCATACTCCCTGTACGACCATTTTCTCTTTGTTTACTAAAAAATTCTAGTTTTGACTACATTTTCAATTCTACTTAAATATCTATATAAATTATTAAATAGAAATGTATTATTTTTATTTTTTATTTATGTTTCTTCCGTTTCTTGTAAACATTTTCGATTGCATTGTGCATGCCATCTAAAAGGTATGAAATAGAAAACAGAGCACAGTCGCTGAACTAATTATTGTGTTTTGCGCATAGTTTTTAACCGATTTTGCTCATCAGTATCTTATTAAAAAGATATTTTAATTATCTATCAAATGATATATATTATATATCATTTATATATATTAATAACTGTATATATTAATAAGTGTTGAAACAAGTAACAAAGATAAAAAATGACCTTGAATTGAAAAATTACTGTTTTTTGTCCTGAAAACCCAACTTTGCTCGAGTGGCGCAACGTCATTTTTAATCCTATTGCTCCAAAACTTTGGGAATATCATTTTTTTGGTCAATGGCATATTCCTAGGGGGTGCGCTCATTAAAAATCGCATTTTAGTTTTTCTGAGCCACCCTAATGTCACACTTATGTTACTAATGTCGATATTGTTAATTGCCTCAATACCTTAAGTAGGTAAATCTGTAAAAACTACCTTGCAAAAATCATGAACTGAATCATTCGCAAAAAACATTCTGTTGAACATTTTCAACCTATGTTTGAATATCCGTCTATTCAGATGAATTCGTCATTTTCAAATCAACATATTCTGAGTACTAGGTGTCGTATAAACATGAAATTTCCAATAGCTTACTTAAATATAATTTTCTATCAGTAACAACGCAATGGAATAAAGTGGGAAATAGTTTTTGGAACTTACACTTTGGATCAACACCCAACGTCACTGGATTTATACATTTAAGATATAAGTTTTTTTTACTTTCTCATTATTTCGGGGTTTTTTAACACAGCTGAGTGTATCGAAGAGAACAAAATAGCATAAGAATAACAAAGATTTTTTAGAAACACAAATCCTGAGTCAAAACATTTACATTGAATAGAAATATTCTCTAATAAATTCTAAGAGCAGAAACAATTTTAGTAGCTTAAGCATATTTGGATTTATTGAAATACATTTTCTTAAGTACAATCATGATTATACTACGTTAGCATTTTTAACGGTTGCAGTAAAAATTCCATTCATGAAAGAATTTAAAAATGTAGATTTAAGGTCATTCTCATAGAGCAGCTGCCTCATATGGCGTAGTGCATTCCAACAATTTTACAGCTCGCCTTGAAACTCTGCAAAACATAGACAAACACTGAAGTCGTATGAACTTTCAATGTCAATTTTATTGCCTATTACGACTACGATTTGGTGCAGGATTCTTGCGTGTCGCTTCCAACCTCAGATACTCGTATTCGTATTTCTGTGAAGGTTGGAAAGTGTCTAACGTGACTTTTCCGGTTGCATGTGTAAAAATTTTTTGCATTTATTTTTCAAATACATACAAAACATTCATAAATATGCAGAAGGATCTTAATTGAGAATAAATGTCATTTCACTTCTTTCATTATTTTCCGTATCGGTTGAAATTAATGTGAATAATGAAACATCCTAAATCTATTGACCTTGTTTACATTTTTTTTTTAAATTAAATTTAGTGAAGCGATTTAAAATTGGAGTAGAAGTTCATAGTCTGAAAATATATCTAAGCCATGAAGTTTGGTTGAATGCAGTATTGGAGGAATGGTATAGAGGAATAACAATATAGTTGTTTTTATACTCTTCTAAATTCAGGCTAAACTATCTGTACTTAAGTTTTATTTGAAAATACTGATGCACGCTCTTAGGGCAATTTTATAACTGCAGATTGAAAGAGAGCAAAATGCATTACCGGGTCAAGTTAGAGTATCTAGGTAGGAATAATACCCATATTATTATCAATTAATTCCAACTTTATGTTATAATCATGCTTCAAGAGTGATATGTTATATAAAACTTATACTTTGAATTAATTTTATTTTTATTACAATCTTAAATAAAAAATGTATATAAACATTACATTTTTTTTATAAAAATTATATAAAAATTAAAAATTACAACTACTTTTCTTTAATTTTCTTAAAAAGAAATAAAAGTTATTTTTTATTTTTAAAATGATATTAGAAATAATCAAACTATATTTAAATAAGTAGTAACGATCATCTTTTTTATGCCTTTATTTTGTAAGTAATTTAGAATTGAAGAAATTAATCTAAGTTTCATTCTATACAATTTAAATGAATTTTATTTTGTCACGACATAAAAATCAGTGCTATGACCTTATATTTAAAAATTCATTGTGATAAAATCCATTTACTATTTACTAAAAATAACAAAAGTTATTAATGAGATTTATAGATTTTTTTATGACAATGTCATGACAATTTTAAAAACAAAGGAAATCCTTTCTGGTACCATTTATTTATTTGTACGATTACAGGTTGTTTGTTTTACATGCATTTACATATTTATATACCCAATTAAACAGTCTGACATATAACTGCCATGAATAAATAATTTCCTTAACATTGTTTACATGATAAACACATCATTAATGTATGTTGAAATTAGTAATGTCGTAATACCTATATGTGTACGATAATTTTGTGAAAATATGAAGCTTTTAGTACCTATTTGATATCTCTCATTTTGCAGAAGTTGATTACAAAATAATTCAATTTGTTAGTATACTTATATGAATAATAGGCTATCATAAACCTAATTAATTTAAAGTGTCTATTATTAAATACTAGAAATACACAATAATAACCCTGTTTGTTAAAGTCACAATATCTTCTATGCATGCATTAAATATACGAGTATACTGGTTCCCTGGTACGAAATATAATTTCTTAAACTTTTTGCTGTTGTTTGACTCAGCAGCAGATAACTTCTGAAGCTTTTACATACAGGGTGTTTGCTATCAAAAGACAATAAATAAGTAAAGGCTAAGTTTTCAGTCGGTACGTACCATAAGAACTTAAATCAAAGCGATGTGCACAACCAACCCCACCTGTGTTTGTGATAGGAACGAATTAACAAAACGGCGAACTTTGTTTATTTAGTTAAGTTCGCTTAAGTTCTTACGGCACGTGCCTACTAACTGAGACTTGAGTCTTGGGGTGACTACTTGATTAATTTCTTGGAAGTGAAGTATCTTGGAAGTGAAATACTTAAAAATTTATTACTTGCTAAGAAATACAAATTATTTAATTAAAAAAAATTGCTGCAGTGTTAAATTTTATTCGTCCTTTTAAGATTTTAAGGAAAGGATCTTAAGGTCTCATGTTCTATAACCGTCAAAGATTTTTCGTATATAGTATATTGCCGGAATAACTATTTGATTAAATATTATGAAAATATGGCAGTAAATCAGAAAAGTATCTTACGGTCTCATGTACTATAATCGTCAATAAATGGGTTTTATATAAATGCATATATTATTTATGCAATAAGTGTGAAGTTGAACAAAATCACCATATAAAAAATGTTAATTTCATATTTAGAATTTTAATAACAACAAAGTCAAGAAATTTTTACAAGTATGTAAAAATATCTACTAATATATTTCATGAAAAATTTCAAAAAGTGTATTAATACTATTGCTGCTCTAAATATGCTTATAAATGTTAATAAATGATATAACAAAAAATATATTTTAGTTGTTTGAAATGTATAATTATCCATTATAAACTAAATAGTAGTATTGGTTATAAAAGTGAGAATAAAATATTAAATTTATTAGCGGATAGAAAAGTACAGAAATCCAAATACATAACGGTTCCAAAATACTTACTAATCAAAATACTAAAGTGAAAAATTTGTATATATATGAAATTTAGTTATAGTAAGAATTAATTTTTATTAATGAGTTTCATTATTACATTTAAAATTTAAATTGGAACATGCAAAATTCATTTAATATCCATAATACTTAAGAGTATACATTCCACATTCATAAAATTAATTATATAGATTATAAAAAATTAATTTTAGTTCAAAACAATCACTGAAGCTTTAAAATTTAATTATTTTATTTATATCATTAAAAATTTTACTTCATGACTTTTTCATAAAAAATATAAATTTAATTTGAAAGTTTTATTCATAATCACAAAAATTCATAAGAATAGTTATTTGTGATTTACTATTAAATTGTAAATTATATATATGTATATAAGTGAGTTAATAATTTAAAAAAAATATATATTATTTATTCATTGTCATCTTTATATATTAATCAAGTATAATATTGAGTGCCATAAAAACCTTTCGTGCTTCCATTTACTGCTTTCGTTGTTGGTATTTGAGTTCCAAGTCTGTTAACAATTTCTTGTGGATCATAACGCGGACATGGAGAGTAAGCAATTTTACTGCTTCGTCCCGGTATTGGACTAATACGTGCATGGCGGCCACCACTCATACGTCGTTCACTCATTTCAATTAGTTTATGAATTATATATATGAATTACATATCTTTCATATGATATTTCATTTTTGTTCTATTATAAAAATATACGAAGTAATTATTGATTTCTAGTAGTAAATAATTGCCACACTCGTATTTATTTTTATCGAATGATAAAAGATTTTATATCTTTTATTGTTAATTATCATTTTTAAATTATTTGATTAATATTAATATATATACAAAATATATTTTTATATATTTTTATATATATTTATATAAATGCAATATATAACAATATATAGAAATGGAAATTATATGTCTTCATATAAACTGCAATATTACATTGAGATTAAAAAATATTATGTGACAGTTACATTTAAATCACATGCGGACTATATTTTTGAAAAAATAAAGATCTTACTTAAAAATTATACTCTCTCATCAATAGACACTGAAAACTCACATTTTTAACAAAATGTGAATAATGAGAGTTAAGTTCCTTCCTATAATATTCTACTCGATTTACCATGGATTTACCATACTTCTAGTACCAACCTTAAACGACTGCACATTATGCATAATAAGCTGCTTATAACTATATATACAAGTTTTTCTTGATTTTACTATCATAGAAGTCTACATGATCTGCTAAAATAGAGATAGTCCAAACTAAGATGACCAAGTAATCCAAAAATTTGAGGCAAGGTATTTAGTTTCATATTCCATATATTTAAGAGAAATTTTAACCGAATGATTATACAGTTTTCAAATCTTGAAATAAATTAAAACTATATATAGTATTTTTGACTCTACCATGATATAAGCTAAAAAGGTCTAAATACCCGAACCTGCTATTCTTTTATATTAAATCACTCTAAAAATCATATGTTTTTTACTTTAAATAAATAAATAATGCAACAGTTACTGTTGTTGGCAGAATATAAAGTTTAATCAATTTCAATATATTTTTAAGGATTTTTCATATATAGCATAGTTTGCATTTTGTGAAAGTTCTTAGATATATGTGAATAATAGAAAGAAAGTTAAAGAATAATAAGGTATATTACGCATAAGTGGCAGATAAATGTAAAGTCTGTCAAAAAAGTTCTTGACGTGTAGATCAAAATTTTTTTAATTAATTAAAATATAATTCAAAGCATAATAACTTCCTTATATTGAAACAGATATCTTACCATACATCTTTATACGTCTTAAATGGAAGTCAATAAGATATCTTCTATGCTCGTATTGGTTGATAAATAAATGCATTAATGATGGTTGCCAACATTTTTTAAAGATTTTGCAATCTAGAAATTAATTTTATAATATATTTTATAAATTTCTGCAATTTTAATATATATAACTCAACACCTAGTTAATAATGATCATTTGAAATTGATTATGAATGGTTTGTAAAATATCACTGCATGCCTTTATGAGTTTTATCATATAATTTTAAAAGTTTTTGAGATTTTAAATTTTGAATTTGGGAATAGTTAGCAGTACGAGAATTTAATTGAATTTATAAGTCATAAGTTATATTTAGGGTAAGTCTATTTAATTTGTTTGAATTTTACAAAAAAGATTATAACTTATTTTATATATTATTACTTTTAATCTTTTCTAAAAGAGTGTCCTAACAATCCTCAAGTCCACTTCTGGATTCTCAGGAAGATATGCTGATTTAAGGTCCATCATCAACTAAAAGACAAATAAATGATATGATTTCTTAGTCTAGTTAAAGCCTAGTGTGCGTAATAGCATTAACTCAAGAACAAGAAGAAGAAGAAGAAAAGAGTGCCGTATTGTTGCAAGTAAATGATTATGAGTTTTTAGATATAATTAATCATTAAGATACTATTTTAATCTTAAGAAACAGTGCCACACAGTATTTGGTGCCTAATAACTTAATTACTTAATTAATTACTAACTTAACTCCAATATGTTTACTCTTCTTTTTATTCTCGTTTATGAATGAAGCAATTAAACTCCAATATGTTTAATCTTCTTTTTATTCTCGTTTATGAATGAAGCAATTATTTTTGGCCTATTTACACAAATTTCACTTTAATGGATATTTTATTTTTTTATTTTTATTTTAATCAAGAAAATACAGTATGAAAATATGAGTACTATTGTAGATGCAATCACGGATCATTAAGTAAATGCTTTGATGAATAACTCTTAGGTTTATAAACAATTCTTTATAATGATCCAAACACCCAAAAGTTTTTATACTATGATAGTACATAATAATATATATTATATTATAATATATATTATTATATTATAATATATATTATTGTATTATAATATATATTATTATATTATAATATATATTATTTCTATAATGTAGGAATTTCTAAACAATAATAATAAAAGTCAATATTTGTCAAAAAATAATATTGAAATCATTTTTCACATTATTAATTTAAAGCACTTAACTTGTAAATTGAAGCTATTAACTATAAAATATTATGTATTTGATATTTCGTTATAAAAATTTATATTCAAATTTATTGCAACTATAATTATTTAAACATTAAATAAATACTGATCCTTTACCGAATCCAGTATCAGTTTCTAAGCGTAGCACCAGTTTTCTAATAAAGCTATTTATATCAACAAAAATTATAATTTTTTTTCACCTCTTTTCTGCTCATAAGAACATAAGATATTTGTAAGTGTCACGGCTGAAGGATGCGCGTGGCTACAACGTGAACGTAAGAATCACAAGGACATTTATAAACATTTCAGATAAACGTCTATAGAACTACACAAAGTTTTTGCCAAATATTTTTTATAAAACATACCACACATTTTAAGAATATATCTTAAAATTTTTTTTTATTTTTTAAATGAAACATCACACAAAGCAAACACTATATCCAATATTTTACACAAAGCTTGGATAAAACAATATATTAAAAATTTTTTTTTTTCCGGAAATTAAATTAATCGAAACTGCTTTAAAATAATCTTTTTTTTTGGCTTTTTTTAATTTTTTTTTTACACCACGCTTTTTATACTCAACTAAATTAACCGTTCGCACAAATTCTACCTTCGGAGTCCTGCCAACGACTGAAGTTCGCAAACCAGATTTTACACATCGTGTCGGATATTAAATGCGCCTAAAAAAAGCAAAAGCAGTAAATTTACAAATCAAAACAAAACAGAAAATTATTTTCCCATGTGCCTGCCCTACAATAGCCGCATACTAAAGCTCACGTTAAGCTTACAATCGAAAGCTTATCAAAAAGTTACTCATACGCCATGGACCTTTTTATTGTTTAATACAATTCGATTGCAGTGCACACACTGAAGCGCCTACAATGTAAACAAAATTCCATTCAATAATTTTGATCCTTAAGCGCACACGTGCACAGAAGCTTTGTCCTTATTATGTATTATATATAAGTATATATATATAATATATAATATTTATATAGATTTATTACAAATTGTTTGAGCTTTTGTTTGTTTACATTTTGTAAACTAATTTTAACGGTAACTTTTTTAGCATAACTTAAAAATTAATAAAAATTTATATATATTCTGTAAAAGAGTTTTTATATAATACATATATATGTACATCTATTACTATCTCAAACGTGCCTTTCGTTCAGTACATCGCCGAGTTGAACTTTTGTAATCCATCCAATTTTTTTTACAATTCAAATGATTTACTCCATGTTTATGCCTTCAACGATTCGTTTAAATCACATATATTTACGAACTAAAAACACATCATATTCTCAGTACTAAACTATGTTTCCAGTATTAAGTCGCTGAGTTCAACTTTTGTAATCCATCCAATTTCTTTTACAATTTAAATTTAATTTCTTGGTCCCTGCCCTCATTTTTCATTCTCCTTAATTTATTCTCTTATGTAGATGTACTATTAGCAATGGTATTAGCAAACAGATGTACACTTTTACACAAATGCCCGAATAGGTCCATTTATATTAAAAAAGCCCACAGTAACGGGACATGAGTCGTTTGGTATAATTGTGGATATTGGTGATAGACCTGTAATAGATTTTTTCTGAAGTGGGAGCAATGCACACAGGGCAGAGATAACATATGTCCAAAATTTCAATTATGTTTATTACCACATATTGATGGTGTATTAAGACGTTTCCATGAGCATTCAGCTGACTTCTGCTTTAAAATTCCCGATCATTTAACAATGAAGATGGGGAGCTCAAGTGGAACCATTTATGGTAGCAACTGCAGCGATACGTCGTGCAAAAATTGAGATTGGAACTGAAGCATTAATACTTGGTTGTGAACTCATTAGATTGGCCACGTTAGCAGCGTTAAGACCACGTTAGTAGTGGTGTGACAAATATATGTATTGCCGATGCCACAGAAAAACGTTTGGAATTAGCTAGAAATATGGGTGCTAATCATACATTACTTACTACAGATAAGGATGAACCTTCGAAGTTAGTAAAAAATATTATTATAAAAATGGGCAATATGCCAAATAGAACATTTGATTGCCATAGTAGTGAAGCAACCACTTGCTTAGGTATTAAAGTAAGTTTAAGTCAATATGTGGATTTTCAAGTCTACTTAAATTTTTAAATTATTTTGAGGCAACTAGATCGGGTGGTGTTCTTACTCTTATCGGCTTAGCGCAGAATGAAATGAAACTACCAATAATGGAAGCTTTATCACGTGAAGTTGATATTCGTGGGTTATTTATATATGCCAACGTGTATAGTTTTTAATAAATTATTTTAACTATAACATACATATAATTAAGTATTATAGATATCCACTTGCATTAGTTCTGATGGCATCAGGTAACGTCAACTTAAAACCATTAATAACATATCATTTTGATTTAGAAGAAACAGAAAAAGCTTTCAAAACTGTTGAATGTCGAATAGAAAATCCAATAAAGGTCATGATTCAAATACAACCTAGAGACACAAACAACAAGGAACCATTTAAATCGAATGGAGACTGTGTTTAGAGTTATCGTAACATTTACACTACTTGCACTATCAGTTAATAAACTTTGTAATCCCAATGCTTGGGTTAATAATATGATTAATAATAATCTTATCATAGTGAAATACATCATATTGAGTTAGTTATTGTAAAATAAAACTGTAATGTATTCGAAATTATTTGTTGAAAATAATAGCAACATATTTTAAAATAATATATATACATTTTAATATTTTTAGTATATTTTAGTATGAGTATTTTTATTAATATATTCTACTTCAAAAAATTCTTAATTAATATACTACTAAAGAAATATTTTTTATATCATACCTATATTATGCGGTTTTTGCCTGAAACACTAACATATTTTATAGAAACATACGTATGTAAACATATGGTGTATGGAAATTGTTCCTATTGATTCTGTTTTAAGTCAAAGTAGTGAATGTGCCAAGACAATTATATTTGTCGATTTTGACAGCGACTGGTTTGCTTTCTGATATTGTTTTGAGTTCCTCCTTATTAACAGTGTTCGCTACCGATTAATATGGTTATTATTAGTATCGATTACTCTACAGATGCTGCATTCATAAGTTAGAACCGATTCAACGCAGAAATTATATATAAGAACCTTTTTTTATATATCTATTATTTCTATATAACAAGATAATCTATATCTTGTTTATTTTATATAACGTGTGTCGTGCTTTTTGAATTTTGACTTCTATATTTTGACTTCATCCATTGTATATGTTTTTCTATCTCGTAACAATATTAGATACATTGCTGTTATCTACATGCAGGCCTAAATCATCGCAAAGACTTATCTAAGAAATGCTTCCATATGTTCCATATGAACATGTAAAGATAATATATTTTATTGTTGAGGAACTATAGGTATTTATAATCTATTATTACTTTTTTTTTGGATTATTTCAAATTCTAAAATCTAAAACTTCCAAAATTACATGAAAGAAATGCTTTCATATGGTACATGTAAAGATAATATATTTTATTGTTGAGGAACTATAGGTATATATAATACATTATTACTTTTGGGATTATTACAAATTATTACAAATTTTAAAATCTAAAACTTTCAAAATCGGAAACTTTCAAAATTAACGAACTGCTTAACATTTTCTTAAAAATGTTTTATATTTTTATATATTATATAGTATAATATAGTATTTCTTGTGAGAGAGGAGGAGAACCGGTACGAAGAAAATGTGTTGAAACAATTAAGTTTATCCCGATCTACTACCATATGCGTCAGCTTACCTTTTAGACTAATACGTTTTACATAACGAAGGAGATCCTAAAATATGGCACATATTGTCTGCGTAGTCTAAGTCATGCAGAAGTTTAAACAGATTTTTTTAAATTTAAAGTTTGAAACACTCATTTTTTTGTCGTTTTCAATACTTAATATTCAATATTTAATAATTTTTTGTGATATTATCGTAGAAAGAGAAGAGATAACACATAGCAGGAATAATATGAATACGTTAAATAGTATGAAATCATTTCAAGTCTCTGTTTTATGGAAGTACCTAGTTCTATAAGTAAAGTATAAAAGATATCACCCCGCAGAAATATCAAGTGATGTGAATTACTAGATATCAAATACTATTAAGAAAAATAGATTGGACAACATACAAAGAAGCTAGAAGGTCTAACAGCACCTTAAATAGCATCCACTAAGGTATGCTTCAAGATTCTTTATTTATTTTCGTCAAGTCGATATCAACTCTTGATAGCAATATCTAGTACTATTGAAAAAGATATTAAAGGTCATTTCACATTTCCCTGTCATTATCTTTATCTAGTATTGTTAATAATAATAGAGAGGAGAACACACTGCAAGGAACATAAAATAATATGATATGATTGTAAAACTATGTTGGCTGTGTTTTTGTTTTATTTTTTTGAGACTAGAGAGACTGAGAAAAGTCTATTTACTTTTTCAATATTTTACCTAAATCATTTTATAGTTACTTTGCTTATTAAAGCAAATACGGAGAACGAAGTCCGGGACGGAATGTCCACTTTTAATTTTTATTGCAAAATATTTTTTTAAAACTCTAATGAGGAAATATTGCCTACATATGTAATTAAATATAATTAAAAAATGAAAGTTTAAAAACCGTTGATTAATTATGGCTAATTTTGGTTTAAGGTCGAAAAGTGTTATAAATTTCCATTTTATAGATAATATCTTGTTGAACTGTACTTATAATGAATTATTTCCGCATGTCGTTGACATAGGAATTGTCCTGTTCAAGATTTAAAATATTACTTCCTCGTTGCATGCGCTATTAACACTTTTGTTTTTTAATAGAAAGTCTCTTTACTGGCCTCTTTATTGTATATACTGTATACGTACGAGTAGACCACTGTGTATAAATGTGGATACTTTTATGGAATGAAATTCAAACATTTGGCAATATGTATATAAAGAATAATTTATTTATTTGTAGTAATACATATTTGCTTAAGAATTGAAATGAAATCCCATTATTTATTGCCTAATTCAAATGATGAGAACATACACATTTGCACAGAAAATCAATCAAGACCTAGCAATTCTTGAGGGATTTCATTGTTAGCACACCATTTGACTCAGGCGGTTTGTTGCTGACACCTATTAAACTCTGCATTGACACTTTAAAAACAGAAAATAATTATGTTTATTTTTGATATCAGCCGTACTTATTGATTGTTAGTTGGATTTTGTTCGCAGTTATGAATTCGGACAATAATAAGTTTTCAACTTTTCTGCAAAAATCAGTTTGAAAGTAAATGTAAATCGCTGCAGTTGTTTCTTGTGAATATGTCGAATTTGTTTTGGATATTGTTTCTAACTCTAAAAGTGTCCAGTGCATTGAATCAAACAGAGAATAAGATTATGACGAAGGAGATCGAAAGTTTCATGTCTCATCCATTGAGTAATATAGCATATATTAATATAATACTGAGATCTGATGTTATTGATGATAATGTGACAATGTATGTGCATTGGTTTTTTGAACATTTTGGAGTACCAAAACTTGTAAGTACTTACACTAAAGCTTCTCTCAAAAGAGAATCAACTTTGGGGGATACCAAGTTAGATGCTGAACGCGAAAGTTTTATAATACACACTAATATAGATCTTCTAAAGCCATTAGTTGAAAAGTACGTACAACGCGCAGATATAGTCATTTTCATACTTTCTGATGACTGGGACATGGATAATTTACATAAAAACTTATATCACATATGGACAACGTATAACATTTTTAAAACTTACATTCTTTCAATGAATGGCATGTTTTTCTTCAATCCATTTGAGTATAATAATGCAGTTAATAGATATGGCAAAGTTATTCAATACTCTAAAGAAAGAAGATTAGATCTTAACTTGCTTAAAGACCTGCAGGGATATCCACTAAGAATTCAAATATTCAAATCAGTTTATGCACGTCCAGTGTTGAATAAACAGACGAGAAAAATTATAGGTGTTGATGGTGTTGATGGAAGAGTTGCTGATCTTTTACAAAAAAGGTTGAACTTTACTATGAAACTCCAAGAACCGGATCCTAATTACTTCGGGTGAGCAATAGAAATAACACAAATAAAAATACTTTCTTTATTATTGATATAAAATATTTTATAGTGAAAGACAGCTAGATGGTACATATAATGGCGCAATTGGTTCAATTATAAAAAAAGAAATCGACTTATGCTTAACTGGATTTTTTATAAAGGACTACATGGTACCAGAATTAGATTTTACAGTTGCTGTTTATGATGACATGTTGTGCATATATGTTCCTAAAGCGAAGCCCATACCTTCATCAATTCTACCACTATTCTCAGTTCGAAGTGATTTATGGATTGGTTTCATCCTGACTGCTTTTATATGTGCATTTATTTGGGCTATAATGCGACGAATTAATCTGTGGCTCAATATTACCAGTAGGACGGATATAAGTATGAGATCAGCTTTTAAATTTCAATTTTTGCGTATTTTAATCGATACTTGGGTTGTGTGGGTGCGTGTTAATATACTAAGATATCCGCCATTTAACTCAGAACGAATTTATATTGCTTCGTTGTGTCTGGTAAGTGTTATTTTTGGTGCGATTTTTGAGTCAAGCTTAGCAACTGTTTACATTCATCCAATTTATTATAAGGACATAAAAACTCTGCGAGAACTTGATCAAAGTGGATTGAAAGTTATTTATAAGTATTCATCTTTTGCTGATGATTTATTTTTTAGCGAAACTTCTCCATTATTTGCAAATTTAAATAGAAAATTAACTCATCTCAGTAATTTGAATGCAGATGTTACTTTAGATATTGCGCAAAACGGTGGAAAGTCTGGCGTCACTAGATACACTTCCTTAATGTTGGAATCTTTACATTTTGTCATATCAAAACAAATTTGGATAGTACCAGAATGCCCAAAATATTACACTATATCATATGTCATGCCACAGGATTCACCTTGGGAAGAAGGTGTTAATGATTTACTTTTACGATTTCAAAGTTCGGGACTGATAAATAAGTGGATACAGGACATGAAAACTGAAGTTAACATCAAAGTTATGAAAATGAATCAATTTCAGTCAGGCAATGTTTTTAAAGTTTTAACGATAAAGGATTTGCAGCTATCATTTTATGTTGTATTGGTGGGAAATCTTTTAAGTGGCGTATCTTTTTTAGTTGAAAAATTTGTACTGCCTCGATATAGGTCTAGAAATAAAAACTAAAATCTTCACATTTTTTTTTAAATGTAGTTATTGTTACTAAAATAGTTGGTAAATTGAAATAAAATATACAAAATGCATATATTTCATATTGTTGTTATGTATAATAATTTTTATCTATGAAAATTTTAAATAAAATGCTTCTATTTAAATAAAATTATAATTTATTGAATTTTATTATACTAGAATAAAGATAATTTGCATATTACAATTGGATGAATCAAATACTCCTGAGCGGAATGCCAATCAGTTAACTGTAGTCACGGTTGCATTGAATCCACTTTTTAATATTCTTTATTCCTCGCAAAAACGTATCATCACCTCCAATTGACAAATAAAGAAAAGGTAGTTTATAAATGTTTTGCATTTACTATTACTCTACCTTCTCTCAACAAATGAATGAATACTAAACATTTCTTTCAGAAAAATCTAAAATGAACAAAACACCAAAATTTGAAGTCCTAGAATCTGATAATAAAAAGCAATATTTACCCGTAGATACTTGAATCAGATAAAGGTTTAAATAAAATAATTGATTGTATCAGAGTTATCTAGTTTGGTGGTAGGGTCTCATGTAGGATCAAATATTTACTTAAAAACACAGATGTATGAGCATGAGTATACCGTCATAAACCTCTCTCCGGTCAGAGTCTCAGTTTTTGGCAAACAGGGATAGTTGAGGTTGATATTTGTACAGAAAGACTAGATGGGTGCACCTTTTGCTTCAATCCATAAATTAGCAGTAATCAAGACTATAAAAATGGAACCAAAAGGCACACAATTAATTACTTTTGAAATATACAAGTAATAGTAAAACGAAATAAGAGATTATCTATAGTTGAATTATCACATTAAGTAAGGGTCTGAAGACCCCCAAATATGAATCGAATAAGTTCATTTACACGTATTTTTATCCATTATTAACTTATTACAACTTTGGAATAGAACAAAAAGTATTTGTTAATTTTCAGAAATCATCTGAAAGCCGGAAATGATCGAAGTAATTTTCTAGCTATAGGCCTCTTATACATGCAATCAGATTGAGTCCGTAATATTGTGTTCGTTGCATTGAGATAATCGCGAAATTAAAAAATCATTTCAGCATAGAAAGATATGAGTTAAAAAATAAAGTGAAATATTGAAGATAGTGAAAAGGCAAAGCCTGGAATATTTCATACCTTTGAGCACAAAGAAAAATACGGTATATTTAAGTTGACCATGGTACATGACTTTAAAACAAACGGCAGTGGTTCAATAAAAATAGAACTTTACTATCGACAACACAGAACTTCGCTATGAAGCCAATGCTCCAGCTAATAAGATACTCAAAAGGCAAAAAAGAATTTGTATAGATTATTCAAAATAATAAAATTAATACTTGTTTTTTCATTTCAAATGTATATAAGAAACATAACCTATTCGGACATTTTTATTATCAATTTATATTATGCAGCTTACCTTAACTACTACAGAAAGTATCAGACGTATTCTACTATCCAGAACCAATTTCTTAAATTAAAATAAAGCTCCCTCAAATTATTATATATGTCCCTCAAGTAAGATAAGAAATTAAGTAAGATAAGAAATTTGCAACTAACATCCACAAAATCTTCAGCTCCTCTCTATATTTTCTAATTTTAGAAAACAACTTTTGTATCATTGTCATCGTCTTGATTAATATTTTGACATTCTCCTCACTAAGAGGAGAATGTGGTTAAATAGAAAATGGCAACGATATGTTAAAATCTGCTCTTAGAATCTTTTTGGTGTAAACATAAACAAGACTTGCAGAGTAAATCTGTGTTGAAATCAATTAAGCGTCGTATTCCAACCAATGCTATTCCAATACAGACCTTCTAACTCTGCGAGAAGCACTGCAACTCGTTCGACCAGCTGTCATCGCTTATCTTATAAACACGATTATCATATGAAATATAAAAAAGCTATTATTTTAGCAAATTTACTTGTATGTCAAACATATGGATATCCAAATATCACAGTGATGAGTACAGCAGCAGTTCTTATAATTTACTAAATCTGAAGATCCTAACATTCGTAACTTGAATGCATCAACAACTATCACAGTGGATAGCAAACGAAAACTACTGCATTGATATAATATCTTCGAAACTTTGAACGCATTGAAATTATCAAAAACGAAAGAACTTCTTTTGTCGAACCAAAAAATATGCTCCAGATTGAGCCTCGTAGTAATGCTGAGTTTCTATCCCCATTCTATTCATCTTCAAAATCCTCCTTCATACATTCATTCAACACTCACTTTACTATGTTAAATTTGTAGCAACCATTTCCTTCTTTTTCCCTTTAATAAAGTCTCGAAATTTTATATTATCTTTCTGATTGTCACATCGTGGTTATAAACAAAATAGTACTCGTATAATGACATGAACTATGCAAAAACTGTCCAAAGTTCAAAACACTTTAAATAAATAAAGTAAAAAAATCAAAATAAAAATTTTGATTTTATAAAATTGACGTTGAGAAGAGAATAATGTTACTTATGAAAACTTTATTGATTTGACCGATTTTAGATACATTTTTACAAAATCGCTTCAGGTTTTATGAAAAACTGATAAACACAGATTTTTTGGCTATTATTTTTAAGATTCATATGCATTAATTCGTTCTATAACATCATCGTAAATAGTTTCCTTAACATCTATAGCCCAAAGGTAATCAAGATGATTCCAGTCTTCGTATTTAACGTGATGTAAATCAACATTTCTTCCCAACTCATCGGCCAATTGTTCTACATCAACAACGGCAGCAAAGTAATCATTGTCACTGTAGTAGAACTGAAGTGGAGTTAATGGACGGATATTCTCAATAAAGTAATCTGGTGGATTCTTTTGTTTGTAATAACTCTTGTTTAATGTTTTGCCGTGATCATATTGTCGATAATGACCAGAATTAAATTCTTGAAGATAATGAAGTAATTGCTTAGTAGATGAACCAGCTGGATGCGTTTGGCATATTTCAGGCATTAAAGTCTATAAATATAATAAGCAAAAAATTATTTATAATTCCACAGATATTATCACTAACTAAAACTTACTGAGTTGAGATGTGAAGAGTCCCATCCACCCATTAAGAATAAAATGTTTTCGCACATAGGTTGGAAAATTGCTTTATCTTTGCAAGCCTGACTTCCGAGCAATGATAATAGTTTATTGCTAGGCATAAATTCGCTACTACCGATCAACTCACTTAAAAGTGTTGGTTGTCCCAAAAGTGGTGCAGCAATGATAGCAAAAGGAGATGTCATATGAGTCATATAACCGACAGGAGCCAACATATGAGCTGTTTTGATTTTACTGTTGTATCGTGGCAATTGTGAAAGCATGACCATAAAAGCAGTGGTGCCTTGGGAGTGTCCAACATAATGCAATTCACGTTCATCGGTTATAAAGAGTACGTAGTCTAACATAGTTGGTATATCATGCAGACCAATTTCGTGCCAACTGAAGTCCCAGAATGGTGGCAACCATGACGATTTGGTGGTATGATCTTTAGAATATGTGTTGCCACGTGCATTACCCATCCAAACATCAAAACCTTCGTCCGCCAATAAAAACGCTAATGCATTTTCTGGCCCATTTAAAATCCAACAATCGGAACTACTTAAAAGACCATGTTGAAGGAAAACCACGCCTCTGGGTTTGTTTTTGTTGTTTAACTTTGGAGAGTAAGGTATGCGAAACAGTGTTAAAATATAACCGTCACCGGTTTGTACTTCATGCGTTTCTGAAGGATAGCCATAAGCTTGCACTCTATCGGACTACAGAAAATACAATTGAATCAGTTATATTGCATATTGCATCGAAAATTCTATTACTTACGGTAGTCAGAAATTTACGCGCCTCTGGTAAGGGCGTTCCCGACACTGCAACTATAACTACAGCTGCCAACAAGTATTTTAACATTTTTATTAGGCAAATAATTTGCACAGTACTAAAAAAGATATTCGCTGAGAAAGTCTTTTATAGGTTTATATTTCTTATCACATTGATTTTAAATATCGATAACGTCACTCAAACGATTGAACTCCTTGCGCTTATCAATGAATATTAATTTGGATTTCTTTATTGGCATAAGCAATATAACATCAATTATCAGTCTATTATCACTGAGGGGGGTTGAATTGACTGGGAATTATAAATTAACCAAAAGTATATTTTATATTTGTTTCTCAAAACAACTGCTAATGAACAACTAAAGTATCATAATTGCAAATTGATAAAGCTTTCTACGAGCGACCACTTAGCTTAGACTTTATCTTGCTTGTTCTTCATAATTTATTGGATACAGTTAATCAATGAACTGATAGACCACGCTTTTTGCTTTACTAACTTTTCCAATTACGTTATTTGCTTCTTATTTTTAGTAACGCCATAATTTACTGAACGTTTTCCGTTCCAGTAGAGACTAAATCAGTTAACAGTTTGGAATTCGTTAGTAGAACAGCTGCACTATTTTTAGAAAATACTCGGAACACGAAAAGTGATAAACAAATAGTTTGGCAGCGATTTAAATCAAAATAATACTGATATCTTATAATGGAGAGTATGACTTTCTATTTTGTGAGCTATATATTAGTATTTACATCGCTTTGTAATTAAAAACAAGAAATATCTCCAAGACCACTGATGATGGGTGTTTGGCAATAATCGAACAAGCTGTATAGGCAGCCAAAAACTCAATTAATTAAAATAATATTAAAAAGAATTTTTGTTGTTGTAGTTCACTACTGTTCCAAAAACCTCTTTATATAAAAGATTTAATGAAAGCTAACATTCAACTCTTATTTATCACAAAAAATACCATTTTAAGAATTTGTGTAGTTGCTGTTTTTATATAAGAAGGTAAGGGGCTAGTGTTAATACTAAAGAACTAAGACTATAGAGAAATAACTACTAAAGTCATATTAGTATCCAATTAGTATAATAAGCCCCCTTAATTTCGTTTTTGAGTTACACACATGATAATAGCACAATAAATATTAAACACAACTTACTTAAGAACCGATTCTATAGTTTTATGCAAGTTATAAAATGGGACCATCTATGAAATACAAGAGAAGCGATGACAGCTAAGATATTTAAGATATTTAACTAAGAAAATCAAACAAGAATAAAGCAATTAGGAAGTTTATTTTTTATAAATAACATTGCGTGATTTTTGGTTTCATAATCAGAAAGAAATCCAATCATTTTTGGTAGCTTCTAGTGAAAATAAAATTTGATTAATGGTGCAGTATTATACACGTATTTGTTAAATAAATACAGCACTTAATTATTCATTTAACACTATTTAATGGCTGATTCCTTTTGGATTATGCTTAAAATGAAAGTGTCATCAAACGTGAACGCACCTCAAAGCCACTCATACATGGCGCATCTGAATGAACTGCAACTCTTCAAGAACCAAGCGTACAAGAGAAATAAATTGCAAACTTTTGAAGCAAAAAAATCAAAAGTTTCAATAAAAAAAATATTGGCACATCTTGGAAAAGAATATTGTGATATTTCATCTCTACACTGTGTACATTATTTGACTGACAATGGAGTGCAGAAATTTGAAAAGTAATTAAAAGTCTATAAACTGCTACATAACATATTATATCATATATAAAGTTGAACTTTCTCTTATTTTGGGTAATCCACAGAGCAATTTGGTTTCTTATACTTGTGGCAACATCTATAGGTGCTATATTAACTTACTTTGAACTGGCCGATTTATATTACACACAGCGAATACAGACAACTATTATGAATTCGGTCCATCCAATATTCTACATCTCATTTCCATCAATTGCCATTTGCGCCCGTAATCGCATTAACTATGAACGTCTAAGTGCAGCTCGCTCGCTTTTTCTGCCTTCCAATGTTTCTAAGGAGAGCATAGATGTTTTTAACACATTTTTTGAACATTTTGAAGATTTGAGATTTAATAAAATTTCTCATTTGGCAAGACTCTTCAACAACGCAACCACTGAAAAGCAACTATCGCTTATAAAAGATGTTAATGTTCTGGAAGTCGTAAACTTTCTCTCTTTTACCTGCGAGGAATTATTTTCAGATAAGTGTTATTGGCGTCGAAAGTCATATAATTGTTGCGATTTATTTACCATGGAGCGAACCGAAGTTGGATTTTGTCAAGTTTTTAATTCCGTGATTGATAAAGGTAAAAAGGAAAGAAAGGTAAGCTCAAATAGATACTTAAACAGAACTTAAATTCTTCTTCCAATTTAACTGTGCTTAAACGTAAGAAAAGGGTAAAGACAGGTTAAACGTTAAAGAATAGGTTAAGATAAGTTGTGAAACTGTTTACAATATAATAATTTATTATCATTGATATTTTTCTAATTGGAGTATTATAAATTTTACTAATACTCGTACCACTCGTAACACAGTACTTGAGGGAATATGCCGTAGATACGAAGATTTACATAGGTAACTCTGACTCACTGAAGTTATGGGCAACGCCATTGACCGATTTATTTTATATAGTAGAAATAGTTAAGTATTCTAGTACTATGTTGCAGTTAGACCATAGCGTATTTAGATATAACGTACAGAGACAGTAGTAATCAAGGGAAAATAAAAATATAGAATGAGAAACCCGACGAGACCCGAAGAGAACGAAAAGAAAAGTTTCAGAAATATACATATATAGATATGAATATATTTATTTTCTTATTCTTATTTAAATTTTTATTCTATTATTTTTGTGAGGTGTGATTAATTTAAAATCATAACAGTATTATCTAGTGAAAAACTAAAAAACTATATAATTCAATGAACAAGAATCAGTAGAAGATTTCAGTGAGATAACGTTCACAGAATGCTTGATATATGAAAATTGCTTTCCAGAGAATTATAAATAAAAAAAAAGAAACTGAAAAGGCATCATCACTGAATAAAAATCAGCTAATATTTTAATAATTGTAGTAGTTTCAGTTAGTTTTATGTCAGATAATCGATCTGATTTTTAAAAAATTTGAAAATCTTAATAAACTTCAAGACCTCCCACTAAACAACAATTAAAGCTTCGCCAAAGGTTCCAGATGGTTTTAAACTTCAAGTTTTTCTATTACATGATAGCACAATGGGCCCATAGACCTAATTAGATCCGCTTTGGATCGCCGGTATAACCTAATCTAACTACTTAACCAGTTTAACAAGTCAGTTAAATCGTGTTTCATCGTTAATTGCTTTTGTTATTATGAAAGACATATAGCAAATTTTGCCAATTTTTTGGTAGCGGTGCTAATGAAGTTATGGCTATCACACATATAATAATGGCAATGCTTTTATATAGCCTTTAAAGCCATTCTGTAGCTCATATTTCAAATGGCATGCGTATATTCTTCACGTGTGAGGTTGTTATCGTTCCAATGAAAAAAATTTAGTTAAGTCTATAAAATTTCATTTAATTCTAATCGATTAAAAAACCCAATACATGAATTTTACAATTACTTATACAGTATGTCATTTAGCTCGTTCTGGATTTACTGTGTTAAAGTTTCTGAAAAGACGTTGCCTTAAGGTGGACTATCTTATATGAGTACGAGAAATATACTGAAATAGACCCCTGTTTTAATGGTTTATTAATAATTTTTTTGTGATTCCAAAATTAAGAGATATCTTAATGGTGAACAGCTTTACCACACTTTTTAACCTGTAATTAATTTAATTCAGCTGTAATTAATTTAAATGGTTTGGGTAATTCTTGCCTATGACAATTAACAAAACAAATTTAAATAATAATAATGACTCAGTTTGTTTTTATATAAACTGGAATTTGTAATTTTTTTTAAATGTTTAATAATCAAAATTGATCAGCGTGCTCTTATCAAGTGTTATATGTATAGATGTATAGATTATCAAATTAATTAAAAATATAAGTACGTGTTGAAGTAGACTGTAGATTAATAAAATGATATTCATTATCAAATGCAATATATTTTAGAAAAATGATAAATACTATCCATACCATAATGCTGAGTCTGGAGAAAGTTCCGGTTTAGAAGTGGATATCATATTGGATGAAGCAAAAATGAGACCAGGCTTCAACGCTACCAATGGTGTTTATGTAAGAAATATCTTATAGGACAAGTATACAGTTTCATATGAATTAATTTTAGATAATGATCAAACAACCTGAACAATGGCACAATGATGCGAGATTCATAAATTTCAATACATATACAAAAATTGCTATAACAGCACAGCTAACCGAAACGGAAGAAAGAGCTCGAGTTGTTCCAGTAGAGGAGAGAAAATGTTTCTTTGAAGTAGTGTTTTATCAAATATAGTATTTTGGTATATTAAAATGTCGTTTCTGTTTATACTTTATTCATGCTAGGATGAATCTCATCATCCCTTGTATAAGAAAATACCGGAATTACTTTATTGGAGAGGTAATTGCCGCACACGTTGTCATCAGGAATACGTAGTTAAATATTGCAATTGCAGTCTTAGTGTATTTTTTCCAAAATCCAAACAAGGTAAATGTAATAATTACTTCTGTGTGGGTAGCTTACCAAAATTACCTATAAAATACACGAATTCTTCATTGAGAAACATTTTAAAATTACTTCTAAAAACTAATCAATGATGTTATCAGTTCAGGCACAGACAATAAAATTGGGTGATGTAAGTCTCTCCATGATATCACAATAGCTCACAAAATTATGTGAGTTCAAATTGCTTCCAATAATGAAGCGCTACAATTATGTTTTTAATGTTTTTTTTACCTTGTTTTACCCCGGGACTAAGTTAGTATTACTTCGAGGTAGTGCACCTGCCAGTCATTCAACTAATCACAGGATCTTTTCAGCAAAAATTACTATGCGATCCCAGTTTGTTTTAATTTCATTCATTTTTCATTTTTTCCGTCTACGTCCTTGAGCAGAAAGCACCAACTTGCGCCGCTAGAACTTCTCGTTCCGGTACCCACTTATTGCACTCAAAAAATGTGTGCTCTGTGGCATCATGCTTAGCTCCGCAATAATGTTTATAATAATAATAATAATAATAAATATTATAACCTTATGTTGATTATTTATACAAAAAAACTATCACAGCCATAATTTTTTTTATAAAATATCGAATAGATAATTTCACGGACTGCAGAGCTACGGACTTCAAATGTATCTATACCCACAATAGTAAGTAGATTTAATTAATTTCAATCATTTTATCTGGTGTTTAACTTTATGTCATTTAATATTGTAGATATATTTAGCTCAGAGCATCACGTATTTGAAAGTGAATATATCGATGATGTAAATACTGAATCTATGATCTGTAATTGTCTCAATAGCTGCAATCAGTTGATCTTCGACTATTATTTTACCAGCGTACCACTGGAAGGGTAAGCAATAAGTTCTAATTAATATACTAATTAAATTAAATGTCTATCTTTTAGAATCAATGGCAGTGATAAAATTAAAATGATTCACCTTGACATTCACTATCAAACAGCAAATATCATCAAGTACAGCACACGAATGCGCTTTACATTTGTGGAATTATTAGGTGCGTTAAAGTATTAATATATTTGTAGTTACATAAATATATCTCTATATCATCCATAGTAAAAAGATCAAACACATCGATATCTTTGACTAACATATTTTTTTCACTAATTTATGCTAAGACTAACTGATTGAGAGTTTCATGAGTTTTATTAGTTTATATCTTTACCCAACCAAAATTATATATAGCTTGAGTTCTCAAAAAATAGATTATAGCATGTGTAATTAAAAAAGAACAAATGAACATGTAATTTTTATTTTTAATAACTTAATTATTGGTTTTCAAAAGTTTGACTCTCCGCTGTAATGGTCTATATGGACTAGGCATTTCAATTCTAATTTTAAGAACACAATAGAAATTTGGATAGGATATAACAATGTCATATATAAACCAACCATGTCTCTCACGCATAAGTTTCGTCACATAAAAAATTTTTTGTTGTTTTGATATACCAGATATCGTCTAATATCGATAATATATGACTAATGTTGAGTACGAATCTAGAGAGATTATATGTTTGGGACACTCAAATCATTATCAATAAGCAATTGTTCTTATATAAAAATTGAATTTACACTCCTTTTTAATCAACAACCTAGCATATTTGTGGTTTTATAATCAAATTTCTATATAAAACATATAAATGAACCAGTAAATGTGATGAAACACTATACGATTGTGAATATGTTAGAATTGATGTACAATTCATGTAGAAACTCTATAGTGACATACTGACATAGCATACTATTATATCAAAATTTATTTAGCCAGGTCAAGAATTTACAGTAGCATATTTAGTTAAATTACAAACTAAGTGTACACCCATTTCCATAAATAGCTAGCTACCTGATATTTAATATATATATCCCTGTTATAGGTCTGTTTAAAATTGATAGTGTAACATAACTGTTCCTTGGAGATTGTTTATTGAAGGGTTCAGGACAATTCTAGAAATATTTGCCAAGAATATTCCAAACAGATAACTGTGTAATTAAGTTTCAATCGCAGAGGGACTGATATTGATTATGTTTAATAGGTTTAGAATTACTTCATTATTTAACATGTAAATAAAAAATAGAAATATCAGAAATATCTTCTAATTACAAACTCTTAAAAACTTAACTTTAATTTTTTTTTTTAATTATTATTTATAACAAAATTCAACTTATTTTATATTCAATTTCAGCTAGCTTTGGCGGCATAATAGGACTTTTTCTTGGAGCCTCATTGTTAAGTGCCATAGAGTTGGCTTATTTCTTGACAATCGGTGTGTATGCTCGTCTACGTAAGCAGTATAAAAATAAACCACTTCCAGTTACAACAGTGAAGCCTACATATTATCAAAATGATTTAAATCCATATAAAAATAAAATTATTAATGTTAAATTTTAATAACTATGAATATTATTAAAAATTCAAATTTAAAAATAAATTACGAGACACTTATTCCATTACGCTATATGTCGATGAAGTCTGGTCTTTTTAAATCATTTTCAACTGTTAAGTGATTAATGTTTAGTGCTTATGTTTTCAGTATATGCTCCAAGCTTGTGTGTCGGTTTTCTCTATTAATTGCAAAGAGTGAGGTGGATCTTTCAGATCGAAGTTTCTGTAAATCACTCTCGGACACTTCGTAATAGGCACAAATTAAAATAGGTCAGAAGCAAGTTATTCCATTATGCTATTTATCGTTAAACTTGATACACGAAACAACAACTATACGAGTCATTATGCATCGTCTTGTACAGGATATAGTTGGATTATGGTAAGTAGAAGATTGTCCTTTAATTCTTTATTTTTAAAAACTGGCAAAAACCGTTCTTGGAATCATTAAATTTAAACCCAGACTTTGGGCAGTACAAGCTTTAAAGCTTTGTGTAGCTTTCCCATGAATTTCAACATCTTTATTATACTACGGTCTTTGTTATGATGTCTTTATAATATTACGGTATTTGTTTCTACGCCTTTAAACATTACGGTCTTTGTAGCAACGCAAATAATAGTGTGGACACAGTTTCTAAGGTGGAAGCATCTAGATCTCATTCATGCAGCCTTCATATCCTACTAGCTAACAATAGAGGGCAGCTTTTCATATTTTTCGTATCTGTAAAGGACTCGTAGAAATGAAGATGCAGAGAGAACTGTCCTTTGTAAATAAAAAGTTACATTTTTTTATAAAATTTAATAAATATAATAAATAAAGAAATGAAATAAATAAAATAACTGAACTGTGTAAAGTACACTTAATATTAAACGCAAAGACCGTATTACATATTACGGTATTTGTTAAGAGTAAGTAAAGAGGTTGATACATGTCTGCCTTCAATTAGTATCACAACTATCTTTATTAAAATTAAAATAAATAAATAATTATTTCATTTTACTTTAATAAGTAAAATTTAAAAAATAGAATAAAAAAATATTTTTATTACTTTAATAAGGAACATATATACATAAACATAGGTAGAAAAAATTCAAGACCTGAACTAACATTTTTTTAGGAAAGCACTCATAGAGAAAATGATTAGTAAAAAAAAAGATATATTTTATTAGAAATTATTTATTTAAAATTTATTTTTTCAGCTGTAGCACAACTTACAGTAGATCTTGAAATTAGCTATCAGGAAACATCATTCATATATCATTCAACAATAAGAACCGAAATTATATTATATCACTTTTTAATCATTATTTATTGAGTTAAATTGCTTATGTGAGTTTACTATTAGTCTATGCAAAAAAAAAAAAAAATATTCTGTAAATTCAGCAAAAATAAAAAAGTATTATGGCGATCTTAATCAATATCAAGTATTTATTTGTGATATAAACATTGTCAAACAGTCATCCCATGCGCCTGCATTAACTGATCACCCCAAAAAACATCCAAACAGTGACTCAAATCATTTTGAATAATCGTATAGTTAAGATCAGTGAAATGACTGATATATTAAAGATAGCAAAAGACTAGGCGAAGTTGTGCTTATAATGTATATAGTTTTTGTTCATAGTGGACTAAAAATTGCATCTTTTTATAGTACACTAGATTTAAAGTATTATTTAAAGTATTCCGGTGATCATCTGATTGCAAGAAAAAATAAAGTGGTTGGTCCAAAGCGAAGAAAAACTCTCACATTCGCCTATAGTATTATAACCTCCATTTTGTATGTTGAAAGAAAGAAAGCTCCAAATTAATTACATCAAATAGTAAATATATAGGCCATATATATATTATATAAATATATAAGGACCCGAGTTCGATTCCTGGTACTTGCAGTCTGAAAAATAATTATTTACGAATAATTAAATATAAGAATTATTTCCAAGACCACTGATGAAGGGTATTTGGCAATACTCGAAACAGCTGTATGGTCAGCCAAAAATTCAATTAATTAAAATAATTTAAAAAAAAAAAAAAATTAATTTTTGTTGTTGTTTCACTTCTGTTCGAAAACCTCTTTATATAAATATATAATATAATAAATATATTGTAAATATAATATAGGTCTCATATAATAAAAAAAATGACTTCTTTTAACAAGATAATTCTGACAATGCATATATCACAAATCATTGATTATGATGGTCAAACTACATGGTAATCGTGAATTAAAAAACCGACGAATGTGGTACTCAGTTTACCTTCTTCTGGGTACAGACACGTACTTCTGGGCTATACAGAATAATTGATAATAATAATTATTATTACTGGAATGGAATAATTACTGTCACCTGTAAATTTTTTATTAAAGAATAGTGTTGTAAAAAATACTTACAAGCTTTGGGTAAACGAAAGTAATTGCTTCATGAAAGATATTCTTTAACATTGAAGTTAATACGGCCGCAACTCTATAGTAAAGGAACGAATGGAATTACTCAACATTCCAAGAGAGGATACTTTTAGGGTCGTGGGTAGCAAAACCAGTCACTAGTTATTTTACTGGCAAACTAAAAGTACGCTTTTGAGCAAGAAAAAAAAACATTCTTCAAACATTTCTATAGCTAATCAAATCTAGCTTACAACAGTGTCAGCCTCTAGAGCAAATAAGTTCTAAGCTCGCTTACAAAAGTGTTCAACTCTAACATTAAACACATCTTGATTTTTTTCAGGGCTTTGATATTGTTCCGTATATGAAATGAGTTAAAGTTTAATGTTGAGCAGTCGTATCACGGTATATTCCTAAGGTCTAAATGTAATGGTCAGTTAAGCTGACTGCCACAGTATGTTGACCTAACCCAACCTAACTTCAGTCTAAGAAAAAAGTGATTTCAATTACACTGTCTTGTAAATATTTTTATCAATAAAAACAAGAATTATTCTTGGTGTTTTTTTATGTTTTTAATTTTATTTATAATATTCTTGTTAAGTTTAAAGAATAGATAATTAGTTTTGTTATATTGTTAAATTGTTAGTTTTTCATTGTTTTTGCTGTTGTTTAAGATTATACAAATTAACATGAAAAATGAAAATTACATAATTTCCATTAATATACTTTTATTTTATGTACTTAAAATTTTACACATATCAATATTTTGCATTTTGTTTTTAATAATAATAATAATAATTATTTTTTTTTTTCATTTCTTTGTGTTGTTTTTAAAAGTTAAATTCAATGTTTATATATATTTATACTCTTCTACTTTATAATTTTTTTACCAATACTTGCAAATGTTATTCACGATTTTTTTTTCTTTTTTGGTTTTGTTAATTTAATTAAATTTGATTTTTGTATTTGTATTTGTTAATATTTTTTCTTATAATATTACAAAGAATTTTAAGAAATTTTTGCATTTAAAATAATTTACCTACGAAATGGATTAAATTATATTTTTACACACAATGAGCCAATTCTGCTCTGCTACTTTTCAACGATAAATTTCAAATATTCACCATACGGCATACAGCATAATTTGTTTAGCGATCATGGTGAATACAGAATCGTGGTGTATAAAAATTTCAGTGTTATTCAGTACAAAACTTAAGAAAATGCAAAGCTTAAAAGCTTAAATGATTGAATATTTCAAAGTATGTGAAGTGGTGAAAAGATAAGTCTTTTTCAGTGAAAATTGATTTTATATTTGTTTCATTATTTTTAATTTTTTTTTGTAATTTATATTTTTGTAGATATAAATAAATATTTTATTTTACACACACACAAATTTATAATTTAATTATGTTAAAGATATTTATATTTTCTTTTGTATTTTTTTTTTATTATAATATAAATTACTAATTATATAATTAATTAATTTTGTAAAGCTTTATTTTTTATCTATTATATTTATATATTTCATTAATTTAAACTTAATCTTTTTGTTATTTATATTATATATTTTTAAAATTTAATTTTGTTTTTATTTTTTATAATAAAAAAAGGAAGAGGAGACGAAAACTCGTTGCTGCATTCAATTTGCTAAGTGTTCCTTATATATATATATATATATAATTATTTTAATGTAAATATATATATTTAAGTTATATATTTATAAATGTACTGTGCTTATGAGTAGTTAATTTTAAATTTTTAATTTTATTTTTATATATATTACCATTACTTAATTTGTTAAAAAATTATGAATTTAGCAGTGTAAAACTATTACATACATATACATATATTTATACTATATATATATATGCATATATACAATTGTTAGATACACAAATTTTTTTGAAAATGTTTGTTTAATTAAAATATAGGCTAAGAAATAATAATTAAGTTTACTTAGAAAAATAATTTATTTTGTGTTTCACACTGCAATAGAACATTTGTGTATATATAAATTTTTTTATATTATTTTAATATTATTCTTTAGTAAAGGTGTTAGATTTCTTTTTTATATTTATATAGTTTTATAGATCTTTTTTTTTTTTGTTTGACTTATACGTTTTTTGTTATAATTTAGTTTTTTAAGCTATACTTTGAAGGCTTATAATTGCTTTTTTTCCATTTTTGTCAATCTTCAACCATATTAAAGAAAGGTTTAGTATAAAAAATTTAGTTAAAAACGCAAGAACCTCACATTTAATAATTTTTATGAAAGCAGAGTATCACGTTAAAGAGACTGAGAAGTATAATTTTGAATCCTTCCCGCCTCCGACTGTAGTTTGATTTTTCATTTATCCTTTAGCCGTCGTCTTATAGAAATGTTACAAATGTTTTATCTATATATAAACATTATATGTATGACTACTTTATATTTAGATATATACTATATATGAAATAATTCATAAGTATTTTATATCCAAATTTAAAATACATATACGAAGGTCAAAGCCTGTTGGAGAAGACATGTTATTTTGTTACCTTTAAATAATAGTACATCTCTATAGTTTGCAAATACGGATTCAGTAAATGAGAATATATTATTATAGAGAAAGCAAATGCAAATATTTAGAAGATCAACTAAATTTATAATAAAATTAAATTAAATTAATTTAATTTACATTTTTATGTTTTCAACACACTTGAATAGGTACAGTTTGCTAATGATTTTCATATTATTATTAATTTTATTCTTTATAAAATACATTTTTGATATATATATATATAAATATATTCAATTTGTATGTTTTTCTAATTTGCATAATCGGTAATACGTATACCATATATGTATATATAATATATATATTTGACATATTTATAGGTGGTTGCACATTTGAGGTTTTAATAATTAATTTATTGATTACTAATCTTTGTTCAATTATTGAAATTGTAAATTAGCGGTAAAATTAAATGTAGGAATGAGAAAATAGAGAATAGAGTTTTAGGTAGGTAGATTGAAAATGGACCCAATGAAAATGCGAGTCCTCACATAAAGATATCTTAAAAAGTTCTATTGAAATGTATACAAGTATATGAAAACTCCAATGTATGATAATTGAACATTTTGAAAGCATTTATTCCCCTTTTTCTACTTCACTTTTGTCTCCACCATAAACTATTCAATAACATAACCATGTATAGTCTAAATCTGTTTGAAAGGATATCTGTAGCCAACATAGTGAGAAATATAAGATGATCTTTGTACGGTTCGACCTATTAGAAAATTTATATATTCTAAAATTTTACTGTCTGAAGAACCTGATAGCTGCATGCATATGGAGAACATGTTACTTTTTGCTCGAATGGTGGTAAGTTAATTTCGATATAAATCAGCTATTTCTGGTAATATGGACCAATGGAACTGAAAAAAAGACCTCAAATCATTTCTCTTAATGGTTAAATTTTAAATAAAATTCCAATTCGATTCGTTTTTGTTATGTATTTAATAAAATTTTTCCTTTCAATCGAAATTATGCTTGCTAGAATTACAATGAATTTTTATTGTTTATATGTATTAATAAAAGTTGATTTTTTAAACATAAGTTATAATTATTTTATATTTAATATTATTTATTTGTTTGTTGCTGTGTAATACCACACCAATTAAATGATAAAAACGTATTTTTTACTTTTACATTTACTTTTCAAATTGGGAAGAAAACTAATTTAATTTAATTTATTAATTAAAATTTGTAGTTATCATTTGATTAAGAATAATTGAGATTAGTTTATTCAAGTTACATCGTATCATCCGGGATATTATATTAAATTAAAAACTGTATTTAATATTTTATTTAATAGTAATATAAAACCAACAGGTAATAGTTCCTAAAAAATAAGTAATACAAATTAAAAATTAATTAATTTATAATTAATAAAAATCATTTTAAATTAATAGAAATAATTTTTAATTAATAATAATAATTTTGAATTATTAAAAATAATTTTTAATAACTAAATATATGTATATTTTTATTTAATAAAAATAATTTCTAATTATTAAAATAATTTTCTTAATAACTAAAAATTATTTTTAATTACTAAAAATAATTTTTATTTAAAAAAAATGTTATTATTTATTTTATTTAATAAAAATTATTAGTATTTATTTTAATAAATATTATTTCATTAATAAAAATATATTTTTGATTAATAGAAATATATTTTAATTAATAAAAATATATTTTTTATTAATAAAAATGTATTATTAATTAATTAAAATATATTATTATTTAAAATATATTATTAATTAACATATATTTAGAATTACAAAAAATACATTTTAATTAATAAAAATATATTTTAAAAATACATTTTTATTCCTTAAAAATACATTTTATATTAATAAAAATTCATTTTTAATAAAAAAAAACCGTTTTGTTTATTAATATTATAATTTTACTATTACGGTAGATTACATTATTCATGTGTCCAAACTCTCAGTTATCTACTGACTAGAGCTTCGTACCTGTCATGGATCCATAACCATTTTCATGGTTACAGACCCATGCCCAAGTTGTATTACCTAATGACAATACCTGGAGACACGGTAATATTTAATGAAATATTATGAATAATATTAAAAGTAAAATATTCATTCAATAAAAGAAACTAAATTAAATATTTAAAAAACTAAAAAAATGCCCGGTGATTTCCGTCTTTAGCAGCTGCAATTGTTTTGTTGCACATTTTTTTCAGTTTCAGAAGGGAAAAAATAATGGTGGAAAAAAACCCTTTTTCAAATTGAATCTTAATCTATATTTCTAGCTGACAATTTCCTTGGATGTATTTAGTATATCTACAATTTTAAATGTACATTAATTTTAATTCAATCTAATTAAAGCCTATAAAAGTAGAAAATTATTAGACAAGTATAAATTTTGATTATTTATATTAAAAAGACGAGAGTAGATAAAAAAAAAACAATATAGAAAGAATAATTTAAAAATATTTTCGATACGAAATTAAATGAAAACAAAAAAAACCTGAAGTGCATATCCATTTTTTTCTGATTTTCTAATCGATTCTCAATATATAATATAATATAATATATAATATATAATAGAATATATAATAGAATATATAATATAATATATAATATAATATATAATATAATATATAATATAAATATAATATAATATATAATATAATATAATATATAATATATAATATAATATAATATAATATAATATATAATATAATAATTATATACTTAATGTACACTTGACCCTTAAAGCTGAGTCTACAGCTGCAATCTCAGAAGCGAAAAAAGGTGAAGACAGCAGTTAATGACCACTCCTCATCAACTCACTTAACTCAAAGCTTCGATGAGAAGAACCTGAAGAGTTGCGGTACAGTTTCAACACAAATAAGAAATACTTATATCGATGATTAAATATTAATGGAAATTTATTCTTAAAAACTATTTTAACGTAGCCTATTTTGGCGGAGCCACATAAAGCAGAGCTTCTTCAGATAGTTTTCTTTTAAGCACACATTGACGTTTTAGTTTTGTTTCTAATTTAAAAGACAATTAGCATACACATATTTTTTGTTTTTTTTTTTTTGGTTTGTTTTGTTTAGTATGTCCATGACAAAAGCAAAGTTAAATGTGTGTTCGTGAGTATGTGTGTGTGTACGTGTATGATTTTAATTGTGTGTTCTGAAAATAATTCATTTACTTATAACATTAATATAATTTATGTTTTTTCTGCTTTTACAATTTTTACTTTTTAAGATATTTTTAAACAATTTGTGTATTTCATCCGCTTTCACATTAAAAATTTCGTTTTTCGTTTTTTTTTTCTTGAATTGTAATTTTTAATTATAAACTATTTTGTTATCTTAAATGTTAATTGTTAAAAATGTTTGCCGCCATTTTGCTTTAATTATATTAACTATCATTTTACAAAACTTGTAGTTGAGACTGCTTTCCTCAAGTAAATCCTTTTCAGGTTTGCTGTTTCCTCTCTCTCTCTCTCTCTCTCTCACAAGCTCGCTCCCTCTCTTTCTTTCTTAGGTTTTTGGAATAGCTTTCTTTGAACAATTTTACACTTCCTCCTCTCTTCGCACTTAAAAATTGGTGGTAACAACTTTGCCGAAATGTTTTCATTTCTCCACTTTAAATTGTGGCATTTAATTTTATATCGAAATATTTTTAAATACATATATATATATATGGTTTTTTTTTAAATTTTTAATTTATATTTTTGTTTCAATTTTTATTTTTTATAATTTTAATATAATAATGTAAGAAGAATTTGTTGTTGTTATGCTTGCTTCAAAATTTCTATTACATCAAATTCAATATTACTAAATATACATGCATATATATATATATATATATATATATATATACTTGTTGTGAAAGAAAATTTGCATTTGATGTAGTGTTGTTGTATTAGCCATTATCTTTGTTTTTTGTTTCTATTAATTTTATCAACATTATTTTCTTTTTTTGTTGTTTTTTTTGGTATTACAGAAAACATAGAAATCATTTCTATGTTTTTGGATTTCTTTCAAAATATTTAAATGGAAAATGGAGTTGTAGTTCCTTCATCAATCACAACGTGCCAAGTGAAGAAGACAGAGGGGCAACGTTTTTATTTTTTTATATTGTTGTAGTAAGAAGTTTGATTACTTATTTTATTTTTATATATTTATTTTTATTTATTCATTTCTCATTGAAATCTTATATTAATTAATATTAAAGTAGTGTGTGTATGTGTGTTGAATGTGTTTTTATTTTATTTCATTTTCATTTTAAATTGTATTCATTAATAATAACGTAATTTGGGTTTTAAATGTTTTAAGTTGAAATTGTTTTTTGTTGTTTGCTTAAGATTTTAATGGTTTCCATAGCAAGAACGACGTCGCATGGTGTTATTGCGCACAGCTACAGTCTTCGTCAACATCTTAAAAACATAGAAAGGCTTAAAAAGAGGTAAATTAGCTGCTCACTTCGATGTCATCATAGTCACGAACTCTGCAAAAAAAAATAGAAATGTTTTTATTACTGACAATTCTTCATTAAAAAAAATATATATATAAATATTTTATATATTTGTATATAATATGAGTAAACTTAAAACTATTAAAATGTTTTAATAACTGAACAGAATATTAAATAATTATTGCTTTCTTGACTAGACTCCTTGAAAAAATGAGGCTATTATTATATTCATAGAATTTGACACCTACAGATTCTGCAATATGTAGAATTTGACACCGTCATTACTGAACCGATTGAGCTGTGAAATTTTGAATCAAAGGATAACTTTAATCAATGTCGTTGTTTTTGTAGCCCGATGGAAGCTATTTGTTAGTTCCGGGAGGTGTTGAACGACAAGTGTAGGTGTAGGTGTAGATCAATAGTCTTATAATTTGTTTTGGTTAGGTTCGTAAGCCTTCCCATATATCTTATAGGTCACACATTGTACTATAATCCCACCTAGTAATAATATAATGATAGAATAATAATGGTAGATTGCTCTCCAACAATATACAATGTATATTTCAGAAAAAAAAATTAATAAATAAATAAAATTACGTAATTTGAAAAACAAATTAATAAATTGTGAAGAAGAAAAAAAAACATTCAGAAGAAGTTCAAACAAATATTGTGCGCTATTTTTGATACGAAGTTGATGTGCGATAAAAGTTTGTTGCTATTTGCTTGATTAATGCTAATTAAAATCAACACTACTAACATTTTGATGAGTACGTGCCTAATCACAAGGTGTGTGTGCTTTAATTTTAGCCATAAAAGTATAAATAAGCATTGAAATAAAGTTGGATTTACTGACGCTGGCATGACAAGGGCGCTGATCTTTGGGGGTTGAGTTTGTAAATCTATCACAGAATTACGTATATGAACTGCACTCAAGTATAAATTAGGGAATTTGTTTAACTTTTGTTTTTTACTTAAAATATTACTTTGGCTTGCTGCCAGTTATTATAGAAATAAAATTCAAGGAATATATAAATATACTTATATAAAGACATATTTATCAGTAAACGGGTGACTTAACAGATATTTTGTGAAATCGTATTTTGTATGTACAAAATTTAATTTTTCTTTAAAGAAAGTATTAATGTTAATTAATATTAATATTAATTCAAGGAATATATAAATATATTTATATAAAGATATATTTGTGAGTAAAATGGTCACAACCATCTTTTTTTTAAGAAAGAATTAATGTGAAAAGTTTATTCTTAAATATTTAAGAAATTTAAAGAAAAATTTAAGAAAAAAATATATATATATTAATAATAAATGTATAGCAGCAAAAACTATAATTGTAATTAAAATGAACACAGACTATATTCGTATTTGAGTGCAAATATTGAGGAAGTGCACTCCTCATTTTCAAGGTGTGTTTGCTATTGGCAAATTTGGAAAACAATTTTTAGATATTTTATTTTTTTCAGAAAGAAAAAAAAAACATTAAAACAAAAGGTGCGGTAGGCTACTATTATACAATGAAATTCTTGTTTTTACCTCAAACAAATGTCAAGGATACCACTAACGCATAGATAAACGAACAAATTTGCATATCTGTAGGCTCTTTACTGTTTACTTTAACAACCAACAGTAATAAGAACGAGAATATCAAATAAACTTAAATAAAAAATAATAATAAAAATGTATTACAAAAATAAACTTAATCTATTCACATAAAAATGATTAACAATATTTTTATATCGATTGATTGATTATGATTGATATCATCATCATTCGTTGTGAAAAAATTTTTTAAATGTTACAGAAAAATACAACCTTCTGTTTTCTATTACATCCTTCACATAACATAATTGGATTATATTGTAGTCCATTTTATTTCTTGCACACGTGGAAAATTTCACGCATTTTCGGAAAAAGGGGTAAAAATATAATATATTCCTCTCATAATCTACTATTTACTTTTAATATCAGCATGTAAAGATAGTTCATTTGAAATAATATTGTTTGCGTAGACGCATTTATCGCTATTAAAATCTATCACACGCTGTTATTCAACATTGTAAGGCTATTTTAATTTTTTACCATTATAAATTATAATAAATATTTGTTCTATTGTAACAAAGAAAAAAAAAAGGTTTCTCCTTCTCTAGTAATTATTAATTATTCATTACATACTTTATACGTGAAAATAAAATTTATACTTCAATTCTATTTTAATTGCATACTTTTAGGTAAGAAGAAAAACAAAAAACTAATATCTCACGTGCCAAATTTTTCTCTCTATAGATGGGTGACAAATAACTACCACACGTATATTTTTTGTAATATTAGATAAGTAAAATCAATAGGAAACTATTGATTCCACTACGAATCTATAATTTTGTATCCATAAGCAATGTTTAACATTTTTACACAACATTATAGAAGTTGAATAAGAACGCCTCGTTCGTTAATATAGAACATAACTTTTATATTATGCAAATCAACAATTTAAGAATTTACCAACTGAATAAATACCAGAAAAACAACAAAATTATGTTTATTTTATCAAAATTAATTAAATAAATATTTATAAATACAGAAAAAATCACGTGAGTCTTATTTATATTGTTTGTTTCGTATATATTCTATAATACCAAACATGAAAATTATATTTGAAAATGTATCACATGACTTTTAGTGATGAAATAATAGTACTAAGCAATGTTTACAATTGATGAAGAGAGCCCACAAAGAGCTAATGCATAGCTATCCCTTTATTAACTAGGCTTTAGGATGTACTTGAAAAAATCACATGGGTTTTAACTTTACCAATAAGCGTTATTGCTAAAAAGTAACGTACCCGGTATTCGACCTAGTGTGATTCAATACTAAAGAGATTTAATCAGCTATTCGTTTAAGTAGAAACCTAAATCAGATAATAAATTTACTAAGATATATAAATACATCAATTTATTAAAAATACCTATAAAGAGCAGAAATATAAATGAATTACAAGACTGCATGTATGCGATAAGGTAAGATAAACGGTAATAAAATATCTGAGAGATATGAAACGGAAATACAATAGAAATCAAGCTGGCTCAAAGCCCAGTAAACTTATAACCACGGTTTTGTGAAGGCACAATCGGGATGTGTGAATTTTTACCTGTGAGTTTAACGAATAGGACCGTTAAAAGTAGTACCGCTGCAATTGCAGCTCAGATTAGAAAAAACAGTTTATTTATGTTATAGAAAGAACATAATATGGTTATTACATGGTTATATAGTAAACAATATAGGACTACTACAGTTCTTGCTGCTTTATTTCCGTGAAAATATCGGGTGGATATCACGTAAAAGATACTGCCTTCATTCGTTAAATTATTCAAATACCACATGTGAATTAAGGTAAAGTTAACTTTAATATATATATTTATACAAAATGTATTTTGTAAAGTGAATATATTAAATTAATTCTGTGATATGATAACAATACATGTGAAGCTGGCAAAATTTATTTGATTAGATCAAAAATACCGGTTTGCACTGGAACAGATAGAAAGATGACCATATACCGCAAAATTACTTTTACTCATGTAGCAGATAACAATTACAATAATTTATTTGTGCTCAAACAATACACTCCTTTCCTTTTTTTCTTATTTTTTTAATGGAGGGGTAGTGGGTGGTGGATTTTATAATACAATTTTGTTTATTAATTTTGGGATATAGACGTTGCATTACAGAAATTCTGGAAAACAGAATTATGAATAGTACAATAATGCTGTTAAATGAACATTAAATTATAAATGTGGAATAATATTTTGAGAAACAGCTGTTTAAGCTATGCTTTTCGATTTATTATAATAAATTAAGCACACACTTTGTTTCTATTGTTTTTAACTTTCTTGTCTAACAGACCAGTAAGGTCTGTTGAATTGTTTCATTGTATATAAGCTGTTTGTGAAGCATAATGAAGATATAATGGCAGAGAACGATATCAAATGAAAAACTCTGGAACCAAATTGGCCAAACATCTATAAATATTGAAATCCGAAAGCGAAAAAATACGTGTGGATACGACATACACTGTGTAAGCAGTATGATGATATACCTCATGCAGCGCTAAGGTGGAATCCCCAGAGAACCCGGCGTAGAGGCAGGCCCACTCAACATCGCGAAGGACAATAAACACTTAAAATGGCAAATCGTTTAACAAACTCATACAATTGTCATAGAATAGAGATATATAGAAATCATTTATTGTACCCTTAAAGCTCCTAATGGAGTATGAATTAAGTAATAATATGTTTAAAAGGAAATCTAAATATAATTTGGCATTTTAATTGAAATAAATCGTAATTTAATTGCGTTTATCACAATTCACATCATTAATACTAAGTCTGGAATGTACCATAATATTATGTTAAAGACTTTATAATCTTTATATAAAAATTATATAATTATTATTTATTATTATAAAATATACTTTAAATACCATACGGTATAATATTTTAAAGCTTTATAATATTAATTACATTATAATCTATTAACTATTAATTATTCTCTTCTTCTATTAAGTTTTATCTATTAATTTTCATGTCATCCTAGATTTAATAAGTTTTATTGAAATCTAATTTCTATTAAGATGATAGATAGCATAAAGATTTCTGTCAACAGTTATGAATATTTAAAAAATGTGAAAATTATTAATCTTCATATAAAATTAGTTGGATTTAATGCAAATATAACACATTTTTCTTATTTTTACAAAAAAAAAAACACAAGAAAAAATAGGAATCTATAAATTTATTCAGATAATAAATTTGCCGCACACTTCTATAGATTACTAAATTAACTAAATATTTCGTAGAAAAATACACTTTTAAATACGTATATCTCACATTTTTTGTTATAAAGCATTTAAAAGTAAATATTTAAAAATTTGATAAGTAAAATGCTCTAATTGTATTAAAAATAATTTCTGACACAATTTGCTAAAAACGCTACTTAAATGAACGATTCAATGTATTTTTTTTATTTTTTTTTTTTTTTATACAAAATTTATCACATTTTCTCTTATAGCATGCAGCAAGCAGCGAGTATTGTTGTAAAAATATTCAATGAATCAACAAAAATACTAGATAAAAGTAGATAAATCACCAAAATATTACTAATAGCTTTAAAACTAGTTTCAAATATTTCTTAATGAATAAATAATTTGTTATAAAAGAAAATAACATATTCATAAAATGAATCAATTCTTCTTAGTCATGTTACTGACTTTTACTACTTTTACTAAGAACTCTATGCATATATCAACCATAAGAAGCTGTAATAGCAGAGCTATTGTAAATATCTCTGGCAAAAAATGTGTCTTAGTTCTTCTATACAAATATCTCCTAAAGGCAACTTTACTTGAAATCTGCTAAAAGAACACAGAAACACTCAATAAGTTTCACAAATATTAATTTCAAATTTTTTTTTTTGGTTCCGTTATTGCGAGCTATAAACTCGTTACTAGTTTCTGGATGCTTCCAGTTGAAATGTCTGGAGAAGTTATCATATTAAATAAAACAAAAGATCGAAATTTCTGTATTTTTTGTGCCCAAACCTCCAGTTACCTGCTAATTTGAGCTTTCTCACTGTTTTCTCACCATTTTTGTTGTTATTGACCCCTATCCACGGTGTAGTGCCTACTGGCAATACCTGGGCATGTTAAAGGCTAGTCACCAGAGAAATGCCAAAAATAAAATTGTATATCCCTACAGACTATAATATATCTGATGGCATACTTTACCCTCATTCGCAAACTATATATAGTTAAAAAATAAAAATAAAAATTTTACGATTAAAATTATATAGTATATAATTAAATGTGATAAAATATGAATAATAGTATACTAAGCAATATTTAAATACAACATTGCGTTTTAAGTGAAATAAATCTAGTATTATAATTTGGGATACACGAAGACCTCAGGAACCAGCGCTATATCTATAGATATTAGTTTTTAGTTTCATAAATTAAACTATCATTACTAATAAATAAAAAAGTTATAGTTTGGATACAATGACCGACAATTGCTATTATCACAAATTATATTAATAATTATAAATAAATATCATTTATTTATAATTATTTCAAGCTTAAACAGCTTGAAAATACTTTTACATATTTAAAAGCAAATCAATGTTAAATATTCAAATTTGCTAACACATTTTAAAAAAAGATTTTAGTCGCTTACCTTCGTAATTGACTTGACCATCACCGTCGATGTCAGCCTCGCGGATCATCTCATCGACTTCTTCGTCTGTTAATTTTTCACCCAAATTTGTCATGACGTGACGCAATTCAGCCGCTGAAATGAAGCCATTGCCATCTTTATCAAATACTCTGAATGCCTCTCGGATTTCCTCTTCACTATCGGTATCCTTCATTTTACGGGCCATCATTGTTAGGAATTCAGGAAAATCAATGGTACCATTACCTGTGTTATTAATAGTAATAAAAAAAAAAAAAGAAAATTAATAATTAGATACGTGATTTTTTTTAAATACAAAGAAGACTATTAATTAATGAAAAATGTATATATCATTATTTCGTTTTTAATATTATTCAAAATGAAATCCTTGAAAGGAAAGTTGGAATGGTTTTATTTAAGTGCATATTATTTATTATCTCCACATTTTACTTTATGTGAACCAATCGGCATAACTGAAACTGAAAGTTCTAATACTATACTGTTGAGAATTTAAGAATCTCGTGAACATATGATTATCATTGAAAAATATTTATTTGCAACTATATACATATATAATATTTATATTTGCTTATTTTCAATACAAACGAAATGCAATAGCTACAAAAATTGAAGGCATGACGGAAACATTAAAAATTCATTATTAAAGTGTTGATAGTGGAAAAATTTGGCGAAGCAGATTTACACCGAGTGGCTGGCACCAGCAGGCAGCAGGCAACAGGCAGACCAGTGACCAGACCAGACGAGTGCCGAAAATTGCTGCCAATTGAAAAGATATGGTAATAAGAAACATTGTATGGGTTCGAGACAAGAGATACAATAAAAAATATTAAGTTTTTCTTTGCTATAAATAAGCAAATTACCGTCATCAATGTATTAAATTAGCAATTGCTTCTGGCGTTGTGCAAATTTAAGACAAATAATAATGAAAAGCAATGAACAATTTATTGAAATTCAATAAAATATTTGAAAAAGAAATATATATAAATAACAAAAAAAAAAAAATATTATTTATATTAATAAAATAGAAATAAGAAAAACACTATAAGAACACTGCATGCGCACATATTCAGTCTATCGAGTGTCTAAAAGCGGACAGTTTCGCAAAGGCAGGGCGCTCACAACTATTTACTCGGAAATAAACAGATATAAATATAAATATAAATAAAAAAAGAAAAAAAATAAAGAAATTTAATTAAATTTGTTTTGGGAAATCCTCGCAAATTATGCCAAAAATTCAAATAAATGTATGATGCTTTATTATTTTCACTATGGAAAAAATTGAATATTTATTAAAATTTTCTTCTTCTTTTTTCTTTTTTTTTGACAAGATCTGAAAAATTTTGATGAACAAGTATTAATATTTATGATGTACCAAAATATTGTAAATATTTCATATACTCATATTTATTTATATTTATGTACAACATCAAAATAAATATTTTAATAATTTATTTCTAATTACTTTTTCCTTATCTATAGCTGGAAATACTTATTTTTGAAGAACGTGCAGCTATTTATATGTGAAAAAACTTTGATAAGATTATGATGAACATAATCTTTTTCACCAGTTTCCCAAAGAACAAAGTACTTTTTAAAATCTTTCATTAAATGCAGTCTTTTTTTATAAGCTATATACAGTAGACTCCCGGTTTAACAAACACTATTATAAATAACGAACTATCAAATGCTTGTATATAATAAGTTCCTACAAATATTGCATAATAAAATGCATTTCAAATAAGAAAAGCCCTTGACTTTATATCTTTGATACCGAAACTCTACTGTATTCGATAAAAGTTTTCCAATTTGCTTGTTTACAGGTTGGCTTTTCTAATAAATGCAAAGCAAAATGCAAATACATTTTTAAATTTAATTTTATTCTTTTTTCTTCTGATATACTCATTGTATCTACTGGGTGTGGGTGGTGGAAGCAAGTAGTTCACTTTTAATATAAATATATTAGACGATATAAAAATTACACTAACTCGCACTAGGAAAACAATTTAAATAACATCTCCATAAATTGTGGGTTTAATGCCGTTTCGAATATATTTATTTCTTGAATAATTGATTAATTTCTATTAGGCTAGAAAACTTTTTGTTTAATGTCTAAAAAAATATTAAACAGCACACACAGCATGTTTTTGAATATACCTATATACCATATAAAAATAATTATCAAATGCTAAAATCGTAAAGCCACTTTTATACATAAGAAGACTGTGAGATAAGTCGGTGATAACTACACTTAAATATCAATTTAACACTGAAGTAATATTTGCAGTTTTACCATGTTCACTTAGTAGATTTTTAAATTATATATTAGTTCCTCACACAATCAGCTTGCTTAGGACGATATGTTAATTAAAAAATAGAGATTAAGAGAAATTTCGATGCTTTCTGTGCCTCGTCACCTTGGTCAAAACAGTGTTGCTCAGTAATAAATATCAGAAAATCTACTTATGAAAAGTAAATATGTGTGCATATGCTTAATATTCACATAAAAATAACTATCTTATATTCTTAAGCACCAAAAACTAACTAAAATGGAAGTAAAAGCAGAAAATTAGGAATTTTGATATGACTCTGTAAACGTGTCTTTACCTCAAGATAAAAAAAGCATAAAAATGGTGTCGTATGATGGCATTTTTAAATTTAAAGCTCGATATCTTACTATATGTCTTACTATATTGATATAAAGTGTAGTTGAAAACCTTATTCAGAATAGCTACTTTACTGAAATTCGTTATCATAACGTTGTGCCCGGGATATCTGTGTCCTGTCACAGTACAACTTTCGGCGCGAAAATATGTAGAAGGACTTGAATAATTAAAAACAACACATTTAATAAAAAAAAAATATAAAATAAAAAAATGGAAAAGTTAAGAGATATATATGCATTAATAAAAATATACATAATAAACAGATTGATGATTTGGAACGTTTTTTACAAATAATGAAAATGTTTCTAGTTCAAGAAATGATAAATATTGTATGTGAAGTGGTCTCTTTTCAATATTTACCGAAATATGAGTTGTAGAAAAAAAAATAAATTTCTGAATATCTTAATAGTTTGAAACAAAATAATACTTATTTGTTCCTTTTTTTTTGTTAAAATTTAAAAGTGTACATTTTAGTAATGTGTAACTTGAGAACTACAGTTTATTTAAGGCAATAACTATTAAATTGTCTGTCTTAATCAAATTTAAACTTTATTTCTTTTATCATATTATATAAATATTAATTTATAATATGAAGTTAAAGCAAATTGAAATTAAATTTTGTTTTTAAAAACGCTTCTGTGAATTTAAAAAAAAAAGTGTATGTTGATTTAATTTTATTATAGTAATATTTAGAAACATCACCGATGTTTTGAAGGTTATTTTAGAGCGAAGAATATTCTTAGAAGCCTTTTTAAAAACAGAAATAATAATAAAAAAAATTGAGCTCATAGCTATTCTTATTTAAAATTGAATAAATGTTAATAATTAATTTGAAAATTTGTGTAAAATTTACAAAAAAAAATAAAAATGTTTTGTTTAAGTTAGCAAAAAAAAAAAGAAAAAAAATAAATAAATAAAACCCCACCCATAAACAAATAGGACATTAAAAGTTATTTCTTGATTATATCAAAATTGTTGGCATGGCAGATTAAGACTAGAGACAACTTGCCTCAATAATTTGTTGCCTTTTCCCTCTGCCTGCCGCAATAGCAAGAGCAGCGACGAATACAGCCAAATTAATCCTACGATAACGAAAAAGTAATGAAAGTTACATAGAAACGAAAACGTGAGTCAGATAAATCAACAGGAGTAAATTGCTTACAATTTGAAGTTTTCATATGAAAAACTTTCATTTTTACAGTCCTCGCTATTTCACAACCCGATGTACGTATGACACACGTGCATTAAGCACGAAAAAGCTATAATGAAGCACGCATGTGCTGGATAAGAAAAAAAAAGTGACTTATAAATCCAGGGCAAATAGTTGGCCCTGTGCAGCATCACAGCAGTTTGCAAACTTATTAAAGCCAGCAATTGAGAGAGCTGTACTCTACGAAGGACAGTGGAGAATGTTAACCAAAAACGACGACTGAACAACATACGAGTATAATAATCTCTCCCAAATTGTGTAGGGGAACAGAGCTGAACAGAACAGAAGTTCTGGGTTCAATGGCAAAATTGAAAATTTGGAGCAAACCTTACTCATTTTGTTTATAGGTTGTGCAGCTGAACGAAGAATCACAAAATCAAAGTAAAGTGAAATAAATACAAATAAAAATTTTAATATACAAAAAATAAAAAAAAAATTTTATGGTCTCGTGATTTAAATCAAATATACAACAACCCTTCAAAGAAAAAAAAATTTAATCTGTGTTGAAGCAAGGGTAGAAAGGAACCTTAAAGCAGAAAACTTTATTTATTTATTTTTTTTTTTTGTATCGTACCTGCCTAACATGATTCGAATAATTCTATGGAAGTATGTATACATTTTAACCTATATTTAGCTTTTTTATTACATCAATGCAGAATTTCAATGAAATTAAAACTTCAATCCTTCAAAAGTGTGTTCATTGAGTAATTATGTTGGGACGTTTCGTCCAAGTATCAAATTTAAAAAAAAAAATTTTTTCTCTGAGTATTGGATGAAGGAGAAAAAAATAAATTAGGTCATTATTTTGCAGATTAAAATTCCTGATGAATTTAATTAATTCATTTTATTGAATATAAGTATATTTTTTTCGTGTTACTGCTAACACGATACATTAATATATATATATCTATATATATAACTCTGCCTTAAATTCATATTTTTTATTCAAACAAAATTTTTTTTGTATACTATTTTTAGATTAAATACTCGTACTATTTATTGTATCTCATTTTTTTCGGTTTTATGGCGGCAAACTGAAAAAATTGCTGTTATTGTAAAAGCAAATTTTTACGTTTTTATATGAATTTTATTTTCGTTTCAGTCGTGTACACTTCATGAATTTGTCACCCAAATGAAAAAAATATGAAGACCTGTGAAACAAGCAGCAAAATTCATTCTGCCGTTTTGAGGTTTTTCACCTCTGGCGAAACTTTATTTATGCACTTTTGTTTATATGTGTTAAATGAAATTATTAGGCTAAAATTATAAAAAAAATAAATATTTTTAAACAGCAGCAGTAATATTTGCACTTAAGTATTATAAATGAAATAAAATGAATTATTTTAATTTCATTTCTTTGTTTTCAGAGACTGCTTTTTTTCTTCTTTTTAACATTTAATATATAATATTTAATTTTATTAGTTCTCTTTCTTTATTTATATGAACGATATATTTACGATCTCGAGTAACAAACTTGACAATGCAAAGTACCAGTAACAACAAACTTTTACTCGAGATCGTGTATACACCACAATTGGATACAAATATTTTATATTATATAAGTATTTAATCTTACCATCGGCATCAACTTCATTTATCATGTCCTGCAATTCAGCTTCTGTTGGATTTTGACCCAGTGACCGCATGACTGTACCCAATTCCTTTGTTGTAATGGTACCATCGCCATCCTTATCAAAGAGTGAGAATGCTTCTTTGAACTCGGCAATTTGTTCTTCTGTAAGTTGATCAGCCTAAAAAATACAAAAAAAAAAAAATTATCAATTATTAACAAATTCTAAGTGTTTAATAAAATTATATGAGAACTAATTTCTTATCTAAACAAAACGATAAGCTGGAATTCAAAATATATTGTTTTATCTAAACAAATCAATATCTTCTTGGAATGGAGCAGATATTACAGTGAACCACCTAAGTATAAGATATATTAGTGAACCGTTATTGAGTAAAAGTGCTTCAAAGTCGCTTTTATGGACACATAAGATCATTTATAATATTATCAATGGATATATTCTTATAAAAGAATTTAGTTACAATTATTGCAAGTATTAATTAAATTTTAACTTAGTAACTTTATTTTAAGACAGCCTTTTTATTGCGCAGGTTAGGGAGTTAGTTACTCTGGCAGCTAAGACACACTAGACTGCTGATGCTTCCTCATTGCTTGGTAACTTTTAAGCAGTAAATGTATTGTTCAAAAATTTATTAAAGAAAATAATTTTATAAACAATAATATAATATATTTATATTAACAAAATTATAAACATATTACTTATAATATAATAAATACATATTATAAATTATAAATATATAAATTATATATATAAATATTATATTTTATTTTTATTTTAAATTTAATCTTATTGCCAAATAATTTGTGACATTTTCAATTGTTTTATTAATAAGACTTAATTCATAATAATTTTAATTCATAATAATTTCTCTTGCTTTCAAATTATGATTTTATTATAAACAAATAATGTAATAAATAAATATTTTTATAATTACATAAAAACAAAAATTATTTTTAATAATAAAAAAAAATTTAAAAAAAAAATTAATTAATAAAAATCTATAAAAAATATTTGAACAAAACTTTATAAAAAATATTATTAAGAAATATAAATTAAATTTAAATAAAAATTGTTTTTAAAAAGTTTATTATTAAATGCATTGAGTAAGTAATTATTTTTTCATACGTAATAAGGAAATGAAATTTATTTTATTTCATAAAAAAAAAGTTACTCAACGTATCAACAATACAGTCTTTGTAATTAAAATCTATTAAATATTGTAGACTGTTTAATAGTTTTTAATTTAAAAATAAATCAGTTTTTCACAGCGTAAAAATTATATTTTGCACTTTAAAAAAATTCAGTTTAATTATTTTAAAGTAAAAATTGTTAAATAGTATTTTTTTTGTGGAAAAAAAATATTTTATTTGCAAGCTGTGAATACTTATTAGCGAAAAAACCTTGGAATATTGGCGGACCTTAACATTAATTAGATATTTATTTGCAATGAATTTAAATTTTAATTGAATTTAACTATTCAATATGTTTTTCATCATTCATTATATAAATAAAATTGAAAATTAAAGGACGGAAAAGAAATGTATGTCATATTGATATTATCGGAGAGATTACCCTCCATACGTTAATATAAATTTTTATGTTTAAGTTCATCTATAGTGCTAGAATAATACAAATTTATGAGTAAAAATTTCATAATGTTCATACAGTTCTTCACAATTCTTAGAGTCACCCAAACCATTAGCCATTAGCTAAATTCAGTTTCTACAAAACGTTCTATAATCTTAGTTTCTAAGTTTATATTAAGTTCTCAACACTTTCTGCTTTCTTTGCGCAAAGCTTCATATATATATATGAAAAATTATAACGCCAATCCGATATGAGGTTTTGTATCTAAAGTTCACTTTCCTCAAAGTAATATAATTTATTGGTATTAAAGCTTTGCCAATTAAAGTAAATTAAACGACACAAATCTTCAGATTTAGGGAACATTCTCATTGGAAGAATTTTTTATCTTTTAATTTTATTTAGTTTAAAAAAACTTATATATGAATTAATAAGAGAAATTAGAGGAGAGGATCTTTGAGGGAATTATTTGTTCTCCTTTAATTATTTAAAAGTGTAATCCAAAAAAAATATATATTATTGATAAAAAAAGAGAGTTCTTGGAAAAAATATAATCACCCAAATATTAGGAGAGACCAACTTTAATAGAATTTAAAGGAAAAATAAGAATGTACAGACCCTGATATAAAAATGAATAATAATAATAATACTTCAGATAATTGAAATAAAAAATTGGATAGAAAACAACACCTAACAGACAAAGAATCTAAAAGACATATCAGAAGAGGAAAGTTACTCTTCAAAGAAACTACAGATTACATAATAAATATAACAAATAAATATAAAAAACTATAAAAAAACTATTGTTTTATTGACTTAAGAATATCAAAAGCAGAACACTTTTAAGACAATTATAAAGAAAATACGATTGTATAAATGCAATAAAAATCACTTAAAATATTTCGATAATTTATGTGAAAAATGGAAGGTTTTAGAATAATTAAAGGAAAATATTTCAAAATGATTGAATCATCTCACAAAAATTTCGATAGTAAAAAATTGTTATATTTTCAGGAAAACTATATAATATTGAAAATATTTTTTAACATTTTTGTTAATTTTTTTATTTAAAAATAATCAAATTTCTTGTATATTCAATATTTAATAGGAATATCTAAATCAAAAATAAAATGAAAGGAATGGTAAAGGATTATTTAATAGATATTACTCAAATCGTGACAAACCTATATTTGAAGGATATAAAACATATTGCAACTACTTTGTGAAAGTAAAAATAATATATTTTTATAGGTTCCACCAATTATTAAATTATTTTACAAATATTTTGACAGATTAAGAACCTTTGTACATCCTGAGAATTAATCAATTATCAAATCATTATATAAAGGAAAGATGATAATGACTAAATCCTATCAGTATAAAATATACAGACAGGTCTTAAAACGTTTAAATGTAAACACAACAACAACAACCTTCCTTATATTTTGGAAAACAAAAATAATATAGAAATAAAATGATCTTTAGATCAATTTAATTAACACAGTTGAAGAATCGGGAGAACAAATAAATGAGAAACCAAGAGACATCTTTGTTGATTCACTATGAACATGGATTATATAATAAAAATTATTCTATTCTAAAAAATATTAATTCTATTACTTTTTTTTGAATGGTGTTACTTTCCATGTGTTAAAAATATATAAACAAATAGCTTAAAACCTAAATACTATGCAAGACAAGACTGCCGCCTTACAGTAAATATTTGGTAGAAATTACAAATTTCACTTCAATATCAAAATTCATACACTTTAAAAATGTTATGGAGATCTTTTTTAATACAATATATACTATGTACGTAAGGTATATAAAAATAACATGGTGTACATGTACATGGTTTGGCTCAGAATATCATATTTGTACGTACGTTTCGCTAAGCTTAAAATGGTAAACTGACGTCAATAAAAAGCAAATATGACTCCGAATGACTTAATAAGAGTAAAAAAACATGCACACATGTAAGACGTGACCGTAATGTGGAACCAAAAATGTGGAGATAACAATGCCAGCTGATTAAAAATAAATATTAATTAGCAAAGGCAAAACAATAAAAAAAAGGTACATGTTTGGTACCAAAAACAAAATGCTAATATCCCCCGGTTTCTAAACAATTTTTTACTAGAGAACCAATATATTCATCGTGTATGTGTATATGCAAAGAGAATTATATATATACATATATATATTTATTGTTCAATATAGAAATCAGATACAGAGACACAAAATAAATTAGACAAATAATCTGTGAAAATAAAAGATGAAAGCAAAATATATTCAGGCATATGTTCAGTTCATAAACTTTTGCGAACATATTGAGTATTTGTAATAGAATATAAGGCCACTTATTTAAAAAAAAATGTATTATTTCATTTTTGCAATTTATTATTCTGTTTATAGTCTTCTAGCGATACTTAAAAATATTCATTTATGAAGAATACATAATTTAAAAATACTTAAATATATTACTTTTTGAAGAAACTAAACTACGCTTATCTTCAATGAATTAAATAATTATAAAAATTTACCTTGAATACTTTACGACCATTTTAGATATAGTAAGAAGGAATATAACTTTTTTTTGCATATTAAGGTTAATAATGATATACGTTCAAATTGGCATGTATTTTTTTTTTTAATAATAAATTACAAATTTATTATTTTTTGAAATAGCTGTTTAAGCCGACCATTTCGAATTATTACAATAAACCAAATATATAATTTGGTTATTACATTTATTATTATTATAATTAATTAGACGGTTATAATTGTCGGAATTTCGCATTAGCAGTTTAACATACATATTATTTAATTTACCGAGACATAGAGACATAGAAAACTACTATATTACAGATCATTTAACGAAAGAAAGAAGAAAAGAAACAGATTGGTAATCCTTTAGCGACCTATAAACACAGTCAGTTATGTTTTTAAATGAAATACGAAAAATGGGACATAAAAAAAATTCCGGTTTCTTTCAATATCAATATCTTAAATATAAGTTATAATAGCTGCAAACATCGGACATTGTCTAATGAGCCTAAACGTCTCGAGAATGAGTATTAAATCCAATGGCTACCGTATAAGGGATGAGAAGGAAGAAAAAGAAATTATATAGATTATTATAAGCTGTAGGATGTTTTAAATGGTAATATCGCCAAGGGTCACCAAGGCTATTACATTTTATTACATCAATAAGATGGTAGAACATGATAAATTAATTTTAGAATCATACAGGGATCATGTGCCTATTTATGTCGACTGCCTTATTAAGCTATCTTCTTCATTATTTACACAATAAAATCATCGCTGACAATACAGTTTAACAACGAATAATGCTTTTAGGGGTCATATTGGAAGCATATGGTATCATGAGTAAATTTAGTTTAATTATATCCGCTGCTACATTAATCTATCTTTATTCCATGCACAATATAATTAGCTTTGATAATATGATTAAATCAGGATTAATACTTTTAGGGGTCATACTGGAACTACTATCTTTATTCTATACACAATATAATTAGCTCTGATAATATGATTTAATCAAGGATAATACTTTTAGGCGTCAGACTAGAACTATGTGGGGTAACAATAAGCCAACAAGTTGGATTAAGTATATCGATGACCACTTCATTTTTTTTCTCACAAAATGCAATTAGTCCTTACTGCATTATCTTATTAAATATGTTCAAAGCCAAATACAACCCTGCATTCTCATTGCTATAAATCTAGTATTACAATTCGACTGTAGCAATTAAAATGAGTTTATCACAACTTACTTCATAATAAATGCCATTTACTATTATAAAATCTTCAGCTTAGACATACATACTATCTATATCATCTTTAAGATACTATTAAAGTTTGTGGCTCCGGTTATGGCTAACCATATTGTAATTTAATATGAAAAAAAAAAAAATTTGCAAAATAAATCTAAAAAAGAACCGGAAACTTTTTCCTGTGAATTATAAGAAATATGACACAAACTGCAAAAATAAAAATAATAAAAAATGCCATAAGCATGAAAAATTTCAAAAAAATTCTGAGTCAGAATTATATCAAAATTTCATATTGCGACGATGACTGCAGAGTGTTTGTATTTATGAGTGAATTT
>NC_051847.1:52600146-52608754 GCF_002237135.1 Teleopsis dalmanni
CTTCATCAGTGGTCTTGGAAATAATTCTTATATTTAATTATTCGTAAATAATTATTTTTGAGACTGCAAGTACCAGGAATCGAACTCGGGTCCTTATATATTTATATAATATATATATATGGCCTATATATTTACTATTTGATGTAATTAATTTGGAGCTTTCTTTCTTTCAACATACAAAATGGAGACTATAATCCTATAGGCGAATGTGAGAGGTTTTCTTCGCTTTGGACCAACCACTTTATTTTTTCTTGCAATCAGATGATCACCGGAATACTTTAAATAATACTTTAAATCTAGTGTACTATAAAAAGATGCAATTTTTAGTCCACTATGAACAAAACCTATATACATTATAAGCACACCTTCGCCTAGTCTTTTGCTATCTTTAATATATCAGTCATTTCACTGATCTTAACTATACGGTTATTCAAAATGATTTGGTCACTGTTTGGATGTTTTCTGGGGTGATCAGTTAATGCAGGCGCATGGGATGACTGTTTGACAATGTTTATATCACAAATAAATACTTGATATTGATTAAGATCGCCATAATACTTTTTTATTTTTGCTGAATTTACAGAATATTTTTTTTTTTTGCATAGACTAAAAGTAAACTCACATAAGCAATTTAACTCAATAAATAATGATTAAAAAGTGATATAATATAATTTCAATTCTTATTGTTGAATGATATATGAATGATGTTTCCTGATAGCTAATTTCAAGATCTACTGTAAGTTGTGCTACAGCTGAAAAAATAAATTTTAAATAAGTAATTTTTAATAAATATATTTTATACTTTTTTTTTACTAATCATTTTTTCTCTATGAGTGCTTTCCTAGAAAAATGTTAGTTCAGGTCCTGAATTTTTTCTACCTATGTTTATGTATATATGATCCTTTTTATATATATATATTGTTTATACATATTGTTTATATATGTATATATAATTAAAGTAATATTAAATATTTTTTTTATTCTATTTATTAAATTTTACTTATTAAAGTAAAATGAAATAATTATTTATTTATTTTAATTTTAATAAAGATAGTTGTGATACTAATTGAAGGCAGACATGTATCAACCTCTTTACTTACTGTTAACAAATACCGTAATATGTAATACGGTCTTTGCGTTTAATAAAATATCTAGTTCATTCACCCTTAAGAATTTAGTGTAGTAATGAACCTTTTATGTTTTATTAAGTGTACTTTACACAGTTCAGTTATTTTATTAATTTAATTCTTTATTTATTCAATTTATTAAATTTTTTAAATTTTATAAAAAAATATAACTTTTTATTTGCAAAGGACAGTTCTCTCTGCATCTTCATTTCTACGAGTCCTTTGCAGATACGAAAAATATGAAAAGCTGCCCTCTATTGTTAGCTAGTAGGATATGAAATCTGCATGAATGAGATCTAGATGCTTCTACCTTAGAAACTGTGTCCACACTATTATTTGCGTTGCTGCAAAGACCGTAATCTTTAAAGACGTAGAAACAAATACCGTAATATTATGAAGACATCGTAACAAAGACCGTAGTATAATAAAGATGTTGAAATTCATCGGAAAGTTACACAGAGCTTTAGAGCTTGTACTGCCCGAAGTCTGGGTTTAAATTTAATGATTCCAGGAACGGTTTTTGTCAGTTTTTAAAAATAAAGAATTAAAGAACAATCATCTACTTACCGTAATCCAACTATATCCTGTACAAGACGATGCATAATGACTCGTACAGTTGTTGTTTCGTGTATCAAGTTTAACGATAAATAGCATAATGGAATAACTTGCTTCTGACCTATTTTAATTTGTGCCTATTACGAAGTGTCCGAGAGTGATTTACAGAAATTTCGATCTAAAAGATCCACCTAACTCTTTTCAGCTATTCACAAAAAGAGACAATGAAATTTTGCAATTAATAGAGAAAACCGACACACAAGCTTGGAGCATATACTGAAAACATAAGCACTAAACATTAATCACTTAACAGTTGAAAATGATTTAAAAAGACCAGACTTCATCGACATATAGTGTAATGGAATAAGTGTCTTGTAATTTGTTTTTAAATTTAAATTTTTAATAATATTCATAGTTATTAAAATTTAACATTAATAATTTTATTTTTATATGGATTTAAATCATTTTGATAATATGTAGGCTTCACTGTTGTAACTGGAAGTGGTTTATTTTTATACTGCTTACGTAGACGAGCATACACACCGATTGTCAAGAAATAAGCCAACTCTATGGCACTTAACAATGAGGCTCCAAGAAAAAGTCCTATTATGCCGCCAAAGCTAGCTGAAATTGAATATAAAATAAGTTGAATTTTGTTATAAATAATAATTTAAAAAAAATTAAAGTTAAGTCTTTGTTTTTAAGTGTTTGTAATTAAAAGATATTTCTGATTTTTTTTATTTACATGTTAAATAATTATAAAATAATTCTAAACCTATTAAACATAATCAATATCAGTCCCTCTGCGATTGAAATTAAATTACGCAGTTATCTGTTGGGAACATTTTTGGCAAATATTTCTAGAATTGTCCTGAACCCTTCAATAAACAATCTCCAAGGAACAGTTATGTTACACTATCTATTTTAAACAGACCTATAACAGGGATATATATATTAAATATCAGGTAGCTAGCTATTTATGGAAATGGGTGTACACTTAGTTTGTAATTTAACTAAATATGCTACTGTAAATTCTTGACCTGGCTAAATACATTTTTATATAATAGTATGTATGCTATGTCAGTATGTCACTATAGAGTTTCTACATGAATTGTACATCAATTCTAACATATTCACAATCGTATAGTGTTTCATCACATTTACTGGTTCAGTTATATGTTTTATATAGAAATTTGATTATAAAACCACAAATATGCTAGATTGTTGATTAAAAAGGAGTGTATATTCAATTTTTATATAAGAACAATTGCTTATTGATAATAATTTGAGTGTCCCAAATATACAATCTCTCTAGATTCATACTCAACATTAGTCACATATTATCGATATTAGACGATATCTGGTATATCAAAACAGCAAAAAATTTTTTATGTGATGAAACTTATGCGTGAGAGACATGGTTGTTTAATATATGACATTGTTATACCCTATCCAAATTTCTATTATGTGCTTAAAATTAGAATTGAAATGCCTAGTCTATATAGCCCATTACAGCGGAGAGTCAAACTTTTGAAAACCAATAATTAAGTTATTAAAAACAAAAATTACATGTTCATTTGTTCTTTTCTTAATTACAAATGCTATAATCTATTTTTTAAGAACTCAAGCTATATATAATTTTGGTTGGGTAAAGATATAAACTGATAAAACTTATGAAACTCTCAATCAGTTAGTCTTAGCATAAATTCGTAAAAATAAAATTTTAGTCAAAGACATCGGTGTGTTTGATCTTTTTGCTATTGATGATATAGAGATATATTTATGTAACTACAAATATATTAATACTTTAACGTACCTAATAATTCCACAAATGTAAAGCGCATTCTTGTGCTATACTTGATGATATTTGCTGTTTGATAGTGAATGTCAAGGTGGATCATTTTAACTTTGTCACTGCCATTGATTCTAAAAGATAGACATTTAATTTGATTAGTACATTTTTTTAATATTAATTAGAACTTATTGCTTACCCTTCCAGTGGTACGCTGGTAAAATAATAGTCGAAGATCAACTGATTGCAGCTATTGAGACAATTACAGATCATAGATTCAGTATTTACATCATCGATATATTCACTTTCAAATACGTGATGCTCTGAGCTAAATATATCTACAATATTAAATGACATAAAGTTAAACACCAGATAAAATGATTGAAATTAATTAAATCTACTTACTATTGTGGGTATAGATACATTTGAAGTCCGTGGCTCTGCAGTCCGTGAAATTATCTATTCGATATTTTATAAAAAAAATGTTGGCTGTGATTGTTTTTTTGTATAAATAATCAACATAAGGTAATAATTTTTATTATTATAAACATTATTGCGGAGCTGAGCATGATGCTACAGAGCACACATTCTTTGAGTGCAATAAGTGGGTACCCGAACGAGAAGTGCTAGCGGCGCAAGTTGGTGTTTTCTGCTCAAGAACGTAGAGCACTTTTTGCTGAAAAGATCCTCTGATTGAAAAAAAAAGATCTCGACAGAAGGCAGCTAGAGCAAGCAAATGTATTACATCAAGACAAAATACAAGGCTAGTTGAATGACTAGCAGATGTACTACCTTGAAGTAATACTACTTAGTCCCGGGGTAAAACAAGGTAAAAAAAACATTAAAAACATAATTGTAGCGCTTCATTATTGGAAGCAATTTGAACTCACGTAAGTTTGTGGCCTATTGTGATAGCATGGGGAGACTTACATCACCCAATTTTATTGTCTGTGCCTGAACTTATAACATCATTGATTAGTTTTTAGAAGTAATTTTAAAATGTTTCTCAATGAAGAATTCATGTATTATATATGTATGTAATATTGGTAAGCTATCCACACAGAAGTAATTATTACATTTACCTTGTTTGGATTTTGGAAAAAATACACTAAGACTGCAATTGCAATATTTAACTACGTATTCCTGATGACAACGTGTGCGGCAATTACCTCTCCAATAAAGTAATTCCGGTATTTTCTTATACAAGGGATGATGAGATTCATCCTAGCATGAATAAAGTATAAACAGAAACGACATTTTAATATACCAAAATACTATATTTGATAAAACACTACTTCAAAGAAACATTTTCTCTCCTCTACTGGAACAACTCGAGCTCTTTGTTCCGTTTCGGTTAGCTGTGCTGTTATAGCAATTTTTGTATATGTATTGAAATTTATGAATCTCGCATCATTGTGCCATTGTTCAGGTTGTTTGATCATTATCTAAAATTAATTCATATGAAACTGTATACTTATCATATAAGATATTTCTTACATAAACACCATTGGTAGCGTTGAAGCCCGGTCTCATTTTTGCTTCATCCAATATAATATCCACTTCTAAACCGGAACTTTCTCCAGACTCAGCATTATGGTATGGATAGTATTTATCATTTTTCTAAAATATATTGCATTTGATAATGAATATTATTTTATTAATCTACAGTCTACTTCAACACGTACTTATATTTTTAATTAATTTGATAATCTATACATCTATACATATAACACTTGATAAGAGCACGCTGATCAATTTTGATTATTAAACATTTTAAAAAAAATTACAAATTCCAGTTTATATAAAAACAAACTGAGTCATTATTATTATTTAAAAATTTGTTTTATTAATTTTTATAGGCAAGAATAACCCAAACCATTTAAATTAATTACAGCTGAATTAAATTAATTACAGGTTAAAAAGTGTGGTAACACTGTTCACCATGAAGATATCTCTTGATTTTGGAGTCACAAAAAAATTATTAATAAACCATTAAAACAGGGGTCTATTTCAGTATATTTCCCGTACTCATATAAGATAGTCCACATAAAGGCAGCGACTTTTCAGAAACTTTAACACAGTAAATCCAAAACGAGCTAAATGACATACTGTATAAGTAATTGTAAAATTCATGTATTTGGTTTTCTAATCGATTAGAATTTGAAAACGAACAAATTTTGTAAATTTAACTTATTTTTTTTTCATTGGAACGATAACAACCTCACACGTGAAGAATATACGCATGCCATTTGAAATATGAGCTACAGAATGGCTTTAAAAACTATATAAAAGCATGGCCATTATTATATGTTTGATAGCCATAACTTCATTAGCACCGCTACCAAAAAATTGGCAAAATTTGCTATATGTCTTTCATAATAACAAAAGCAATTAACGATGAAACACGATTTAACTGACTGGTTGAACTGGTTAAGTAGTTAGATTAGGTTAGGTTATACCGGCGATCCAAAGGGGATCTAATTAGGCCTATGGGCCCATTGCGCTATCATGTAATAGAAAAACTTGAAGTTTAAAACCACCTGGAAACTTTGGCGAAGCTTAAATTGTTGTTTAGTGTGAGGTCTTGAAGTTTATCAAGATTCTCAAAATTTTTAAAAATCAGTTCGATTATCTAACGTAAAACTAACTGAAACTACTACAATTATTACAATATTAGCTGATTTTTATTCAGTGATGATGCCTTTTCAGTTTCTTTTTTTTATTTATAATTCTCTGGAAAGCAATTTTCATATATCAAGCATTCTGTGAACGTTATCTCTCTGGAATCTTCTACTGATTCTTGATCATTAAATTATATAGTTTTTCACTAGATAATACTGTTATGATTTTAAATTAATCACACTTCACAAAAATAATAGAATAAAAAGTTAAATAATAATAAGAAAATAAATATATTCATATCTATATATGTATATTTCTGAAACTTTTCTTTTCGTTCTCTTCGGGTCTCGTCAGGTTTCTCATTCTATATTTTTATTTTCCCTTGATTACTACTGCCTGTTTACGTTATATCTATTAGATACGCTGTGGTCTAACTGCAACATAGTACTAGAATAATTAACTATTTCTACTACATAAAATAAATCGGTCAAACGCGTTGCCCATAACTTCAGTGAGTCAGAGTTACCTATGTAAATCTTCGTATCTACGGCTTATTCCCTCAAGTACTGTGGTACGAGTGGTACGAGTATTAGTAAAATTTATAATACTCCAATTAGAGAAATATCAATAATAATTAATTATTATATTGTAAACAGTTTCACAACTTATCTTAACCTATTCTTTAACCTTTAACCTGTCTTTACCCTTTTCTTACGTTTAAGCACAGCTAAATTGGAAGAAGAATTTAAGTTCTGTTTAAGTATCTATTTGAGCTTACCTTTCTTTCCTTTTTACCTTTATCAATTACTGAATTAAAAACTTGACAAAATCCAACTTCGGTTCGCTCCATGGTAAATAAATCACAACAATTATATGACTTTCGACGCCAATAACACTTATCTGAAAATAATTCCTCGCAAGTAAAGGAGAGAAAGTTTACGACTTCCAGAACATTAACATCTTTTATAAGCGATAGTTGCTTTTCAGTGGTTGCGTTGTTGAAGAGTCTCGCCAAATGAGAAATTTTATTAAATCTCAAATCTTCAAAGTGTTCAAAAAATGTATTGAAAACATCTATGCTCTCCTTAGAAACATTGGAAGGCAGGAAAAGCGAGCGAGCCGCACTTAGACGTTCATAGTTAATGCGATTACGGGCGCAAATGGCAATTGATGGAAATGAGATGTAGAATATTGGATGGACCGAATTCATAATAGTTGTCTGTATTCGCTGTGTGTAATATAAATCGGCCAGTTCAAAGTAAGTTAATATAGCACCTATAGATGTTGCCACAAGTATAAGAAACCAAATTGCTCTGTGGATTACCCAAAATTAGAGAAAGTTCAACTTTATATATGATATAATATGTTATATAGAAGTTTATAGACTTTTAATTACTTTTCAAATTTCTGCACTCCATCGTCAGTCAAATAATGTACACAGTGTAGAGATGAAATATCACAATATTCTTTTCCAAGATGTGCCAATATTTTTTTTATTGAAACTTTTGATTTTTTTGCTTCAAAAGTTTGCAATTTATTTCTCTTGTACGCTTGGTTCTTGAAGAGTTGCAGTTCATTCAGATGCGCCATGTATGAGTGGCTTTGAGGTGCGTTCACGTTTGATGACACTTTCATTTTAAGCATAATCCAAAAGGAATCAGCCATTAAATAGTGTTAAATGAATAATTAAGTGCTGTATTTATTTAACAAATACGTGTATAATACTGCACCATTAATCAAATTTTATTTTCACTAGAAGCTACCAAAAATGATTGGATTTCTTTCTGATTATGAAACCAAAAATCACGTAATGTTATTTATAAAAAATAAACTTCCTAATTGCTTTATTCTTGTTTGATTTTCTTAGTTAAATATCTTAAATATCTTAGCTGTCATCGCTTCTCTTGTATTTCATAGATGGTCCCATTTTATAGCTTGCATAAAACTATAGAACCGATTCTGCAGTAAGTTGTGTTTAACATTCCTTGTGCTATTATCATGTGTGTAACCCAGAAATGAAATTAAGGGGGCTTATTATACTAATAGTATATATAGTCTTAGTTCTTTAGTATTAACACCAGCCCCTCACCTTTTTATATAAAAACTGCAACTACACAAATTCTTAAAATGGTATTTTTTGTGATAAATAAGAGTTGAATGTTAGCTTTCATTAAATCTTTTATATAAAGAGGTTTTTGGAACAGTAGTGAACTACAACAACAAAAATTCTTTTTAATATTATTTTAATTAATTGAGTTTTTGGCCGACTATACAGCTTTTTCGATTATTGCCAAACACCCATCATCAGTGGTCTTGGAGATATTTCTTGTTTTTAATTACAAAGCGATGTAAACACTAATATATAGCTCACAAAATAGAAAGTCATACTCTCCATTATAAGATATCAGTATTATTTTGATTTAAATCGCTGCCGAACTATTTGTTTATCACTTTTCGTGTTCCGAGTATTTTCTAAAAATAGTGCAGCTGTTCTACTAACGAATTCCAAACT
>NC_051847.1:52608854-52614552 GCF_002237135.1 Teleopsis dalmanni
GACAATTGTCGTAGAATAGAGATTGATAGAAATCATTTATTGTACCCTTAAGCTCCTAATGGAGTATGAATTAAATAATAAAATGTTTAAAAGGAAATCTAAATATAATTCGGCATTTTAATTGAAAGAACTCATGTTAATGTGTTCTATTTATGGAGTAGTTTTATTGCGTTTATCACAATTCACATCATTAATACTAAGTCTGGAATGTACCATAATATTATGTTAAAGACTTTATAAACTTTATATAAAAATTATATAATTTTATATAATTATTATTTATTATTATAAAATATACTTTAAATACCATACGGTATAATATTTTAAAGCTTTATAATATTAATTACCTTATAATCTATTAACTATTAATTATTCTCTTCTTCTATTAAATTTTATCTATTAATTTTTATGTCTTCCTAGATTTAATAAGTTTTATTGAAATCTAATGTTTATTAAGATGATAGATAGCATAAAGATTTCTGTCAACAGTTATGAACACTTTAAAAATGTGAAAATTATTAAACTTAATATAAAAATAGTTGGATTTAATGCAAATATAACACATTTTTCTTATTTTTACCAAAAAAAAAAACACAAGAAAAAATAGAAATCTATAAATTTATTCAGATAATAAATTTGCCGCACACTTCTATAGATTACTAAATTAACTAAATATTTCGTAGAAAAATACACTTTTAAATACGTATATCTCACATTTTTTGTTATAAAGCATTTAAAAGTAAATATTTAAAAATTTGATAAGTAAAATGCTCTAATTGTATTAAAAATAATTTCTGACACAATTTGCTAAAAACGCTACTTAAATGAACGATTCAATGTATTTTTTTTATTTTTTTTTTTTATACAAAATTTATCACATTTTCTCTTATAGCATGCAGCAAGCAGCGAGTATTGTTGTAAAAATATTCAATGAATCAACAAAAATACTAGATAAAAGTAGATAAATCACCAAAATATTACTAATAGCTTTAAAACTAGTTTCAAATATTTCTTAATGAATAAATAATTTGTTATAAAAGAAAATAACATATTCATAAAATGAATCAATTCTTCTTAGTCATATTACTGACATTTACTACTTTTACCTAGAACTCTATGCATATAACAACCATAAAAAGCTGTAATAGCAGAGCGATTGTAAATATCTCTGGCAAAAAATGTATCATAAGAATTTGTCGTTAAATGTGAGATTACTTAGTTCTTCTATACAAATATCTCCTAAAGGCAACTTTACTTGAAATCTGCTAAAAGAAAACAGAAACACTCAATAAGTTTCACAAGAAATAATTTCAAATTTTTTTTTTTGGTTCCGTTATTGCGAGCTATAAACTCGTTACTAGTTTTTGGATGCTTCCACTTAAAATGTCTGGAGAAGTTATCATATTAAATAAAACAAAAGATCGAAATTTCTGTATTTTTTGTGCCCAAACCTCCAGTAACCTGCTAATTTGAGCTTTGTCACTGTCATGGCTTTATAACCATTTTTGTTGTTATTGACCCCTATCCACGGTGTATTGTCTACTGGCAATACCTGGGCATGTTAGAGGCTAGTCACCAGAGAAATGCCAAAAATAAAATGGTATATCCCTACAGACTATAATCTATCTGATGACATACTTTACCCCCATTCGCAAACTCTTAAGTATATAGATAAAAAATAAAAATAAAAATTGTACGATTAAAATTATATAGTATATAATTAAATAAGATAAAATATGAATAATAGTATACTAAGCAATGTTTAAATACAACATTGTGTATTAAGTGAAATAAATCTAGTATTATAATTTAGGATACACAAAGACCTTAGGAACCAGCGCTATATCTATAGTTATTAGTTTTTAGTTTCATAAATTAAACTATCATTACTAATAAATAAAAAAGTTATAGTTTGGATACAATGACCGACAATTGCTATTATCACAAATTATATTAATAATTATAAATAAATATCATTTATTTATAATTATTTCAAGCTTAAACAGCTTGAAAATACTTTTACATATTTAAAAGCAAATCAATGTTAAGTATTCAAATTTGCTAACACATTTTAAAAAAAGATTTTAGTCGCTTACCTTCGTAATTGACTTGACCATCACCGTCGATGTCAGCCTCGCGGATCATCTCATCGACTTCTTCGTCTGTTAATTTTTCACCCAAATTTGTCATGACGTGACGCAATTCAGCCGCTGAAATGAAGCCATTGCCATCTTTATCAAATACTCTGAATGCCTCTCGGATTTCCTCTTCACTATCGGTATCCTTCATTTTACGGGCCATCATTGTTAGGAATTCAGGAAAATCAATGGTACCATTACCTGTGTTATTAATAATAATAAAAAAAAAAAACAGAAAATTAATAATTAGATACGTGATTTTTTTTAAATACAAAAAAGACTATTAAATAATGAAAAATGTATATATCATTATTTCGTTTTTAATATTATCCAAAATCAAATCCTTGAAAGGAGAAGTTGGAATGGTTTTATTTAAGTGCATATTATTTATTATCTCCACATTTTACTTTATGTTAACCAATCGGCATAACTGAAACTGAAAGTTCTAATACTATACTGTTGAGAATTTAAGAATCTCGTGAACATATGATTATCATTGAAAAATATTTATTTGCAAATATATACACATATAATATTTATATTTGCTTATTTTCAATACAAACGAAATGCAATAGCTACAAAAATTGAAGGCATGACGGAAACATTAAAAATTCATTATTAAAGTGTTGATAGTGGAAAAATTTGGCGAGGCAGATTTACACCGAGTGGCTGGCACCAGCAGGCAGCAGGCAACAGGCAGACCAGTGACCAGACCAGACGAGTGCCGAAAATTGCTGCCAATTGAAAAGATATGGTAATAAGAAACATTGTATGGGTTCGAGACAAGAGATACAATAAAAAATATTAAGTTTTTCTTTGCTATAAATAAGCAAATTACCGTCATCAATGTATTAAATTAGCAATTGCTTCTGGCGTTGTGCAAATTTAAGACAAATAATAATGAAAAGCAATGAACAATTTATTGAAATTCAATAAAATATTTGAAAAAGAAATATATATAAATAACAAAAAAAAAAAAATATTATTTATATTAATAAAATAGAAATAAGAAAAACACTATAAGAACACTGCATGCGCACATATTCAGTCTATCGAGTGTCTAAAAGCGGACAGTTTCGCAAAGGCAGGGCGCTCACAACTATTTACTCGGAAATAAACAGATATAAATATAAATATAAATAAAAAAAGAAAAAAAATAAAGAAATTTAATTAAATTTGTTTTGGGAAATCCTCGCAAATTATGCCAAAAATTCAAATAAATGTATGATGCTTTATTATTTTCACTATGGAAAAAATTGAATATTTATTAAAATTTTCTTCTTCTTTTTTCTTTTTTTTTGACAAGATCTGAAAAATTTTGATGAACAAGTATTAATATTTATGATGTACCAAAATATTGTAAATATTTCATATACTCATATTTATTTATATTTATGTACAACATCAAAATAAATATTTTAATAATTTATTTCTAATTACTTTTTCCTTATCTATAGCTGGAAATACTTATTTTTGAAGAACGTGCAGCTATTTATATGTGAAAAAACTTTGATAAGATTATGATGAACATAATCTTTTTCACCAGTTTCCCAAAGAACAAAGTACTTTTTAAAATCTTTCATTAAATGCAGTCTTTTTTTATTAGCTATATACAGTAGACTCCCGGTTTAACAAACACTATAAATAACGAACTATTAAATGCTTGTATATAATAAGTTCCTTTTCTTAATAACAAATATTGCATAATAAAATGCATTTCAAATAAGAAAAGCCCTTGACTTTATATCTTTGATATCGAAACTCTACTGTATTCGATAAAAGTTTTCCAATTTGCTTGTTTACAGGTTGGCTTTTCTAATAAATGCAAAGCAAAATGCAAATACATTTTTAAATTTAATTTTATTCTTTTTTTCTTCTGATATACTCATTGTATCTACTGGGTGTGGGTGGTGGAAGCAAGTAGTTCACTTTTAATATAAATATATTAGACGATATAAAAATTACACTAACTCGCACTAGGAAAACAATTTAAATAACATCTCCATAAATTGTGGGTTTAATGCCGTTTCGAATATATTTATTTCTTGAATAATTGATTAATTTCTATTAGGCTAGAAAACTTTTTGTTTAATGTCTAAAAAAATATTAAACAGCACACACAGCATGTTTTTGAATATACCTATATACCATATAAAAATAATTATCAAATGCTAAAATCGTAAAGCCACTTTTATACATAAGAAGACTGTTAGATAAGTCGGTGATAACTACACTTAAATATCAATTTAACACTAAAGTAATATTTGCAGTTTTACCATTTTCACTTAGTAGATTTTCAAATTATATATTAGTTCTCAACAACGAAAACTTGAGAGTTACTAGGTTTTTTTGGCAATCAGCTCACACAATCAGCTTGCTTAGGACGATATGTTAATTAAAAAATAGAGATTAAGAGAAATTTCGATGCTTTCTGTGCCTCGTCACCTTGGTCAAAACAGTGTTGCTCAGTAATAAATATCAGAAAATCTACTTATGAAAAGTAAATATGTGTGCATATGCTTAATATTCACATAAAAATAACTATCTTATATTCTTAAGCACCAAAAACTTACTAAAATGGAAGTCAAAAGCAGAAAATTAGGAATTTTGATATGACTCTGTAAACGTGTCTTTAGCTCAAGATCAAAAAAAAAGCATAAAAAGGGTGTCGTATGATGACATTTCTATATGATGGCCCGATATCTTACTATATGTCATACTATACTGATATACAGTGTAGTTGAAAAACTTATTCAGAATAGCTACTTTACTGAAATTCGTTATCAGAACGTTGTGCCCGGAATATCTGTGTCCTGTCACAGTACAACTTTCGGCGGGAAAATATGTAAAAGGACTTCAATAATTTAAAATAACTTTATTAATAAAAATATACATAATAAACATATTGATGATTTGGAACGTTTTTTACAAATAATGGAAATGTTTCTAGTTAAAGAAACGATAAATATTGTATGAGAAGTGGTCCATTTTCAATATTTACCGAAATAAAAGTTGTAAAATAAATAAAAAAAAAAGTTATAACCAAAACTTTCTGAATATTTGAATAATAGTTTGAAACAGAATAATACTTATTTGTACCTTTTGGTTGAAATTTAAAAGTGTACATTTTAGTAATATGTAACTTGAGAACTACAGTTTATTTAAGGCAATAACTATTAAATTGTCTATCTTAATTAAATTTAAACTTTATTTCATTTATCATATTATATAAATATTAACTTATAATATGAAGTTAAAGCAAAAATTTGAAATTATTTAAATTTTGTTTTTAAAAACGCTTCTGTGAATTAAAAAAAAAGTTTGTTGATTTTTATTTTATTATAGTTATCTTTGAAACATCACCGATGTTTTGAAGGTTATTTTATAGCGAAGAATATTCTTAGAAGCCTTTTTAAAAACAGAAATAATAATTTAAAAAAATGAACTCATAGCTATTCTTATTTAAATTTTGAATAAATGTTAATAATTAATTTGAAAATTTGTGTAAAATTTACAAAAAAAAATAAAAATGTTTTGTTTAAGTTAGCAAAAAAAAAAAA
>NC_051847.1:52614652-52640722 GCF_002237135.1 Teleopsis dalmanni
AAAGAATGTTTTAAAAACTAATAGTATATAAATTCTACTTATAGAATAACAAAATTTTTTTAAATTCTATATTAATGAAAGGATAAGGAGTGGCAGTTTATAAAAAGTGTAGATAAATTGTGATTTTTATGTAAAGTGGTTACCTGTGACGTATGAGTAGCAATTACCTGTTGTAGTTTTATATATGTATAAATTTAATTGGTTAAGGAACGCTGACTCTGACCTTTAAATTTGGCAGGGTATGGGTTCGATTTCTGGTACTTGCAGTCTCAAAAAATTATTTACGAATAATTAAATACAAGAATAATTTCTAAGACCACTGATAATGAGTATTTGGCAATATTCGAAACAGCTGTATGGTTAGACAAAAATTAAATTAATTGAAATAATATAAAATGAATTTTTGTTGTTGTAGCTCACTACTGTTCAAAACACATCTGTATAAATTTAAGTTTAAATTTCGAATTCATGAAGAAAATTTTTTTTTATAAAATTATTAAATTATATTATATTATTTAATAAAACTACTTAACGTTTATGTATTTAATTAAATTTATTTAAAGTTATTGATGTTACTGCATTGTTTTGTAAAATATTTACAGTTGAGTTTAAAAGTAGCTTAAAAACTATTAATAGCGACTTTTTCACATAAGTTGTTGTTGTGTGTTATCACAGCAATTGTTGTTATTAATATTATTATAATCATAAATTTTAGTTAATTATTCTTATATTAATAATTTTATTATCGAGAGGCTAAGCTAATTTTATGCGCAAGTTACAGCTTTTATATAAGAGATACATTGCAGAAAGATGTTATATTACTAGAGCATCATTTAATTTTATTTTTATATATTTAATTATATGTATAATTGAAATTTGTATACAATATGATAAGAAATCTATTTTTAAATAAAAAAATTAGTTATATTAAAAAATTCTATTGATTAAAAACTATATTTTTGGATTTTAAACTTTCTCTCTATTATATTCTTTAATTATTTATATATATGTATATAAATAATGTTAAGAGACTAACAATTAATTAATTTAATTTTCACTATTTTTTATATTTTTAGTGAAAAAAGATTTTAATTTATTTGATTTTGTTTTAAAAAACAAAATGAGTGTATTTATAAGTAGTTTGTATTTCTAACATAAGCCTTCTGTCTTTCTGCTTTTAAAATTGAATGTACCCTAGGTATTAGGTAATCCTGGCAGACCAAAAAGGCCGTCCGTAGACCATTAAGGTCCATTGCGATACCAGATCAGAGTCTTATTTTAGCGATTGAATGTACCTCAAGTGTCACATAATTATCAGCTCTTTTAATTTATATACTATTTATGATCTGCCTAAATAATAAAAATTTGAATTTATTAAAAAAAAATATATTGTTTAAATATATTTAATTATATGATTTTGGTTTTAAATTTTCATTATTAATTAATTTATTCTATATTTAATTATTGTTTTAATATCGCAAGTCTTTTGTAAATGAATATTTTTGAATTATGCGTAAAAACTTTGCTGTTTAAAAGCGTTTTGAATTTAATATTTTAAATTATGACATATTATTTTAATAATTTTTATATTATTTAAAATATATGGATTATATTATCTTAGTAAGAGAACTTGGAGAATTTATAATTTATAATGTGTGAGAATTTATAATTTTTTGGTGGAGTTACTTACTATCGAGACTAAGCATTAATTAATTGATATGTATTTTGTGGAAGCTTATAGCAATTTTGAATAAGTCTATGAGAAATTTAAAAAATATAGCATTTCTACGTACTCAAATATTGTCGCAAAATTTTTTTTCGAAGTTTTTATTAATCATTTTATTAATATATATGTATATGTTACAACGTTTATGTCTTTATTGTTCCTATAAGGAGCATAGTTTTTCTAATATTCTTCAGTATAGTCGATAGCCGTTATATTATTTAGAATTATTCAGTTAAAATTTTATTCATAACTATAATATCTCTAGTTATGTGGTCCTACAAATGTGAATTTTCTGCCAGTACCACTTTAATTCACCAACTACAGTAGCGGCTTACTTATGCTAACTCAACAACACATTTTATTTAAGTTTAAGTAATTTTCGTTAAAATTAAAAAGTAATAGTATTTTTATTTTTAAATAATACAGAAATATTGTTGGCAGTTATTGTCTGTATTATAAAGACGCCACTGTGTCGTTTAAAATGGTTTGGTATGAATATATTCAGTTTTCTTAATATCTATTTAAAGCATTAATTAGTTTACAAGTTAACCGATCAGCACTGTCTCACAATATTTATTGGAATAATTGTATAATTAAAAGAATTAATTTAAAAAATTTTAAACATATCATGTGTTATTCTGCATATTCGGCGTATGTATTCGATATCACACAGTCCAAAGGATTAAATTGACAATTATTTGAATATTTGCATTTTGACATAAAAACTTAATTTTAAGTTAATTTTTAAATTTTTTGTACATGAAATTTGTTCTATATTTTTTACTTTAGAATATTTAAAGTATTTTCTTATGCGGAAATAAACACATTTCAGTTCACATCATCCTTGCAAATAATTTGTTTTCTTTTACATCATTTATGTTCAGTACTAAAATGCTTGGATTGGTCTATAAAGTCCTGTATAGCCACATAGGCGAGCTCGCAATGCTGGAATCAAAACAGCAGCTGATGTGATGTCCTTTAGTAATTCAGCGCATTCACATACCAAAAGATACATTTTATCGCCCTTTTGTGCTGTGCTCTTATGCAGCGCTATTCGACGTAGTCCTGCAGTTCGCGGCAAATATCTGTAATAAAAATAAAAATGTACAAAGTATACTTAAGAAAATAAATTTTCTGAAAATAAGCAAAAAATATTATTAAATTTGCAATTTTAATGCTAAACAAAATGCATATACATATTTTGTACATTTTTTTTAATACCATTTTAACTATAAAAAATTTAGTTCTCCAGAAGAAAATGACTAGTTTTGTTCATCTTATTGCCATTCGTTGTAGTACTTTACTGTTTTTAATAACATTTTATTGCTTAACTTGAGGCTCACCTGTAAAGCGTACGTGCGCCAGTCCAGTACAGCCAATTCTTTTCGAAACGTTCACCATCATCGCCCTCAAAAACCTGCATACAAATAAATAAACAGACACATTGAAAGATAAAAATAAAAAATGGATTGAATTTGCATTTTTTATGAGCTTTAGACTGCACACAAAGCAATGTTTTTATATTTTTATCTGAATACAGTCGTTCACATAAACTTCCTGACATACGAGTACGAGTATGAGTATATTGAATTTAAGCAATTATATATGCTAAAGATATGGTTGTACATATGTTTGTATGGATGTGGGGAAAGGGTACATTGAGGTGTTTACAAAGAATTGAAAAAATGTCTATAAATTAAAACAAATGATACCTTGAACACACTGATGATGTAGCCAGTGGCTGGAGTTTGTGTTTTCTTAAAACTACCGCTTTCATTTGACACCAACACCAATGGAGGACGACAAATGGCAGCAACTTCACTATATAAGTCCAATGTATGAGCGGCAGTGTATCTGAAATTTATATGAAATATGCATTTTTTTTTACAATTACCAAATATATATATTTTTATAAAATTAAAAATTGGGGGATATTAAATGGAAATATTATTGTCAATAAATTAAAGATATGTAAGGTGTACCTTACTAATAAAATTGTAAAGAAAATATATTTATAAATGTAAGAACTTTGTGTGACATTTGCTTTAATTGTTTATAAATTTTATAAATAAAAAGTTTATTTCAAATGCTTTTTTAAAATAGATTGAAAGTTAAGAAATGAAAATAGTAAAAATTCGATAACCGTAAGGGCCATGTTATGCAGAGTATCTCGTGCACGGCATGAGTACAATTGTTGTTGTGCCGGGGCGGTACTTGTGCCCCGGCACTAAGTCAAAACAGTGTTGTGTAATAATAAATTTAAAAATTTGCGCCTTTTAAGAGAAAATTACTACAATTCTAATACGTTTTGGAGAAAAATCGGCAGTAAGCGAATTTTGCCGTGTCCGAGATACTGCATAATATGGCCCTTAAAGAATGAGACTACCAGCTGACTTTGATGAATATCGATATGCCGATATCTTAGTTTTGAGAGTTCAGTCAATCGTATTCTAATATTTTTGTAGTTTAGAAAAATTTCGTTTGTGTTAAGTACATTATATAAATTTAATCGCGAATTGTAGGAAAAACAATTGAACCACAAAACTTTGAATAAGCTTCTATAAGTTGTGTTATTTTCTTAAAAAAAATGAGTTATCTAAACTGTTTAAAAAGAAGGGACTCGGCACTTCCTCTAAGATTCAATGACACAAATAGTATAATGTCACGCATGTATTCCTCAGTAGAATCCTATCAGGAATAGAAAAATGAATTCGGTGAATTCAATAAATCTAAATTTGGAGGAGTATTTAATTTAGAGTTTTCTCCTGAAGGAAATATTGTAGTCGCTGCTTGCGAAAAAAAAAATATGTTCTATTATTTGATGCGGTAACTACAAATCACACACATAAAATGATGGAGGCACACACTGACCGAGTAAACTGCGTTAAATTTTTGATTAATCGTATATTTGTAACATGTTTAGATGTTTAGATAGTGGCTCTCTCGGATATACGACAACTTAAAAGGAAAGTTCGCAGCTTACACGGCCATACAAACTGGGTTAAAAATACAGAATATTCCACTAAAGACAATTTATTAGTCACATCTGGGTTTGACGGTAGTATTTTTACATGGGATATTAATGCTCTTACAGAGCATGGACTTATATATCAAAAAGTGTTTCGCACAAGTGGTTTAATGCGTTGTCGAATAACTCCAGATGGAATTAAACTAGTTATATGGTGTGTACAACCGGTGGATTTTGGATGATCGTACATGATTGGATTTAACAACTTTACACAAAGATTTGTGCGGTTTTCGTCCATTAATTTATCGACTTATGCAAATGGGACGTCAGTACATATCTCAAGCAGCGAAATTTGAGCATGTTTATTGCCAAGAAACTAAAAAAAAGTCGAGTCGAATTAGACACCGATTTTCCATATGGAAATGATGCAAGAATAATTATAATGATGATGCAAAAGAAATCAAAAACTAAATTATAAAGCAAACGATAAAAGCAGTGAAGAGGAAACAGTGATTCTCCAGATGATGTTCTCTTTAATTTTAATCGTAGATGTCGTTTACGTTTAGCAACTAGTCCAAGTGTCGTATTACCACCACCATCTGTTGCAAATAGTTCAATTGAAGAAAGTCGTTTACGCCCAGGTCAAAAAGTTAATGTACCACATTTTCCTTAATTTCGTTCTAACCTCAAAACTGAATTTTGAAAAAACAACTTAATTTCGCTGAAACGAAGATAGTATTAAAATATAAAATAGGCTATCAAGCTAATACAGATTAAGGATTTGGGTTAGCACCAAGTAGCGAACAATGGCAATTCTGATACACAACACAACGGTTAATCACTTAATACTACAAAATAAATTGGCACTACATATTTGGTAAATCAATAATATTGATAAATCTAAACGAAAAGATTTAACAACTCCAACACCACTTTTTTTAAGAACGCAAATATTCTTATGATATTTTCGATTATACTTATGCTTGTTGTTATATCTAAATAATTTATTATCAGAATTCAATGGAGCTCTTATTGAAGTGGATGATCTAAATGGTCACAGACACTATTTAGTAAGGGTGCTTTAAACACTAACTCGAGTTTGATCAACAAAGAAGAAACAAAAAGAATATTATACTTACTTTAACGTTTTTGGTTCGAATTTTGAAAGCGATGAAACTCTTATACCTGTATAAAAGTTTGACGGATCCGTTAGTGTGGAGTTAATAACATAATATGCAATGAAGGGAAAATCAGCTGAAATATTTAACATAGCTACAGTATATGATTACATACTAAAAGATTTAAATATATACCACTTTTTTCCATATTTGCTAATAACATACCACCAACAGCATTATTTGCTTGTTGTACCTCATTCAGAAGTTCAATTGCGACAGATCTCTGTTTCAATAACGGATGAGATAGAGGCGATTCCAAAACTGGATCAATTGGTTCTAATGGACTCATTAAATGTACTAGTATACACAGTTTCGGATCAGAAACTTCTAATACACTTAATGGACTGGCAGGTTTTGTGTTACCATCAGCTGGCGGGGGCGGCAACTGGAATCAAAGAATATCTTTGAATTAATTGTACTTTTTTAACATTGTGGGGTTTTTTAAACTTACCGGTATACCTTCGGGCAGAAATCGATCTACACTATTAACTGGTATAATAAAACAATCACGATCTAATGTCGCCAATGAAATTGGTTCTGTACGTGTTGTACCGGTCGCAGTAGTATTATTACTGGCATTACCTCCGAAACTCACTGCAAATACGTATATTTGGATATAACCATTCTTGAAGAGTTAAAAGTAATAAGTTGCAAGTTAATGTTTTGTGAGACACGAAACGTTTAGTATATATGCTTCGTTTTGTTAGTTTTTTTTAAAAATGCGGCGAATGACAATTATATTACAAAAAAAAACGTAACATAACCTTAAAAACAAACAATGCAATAATGTGCACTAAACGAGAATAAAAGTTTAAAAATTCTAATTGCATACATATAATAAATGTTATTGACAAAAGTATGTTTAGAACTCACCACAGATAATTCAATATGTGGTAATTTTAGTCTAAAATTCTTTTCTTATTTTTAAATTATTGTCTGATACATATTTGCAGAGTGTGATGGATTTAGAAAGTAAGAACTTCAAAACTTATAACTTAAAATTTAACACTTTATGGTTCATCTAAGCAAAAAGAAAACAGTTCTTTAGAGTTATTAGAAAGTTATCTCTGACTATTTATGGCTTAGTAAAAGTATATTTATTGTGCTTAGTAGTTTGAATCTTTGATGATACAAAAACTTTTTGTTTTTATTGAAACATTCATTTAAATTTTTATTTGCATTGAATTAAATTTTAGAAATACAAAATACGAAAATCAAAAATAATCATCTATCCATTTTGTCCGAATTGACTTGTACGATTGATTTCGTACGAAATACTCGAGCAAATTTGGATCTTGTAAACAATTTTTTTATATGAAGTCAATTTTTCTTGAGAAATCGGTGTTAGCATTAGAAAACTGAGTAAGATATTGAAAAGAAAGAAAGTGTGAGAGCAACAGAGAGAGAGAGAGAGAGAGAGAGAGAGGGAGGGTAAGTATAAGAGATCATTTTATATTTTAACAAGTTAAAGAGATGTCAAATGATATTTGCAATTTTATATTCGTGATACTGTATGCTATGCGTTGGAATATATTATATGTTTCTCAATAGAGTTTTAAACTTCAGCCACAGCTTATTATGGTAGATGTTAAACAAAACAAAAGTGTGAACAAAAATTTATAAGTTAGTGCTTTATTTGCACAGTTATTATACCTTAAGCCGAGGTTGTCCAACGCATAGCTTCCAGCCCTTTTGCAGCCCGCGGCTAATATTTGTACGACCAGCGACAGGTTGCTAATCTATCAGTATTAAGCAAATTCTTTTTTGTTGTATTTTGATTAAATCACAATTTCTTCATATTTATGGTATCCCAATTAAAAGGATAACAATGTTTTAAATAATGTAATACACTTCATGTTAATTAACTTAATTGCCAAAGACTTTAGTATATATTTCTTTATGCAACGGTTCGAAAAAACAGTGCCATAAGCCTAAAATAAAATATTTTTTGTTTGATAATAACTAAAATGAATAGAGTTAATATTAATAGAATTGTAAAAGATAAATTAATGAAGAATTAGTAAAACTAAATTTAATATTATCGTCGTATTTTTATTTTTCTCCGGAAAAATTAAGAACGTATGTAATTTTTTCTGTGACCCTCCAACCTATTCAGTGATTTGTATTAACCCGCGATCTTATATTGGCTGGACAGCCCGGCCTTAAACAGACAATCAGTCGTTTCTTTATAAATATTTAAATATATTAAGGATTAATAATTCTTCACACGTATCGGTTTACTTTGAATTAAATTTTTTTTTTTCTGAAATCATCCTTTATTGGATATGAATAGTACAATCTTAACGATTTGTAAATTTATTACTTTTGCTGAATTGTACTTAATAGATATTAAGCAATACGTGTACAGGTTTACTGAACCAGTGTTGAGCTCCTATAATGAATTAAATAAAGAAACTTCTTATCTATTGGAGAACTTATAGTAGTGTCGCCGTGAGTTGAAATTTGGTATGTATTTCAAGCCACGTATTAATCATAACTTCTAAGAACAGAAACATATTGTTGCAGAATACTAATGTATATCTTAATATTTAATAAGATAATAATAAGATATAATAAATTAATATGTCTTCTATTTTCGCTTAAATTAATGACAAATTAAAATATTAAATAAAGGGCGAACTTTAGTTCCTATCACGTAAAGTTAATATTTGCTTTGTTAAATAATAGGTCTGTCCCACGAACTACGCGTAGTAACTTTGAGTAACAATGTGTATACACAAGTGCGTTCCACCCACGGTTGCCACTTATGGTACTTTAGTACCAAAATTGGTACTTTTTTTTCGTTTGGTACTCATATTCAAAAAATTTTTTTACAGAAATGGTACCTTTTTAAACCAATTTTGGTACAGGAAAAAATTTTCAAGTGGCAACCGTGGTTCCACCAGCAAAGTTTCGAGTAAATGAGAGCATCTGAGAGAGCGTAACATCCCTGTCGAAATTTAAAAATGCTACTCAGGGTTTACTCGTACATTTTATTACAAGTAAAATTTGAGTGATGGGTGAATCAGCTGTTGTGGTTTGAATTCAAATTTTCTTATGGTTTATTTGCGCGGCACTGGTGTTCTCACCAGACTTTACACAGAGCTGTTCCATGAAAATCTGTGTAAAGAGCGTAATTTAGCACTTTATTTCTGTTACGCTCTCAGTTTGTACTCTACTTGTGTTTTACTTGAATTTTACTACGAGTAACTCGTGAAACAGACCTAATATTAAGACTATAGTCGATGTGGTTCTTTTGATGTAAAACTAGATTAATAGTAATATCAGATTTAATAGAAAATAGTGTTAAATTCAAATCATTTGAGTAGTTATTACTATCTGAGGTAAGCTAATTGTGAAATATAAGCATAATATTTGATAACATGGCGGCACAAGTTAAACTTTCCTTTTATTGAATTATCGATGGTTTTTCTCGAAATATTAAATGAGTATCGTTAGTTATTGCCAAAAAAAAAAAAAATTAATGAATTAAAACGTGCTCTAGTAAACAAATTCAATATGTCTAGCTTCCAATAACAAATTGTGTTGCATATTCACATTCCTTAAAAATAATTTGCAAAAATATTATTTAAGTACAATAAAATATACAAAATAGTGTTTTAAAAGATTTTTTAAAAGATATGTTAAGACTACATTTGTGAAAGAGACAAGTTTAGGTTTTTGTTATATAAGGATGGATTTGGGGAAACAAAATGCAAAAAATTAAATAATAAAAATATTAATACAAAATTAAAACAATAAAAAAAAGTGGTAGAAATGATTTAGATTTTTTAGATATGTGTAATTTTGCATCGGTTGAACAACATATGCTCCTATAAGAATACAGCCCAAACCTTGCCTGACAGCATTTGTTGTTGGTGCCATTATAGTTGATGAAGTACTGTTTAAAATGGGTGTGGCAAAATGTTCATTCCGCGTTCTAACGCTAACATTGTTCCATCTTAAGACAGATACGGACGGTTTACGATCAACTAAGGGCTGTGGTGCATCCACTTCATGAGGTAAAGGTGGCAGTGGAAGGGATGTTGCGGTAGTCGATAATTGTGTGCAAGCACCAGAGAAAGCACTACATCGTTCTGCAATGAGTTCTATTGTAAAGGATTCTTTCTTTTTTTGAATTTTGTTTTTATTAAAATTTTATATTCGCTTTGGTGTAATTTTTAATGAGTTTTATTAAAAAAACAGTGCTTTTTGCAGAAAACTAGACACATTTTATTCTTTCATTATCATTATTATTATTATTTTTATTATTATTATTATTAATTTATTTTAGTTCAATTTTCTTTTATGAAGAGAAACAAATTGTTATTGCTGATGCAGTCAATTGTAGCAAAGGTGTCAATTGCATTTAAAATTCATAAAAATGTGTGTGGTTCCGATATAGAAGCGTTAGAGTATCAAAAAGCAGTTACTAGAAAAAGTCAACATAATGCGCTGAGGGGTTGCAACTTACTTTGACTTCCAAGCAAGCTTTGAAAAACGTAATGATGTTCAGTAAGTCAAGCCAACTGAAAACCAAAAATCAGATATGCTTGCAATCACGAAAGTTATTAGTAATCGATTATTGTTCAGTTAGATTGATAATGCATGAAAACAACGAGAAATGATCGAAAAGTACATGATTGAGAGTAAAAGGGTTAAAGTGTATTAATGTATTTATCTCGCTTACACAACATTACTCTAATACTTGTTAAAATGTTAAATTGGCTTAAGCGCTTTTACAAAATAAATAAATATATATGCGAAAAACTAATTTGCTTAAAAATCTATACTAAAAATGTATAACAATCCTTATCAGATTTGTTTTTTAAATATATACTTCTATAAAATATTTTAAAACTTAGTTAATTGTTAACTACGAAATAATAAAGAGAACACAAGTTATATATAAAGAAAAAATTTTTTGGTTGCACTTAAAGTAAACCAATTTTCTTAACTAAAAATATATTTAGTGGAAATTACTAAATTTATTGATAGTGATGTTTTAGTATTTTTTTTAATTGAAAAACAAAAGTAATATTTAAGTTTTCTAAAGAAAAAGTAAAGCTTGTTGTAAGACTGAGAAGAACTTTTACATTAAACAGTATATAGTGACAATAAATATTACAACAATGAATACGTCATCGCATTTTGCAATTTGCATATTGAAGAAACATTTTAAATTTAAATATTTAAAAAAAAAAGTCATGTGGAGTCTCAACCAGTAAAAAATTTTTGGACACTAATTTTTAAGGTTTTTAATTGAAAACTGTTCGATCTTTAAACAGTTTGTTAATACTGAATTCACAACCAGTAAAAAATTTTTGGACACTAATTTTTAAGGTTTTTAATTGAAAACTGTTCCATCTTTAAACAGTTTGTTTAATATTGAATTCACACAAGAGTTTTGCCTGTAATTTTAGCTGTCATGTTTGTAATTTTAGTTGTCAATTCTTGTTGTTTTCAATACAAAATTAAAATTTTTGACAACCTAAATTACAAACAAAACTCTTGTGTGAAAACTTTTTAATAAGTTAGGTTAATAAAACTTTCACGACAAATTAAGAAAACTCCAGAGAAATGTGCGAACATAAAAGTTAAGTTTGGCTTTGGGCCAGTTGTTTAAGGAGCACTGACTCTAAGCTTCAAATTTGGCAGGGCACGAGTTCGATTCCTGGTACTTACAGTCTCAAAAGATTATTTACGTATAATTAAATACAAGAATTATTTCCAAGGTCACTGATCATGGGTATTTGGCAATACTCAAAACAAAAATTCAATTAATTAAAATAATATAAAAAAGAATTTTTGTTGTTGTACTTTACTACATTTCAAAAACCTCTTAATAAATTTTTTATGAAAAGAAAATGCTTTGCAGTTTTTTTGTGGAGTCATTTGTTCAATCCAAATTTTAAATAGCAAAGTAGTAAGAAGTAAGAATGTAGTAAGAAAGAGATATTTAAGAATCTGAAATAGATATTATGCAAACTTAATAATTGATATTTTAAACTTTAATGTGTAAATCCAATTACTGGTGCCCTCATTTGGCTTCTTCTAAGGTTTATAGTTCGTATAAATAAGCTTTGTAACATTCATCGGTTTGTTAATTTATAACATATTCATAGGAACAGAAATAATATCTATAATTATTATTAAATATAATTGTTAAGCTTATTTATTAATAATTTTTATGATTATAAACGATGTCTTGTAAGTTTTTGTGGAGCACTGGCCCTTTATTTATTACGATTTTGCGCTAGTGTTCTAATGAAAGTCTTATACCACGGTATCTTAATATTTTAATCTAAAACATCATGTGCAATTTAGTTTGTGTTGTTTTTGATTGATTTAACTATAGAGAACAATATTTTATATATATATTATACTTGTGTTCCAATAAACCATAAAATATTCCATTGTAAAATTATGAAATATTTAATATAGCAACCATATTTTTTAAAAAAAAAATAAATTTGAAAGTTACATCAATTTTTTTTTAATTTGATTAAAAATATCTACTGGATAGTATACCATTCTGAAATATATTTGAATTACTTTCAAAATTGTTTAAAATTAATTATTTTAACACAATATTTTAGTGCTTAGAATTATGACAACGTCTTCTGGGTCTGCGTATAGTCTCAGCTTGTCCCCTGAGTGTGCTTCAAATGCGTCTAGTGACTCCAGACGTAGTATCAGGTGCGTATTAATGTAACTTGCTACATAAGTTAGCTTATTTCAATTATTGAAAAATATGATCAAATTAGATCGAATAAGCTGTGTTGATGAAGTTTATTTTTTTTAACTAACAGGAGTTCGAAAGACATTTCTGAACTTCTTGACCTCGTTGTGCAGATGGTCATACGACGTATGGTCACAGAAGTTGTGTTTTTTTTTGCTCATGCCCATTTATCCATGTTATGCCGAGAGTCAATTTTGTACTTTTATATGCAAAATCCGAAATTTATTGTTTAGAGTAACTGTTTTGGGAAGCATATCGTGGTATTGAAAGGCTCGCTTTAATAAAATTTTTCTCATGGTTTCATTTTAAAATGTTCAATTTACTTTGAAAACAACAATTATATCACATATAATGTGAACATGATTGTGTGCATAATACGGCCTTAAATGGGTGCTCTTTAGTATACGACTTGAACACCCATGTTCTTAAGTATACGACATGAACACCCATGAAGTAAACTTTTAGGATACGTGACAGTAATTTAACTAACAGTAAGTTTCTAGCAATATTAACGATATTGCGAATGTAATAAGTACTTTAGGCTACATTTCTGAGGTGGATTCAATATTCTAGCAATATTGCGAATGTAATAAGTACTTTAGGCTACATTTCTGAGGTGGATTCAATGTTAGATGAGTAAATTGCAATAAACAGATCTGCTTTTATTGCTTTGTAGGTACATCAATTCTGCTGCTTATATTGAGAAAAATGTGGATGATAGTAGCATGGAATTTAGTGATCATTACATGAGGTCTTCGCAATCTCAAGATCTGTTGGAGGAACGGAGTGATATTGTGCCGCCCCTGGACTTGCAGTCTATTGATGGTATATCAGCTCACGAACCCGGTTACACTTATCAACGTTATTATGAGATATTACCTTTGCGCGCTGATCCAGATCTGGCATTTAAAACATGGCTATCAGCGAAAAAGTAAAATATTAAAATAATTTTGTTTATTCAACTGTACTATTTATTCTTTCTATTTAAGGAAGATAAAGTCTGAGGAGGAAGCCCGACGGAAGAGAGAAGAGGATAATAAGAAAGAAAATGAGGAACTTCGTAAACGTGAATCTGAGTTACGTTTTCAAATGTGGCTACAGGAAAAGTCACGCAAGAAGTCTGAGGAGAAATTAAATAAGAAAACCCCTTCTAATACCTCCTCTACAATTAAAACTAAAGCTGCTGTCGATCCTGAGAAAACAAAAGTCAAACTCTTACAGTGGGAAGAGAACAAACGTATTCAATATGAAAAGAAACGTAAGGAGCAACTTGATATTGATAGACGTAAACGTGAAGCGGAATCCCTACGTCAGGAAAATGCAACACGAGCTTGGGAAGAATGGTTGAAAAAAGCTCCCAAGAAACCTAAGCCAGTTCCACTTAACAGAGGATTGCAAACTTTGCAAGGAACTGTTTCGGAGTTATACGTGAATCCAATTCAATGGCAAGACTAAGTTAAACTTTTACGTTACTATAACCAATGTTGTTTTGAAATGATGACTATGAGAAACAAAATGCAATACATACCCGTATATACAAAAAAAATTATATATTTTTAAATTATTTTTTTGTCGAGAAATACATTGGTAAAATGTTATTATTACTTCAAATGCATCTTTTAATCATAAAAAATCTGCCTTAATTTTTCCTTGAATTATATATTGTATATATATAAGATACATAACATGTGTGCCAACTTCAGTGGGCTTTTTGAAATTGCAGTGTATTCATTGGCATCAGAATAACATGTAATATGGATAACAAGTAATTATCGAATACTAACACTTGATAATCTTATTGTTGCATTTTATCAGACTACAAATATAGATGAATAACTTCCATTGCATCCATAAGTAAAAAAGATGGTGTTATATTTAAAACTTCTGTGTTGCTTACGATAGCGTAATCAAGAAGTGCAGAGATTTTCAACCCTATAGCTGTGGCGATAAAATCAGCTAACGAGTCCGTAAAGTACCGAATTTTCTTACATGCTTTCATAAACATTTATATGTTCGAATCTAACACTGAATACTCATACATAGTATATGAATCACATATTTATAATATAATACATACAATAGTTAATAGGTGCATTTACCATAAAATCAAATGTAGCTTATACGTATATGTATTGTATTTTAAAGTTATAAATATATAGTAAATGATTCCTTAGTCCGAGAAACGAAAGAATTCGGGAAAACGTGATTTGTTTTATTAACTTATATTTCCTATATAATATATATTTAATTTTATATTTAATTTTAATTAGTAGGGTGATTTTTGTTTTTGTCTTTAAGGGTGATAGGGATAACTCGAAATAAAAGTTAAAATTCTTAAAAAAATAAGCGACTTTACTTTAAAATAGTTTCGACGTAACTCAAAAATTAAAAAAAAATATTTATTTGATATCATCAATCATCCGCTTAACTCACATTTTTTTTCGTATTAGAACCCATAAACTTATGTTTTATGTTTATAAATTCAAAAGTCCAAAAATGTTCTAAATGAAACCGAATAATGGTATAAAATTATAAAGTAGTTAACTTTCGTTATCCATTTCTACCAGCTCTCATCTACAAAATCTGTAAGTTCTGTTTAACTATTAAAAATAAAAGCTGTAATTTTTTAAACCATAAAATATACTTATTTCCTATCTTCCTCTAGGTTTTATCAAATCAAACGAGTTCTAGCAACTTACCCCCAAGTAAGTTTAGACGACTTCTTCTAGAGACAGCATTTCTAATAATAATGCCACCTAACAATATTGACGAAATTAACAAAGTTAATATTTATAAACAGTATTTTTTTATTAAGAGTTTATAAGCAAAATTTTTCGCATATAAATAGCGCTTCGTTAGCTGAAGTTGTTAATACAATTTACTTATGAAGTTAACAGATGAGATATCGGAAGCAATTTATAGAATAGAATAGCCTACCTTCGCCCATATCGTAACCTGAACGGTTCGGTGAAAAGAATAAATGAGTTCGATAGTGTATGTCATCGGTTTGAGTGGAGAGGCCCAAATCTCTAGAACGCTTTGTACGATTAGCTTTTGATTGCAGCTTACCACCGCCGCCACCGGATTTACCACCACCTCCCTCGCGAAAATTCTTACGAAACATTAAATTCATGATGATATGAAGTTCGTGAACTTTTCACGTTTATGTTAAATGGTGAAATTAGTTCAAATATGTTGGTTTGTTGTTGTTGTTGTTGTTGTTATTGTAGCTGTTGTATGTGTGTTGATGAACGTAAATGATTCCGCCAATTTTAGTTGGTGTCGTATACCAAGTTAATTTCCGACACGGATTAGCGAAATTTTTTGTTAATTATGAGTTTGTGTTATAGTTATCGTAGAGTTATTTTTGAAAATCCGATATTTGTATTTTAATATTTAATTTTGCTGAGTTTAAAAATAAATTCAGTAATAAAACACAAAAAAATTTTATTTCAAACAAGTGGCTTTTTGTTGTCCATAAATTTTTCATTTTTTAAATGAAAATTTTTAAAATTATTCAATAAATCAAAACACAAGAAATAAACACTTAAAATCCTGGAGAGAATATTACATTATTCTTGATTAAATTTAAAAGCAATTTTTAAGTTTTTGAAATTCTTGAATATAATACTTCACATAAATCAGGATAAATTCCACAATCGAGTCATACCATAAATGCAATGAGCACATACCGACAATTAAACCATAAATTTTATTTAAAACGACAGATAAGGAAGAAAATGAAACTGCAAATCTACAATTTAATCAGTGAAGTAATTGTATCGTAAGGAATAGAGAGTTATCCGGTAAAGGACAGAGAAAATAGCAAAGTAGTATTCGTTGATAAAGAGTCCATAAGTAGAATTTTTGAGGAACACTGAACATCTAAGAAAAAATCAACATATTGTACAGCTTATTATAGCATATTGATAAAAACACAGTGGGAAATCGGTAACTTAAGTGATTTATTCATATAAAAAAAAGATATTAAATCAAAGATTTTCCATGGCTTACGATAGAAAATAATATACAGATTTTTTTTAAAGTCAAGTTAAGCATAAATAGCAGACTTATGCAAGTTTACGTACATATTAATTAATGATTTATATTAAACTCATTGAGCCAAGAAGAATCATAAATTAAAATAGAATAGAATAAATTTCAAAAAAATTATTAAAATTATTTTTTAAAATTTATTTTAACGGTTAATATTAGTGCTTAAATATAAACAATTTTAATTGTTTATACTATTTCATTAAAGTTCAAACAATTATCTTTAAAATGCAACAAATTTCAAGTTTATATCATTTATATAGTCTGAGATGTGGCCAATTGAAAATGTGTCTACAATGCCAATTCTCAAAACCCCATGAATCCATATCTCCTCGGAAAAAAATTACAAAATTTTGTCTCGAGATACGGATCTTCTTATTTTATGAAAAAAACTCATAAAAAAAATTTTAGCCAAATCAAAAATTATGCCAAAATCAGTTCGGTTTGTTAAAGAATGTCCCATATATAAGAACAATCGCTTTATTATACATGTATTTTTATCAGTGTATTTAAAACTGAACTGATATAATTGATATAAACATAAATATAATAATAATGGAAAAAAAATCAACTATATATAAATCCCATATATTTCCTTTAACAGCTCCTTGCTCCTTGATTGCAGTTCACCACGTGTTGGTTATAACTGCCGGTAATAACTCCACTTAGTTCAATCGTTATTTAGTATTAAGCATGTGCGTGTCTGCAAGCATAAAAACTAACCGGAAAAGGAAATGGCGAATTTCCGTATTTAAACTTGTAATCAAGAGTGAAAATAACTTCGAAACTACTTAGAGCAGTAATTATTTTTGATTTTATGTACGTTTTAAGTGGTGTCAATTTTCTTCGCAATACAAATTTCTTTTGCCTTATAAGAAATAACGGCATTATTATACAAGTAATAACTAAAAGGAAATCGTAATTAAAAAAAAAAACAAGTTTAAGATTTGTTTTGAAGAAAATAACGTATTGAGAATTCTTGACATTAAATTATGCTCTTGAATACTTTAAGAGGTGATACAATCTTGGGTACACAATGTCTTAGCTGAGTCCATTTGTATAATAAAAACAATTTTAAATATTTTTTAAATAAATAGATTTGAATTTAAATAACTCACAGACTTCTTTACTGAACACGCTTCTGTTAACTATCTTCTTTCCAGGATCGAATTAAAGAACATTGACACCAGCAAATTTTAAAATTCTGTCTTATTTACGCGAACCTTGTCATTATCTAGGAACTTTTCAGTACACACAGTAGAGGAAATGAGATTTGGCGCCTTAAACCAATAGCTATTTTAAGAATATCAATAGGTCTTATATGCCCAAGTTAGCTTAGAAGATTTTATTCAGCAATACCATAAAAGCTCTCATAGGTAGCAGTGTATTAATGCCCTTTTAATAATGATATAGGTAGGAAAAATATAAAAAATTGTTAAAATTGTGTGAAGTATTTTTTAAAGTTTATAATCCGAATATTAATTCATTACTAAGTTTTATAAGATAAAAAAATCGAGTGTATGCGTTTCTTTAAAATATCGCTTTGGAAATTGAGTAGAGCTATTAAGTTCTTGTTTCTCAAGTAACTATTTGTCAAGTGTAATTCTTTACAGCTTCTAAGTCTTACATATATTAGAAATATAATTGTGCTAATGATTTAATGTAACATTATTTCAAAGTAGATCTAAAGACATACCTTATAGATATTAATTTTTGTGAACTGCTCCATTCATAACAAATAAATACTTTTCATAAACATATACTTTTAAAATATTCCTTTCAATTTTGAATACTTTTTTGTATCTCGATTTACGCCTAAGCGTAGTTCATGACCATGTATTTAATTTACAGAATATTATATATTCACAGTTATTTAAGTGTGAAAGCAAATATTTTCACAAACACTAATAATAGAAAGTACTTATCAAAATCTTATGCCTTTTGTCCGTAGTATTTACTCTTCTTGTGTTTTCATCAATTCTTCATTTTGTGCCAACCACATATGTTTGGAATTTGGAAAGAAACATTAGGTTATGCTCCACTCAAAGGATTAGTGTCAATCAAGAATACAAACTCATTCATAAAAACTATTGGCCTCGAATATAATCTTATCAAAAATGCAAATATACGAATATGCAGTATGTGAACAAGTACTTTAAAGATATTAATTAAAAAAGAAAATATCAAAATAATGACAGATTTATTATTGAAAAAATAAAAACATTGGGTTTTGTTAAGTAAAAAGTTTTATTTTATTATGCAGTTTGCGGTAGTATGTTTAGCAGATTTCTGTTTCCGAAGTGTTTTGATATTTACCTTTTTCCTAATATGATGGATTATTTTTATTTATTAAATGTAATCCATTAAGTAATACACAATTGAATAATACTATACCAATTTTAAAGTGTTCTTAACATGTTTTATTATTGTGAGCTTATATACACTTTTATATGTCAATGGCATAGAATTTAAAAGATAAAGTGTCAACTGAAAAATATAGTATAAAATAGTACTAAAAACATAGAATCAATAATGTTTATAAAAATCGTCAGTATATTAATATTAATTGCTTTTCAAAGTTTCCTAAGAATTGTTAACTAAAAACTCATTGGTCCGCGAATTGGCCATTTTGTCAATCAATTAATTGCGAATCCATCACAACATCTCATCCTTCTGAATTGCATTCTATGGAAATAAGTGAAGTTGTTGGTCTACTTACATAAATCAAATTTATTGGAGCGCTTTTATTGGTTTCTCGGAGACTTTATGTTGGTAACAACTTTACAGTCTCCACTGATTTTAAATTAGACTTATGATTTGCTTAGCATTCTAACTAGCATAGTCTCATATTGTGGAAATCATATTAAAACATTAATACAAGTAACCTTTTAACCAATTGTTTTTATGAATATTAGTATAAGTTCAATATGTTTAATTTCACTTTAATAATTGAGCCTAAAAAACCTTCATATAATTATTTTTAATTTCCTAATTTCAATGATAAATTTCTCTAATAAATGTATTTAATTTTTATTCCTTATAAAATTATTGAATGTCAAAAAACTTGATTTTGTCTATAGCAGCTATAGCTATTACATATCTATTGTAATTTCTGTATCTGTTAAAGATAGATATCTTTTGATATATCTTAAAATATTTTAAGATAAATTTTCTAATATTTATCATACATATTATTTAAATAATTTTGCATAAATTGACTTAGATTTAATAAAATCAATTAATGTTTTTTATATAATTTTTAATCCGGCTATAGATCCCTTTTTGTTAAATAATTCAACGTTTAATATTTTTTACTATATTCTATATTTCGACTCTCCTAAAACTATATCTATGTCATCCTCTTTATTCTATCGTCTATATTGAATTATCTAATATTGAATTATTGTAAGGGACCTATAACCGTATTAAAAAATATATAAAAACCCTTATAAAAAACAGGTCGAAAAATAAATTCAAAAAATTTTATGGAATAAAATCAATTATTTAAATAAATTATTTTAATTTCTAATTATAATATTTAAAAAACTTCAGAACTAAAACATGGGCATACCCAGACCCGAAATTAGGAGGGCGCTGATATACTGATATGATACTATTATATATTTTAAAGTGTGATAAGACATCCCTCTTTAGTACTTTGTTTCCCCCTGCCCCTACCCATGTACGCCCATGAACTAAAATAGTGATAAGAGTTTTATATTAAATTTCTAAAATTAGTTAAAACTAATCCTATTTTACTATATAGTATATTATAATTAAAGAAAAAAGGAATGAGAATGAAATTAAAAAATATATATATATCTAGTCAGCAATTAAATGATTATTAATAAGTTTAAAACTGGCTACCACAATATTTTCAAAAACCGCAAAAATCCGCTTCTTTAAGGAATAATTACAGTGAAATAAATTTATACATATTAAACAAAGAAAATTTTTTTAAATTTTTCTATATTTTCTATATGAAAAATTATATATGATGTATGCATTTTTTGTAAATTAAATACATAAATACAGTGCAGGTGCATTACATATATATGTTTATATGTACACAAATGAATAAATAGACGTGTACTGCAACAATTAAAACAACTTCACAGATTATTATTAATTATTGTATTAAAAAAAAAAGAAGTGCATTCAACAACTAATAAGCCACATCCTCAATATGCAATAAATAAAATATTATTTAAAATTTATTTATTAAAAAGTTTTATATTTTTTATTTTTATATAAATGTAGTTCCGAAAACATGTCAACGAAATAAATTCGCCGCCAAATAAAAAATACCACAAGACGAATAATACAAAAATAAACTGCAAATTAAAAAATCTAAAATTAGAAAGAAAATTGGTGGCAGATTTATTATAAAAAAAAAAATCTAATACAACGGCTAGTATAAGAAATACACATCTAGACATGTCAACATTGACAATAACCTCCAAAGTTAGTTCTTTATAATGCCATAAGGCATCTCACCACATAGGACAGCCCTTGACCTTAACATTATTGAAAAAGAAATAAATATAATTTTGTATTTAACATAAATAATATGTTTTAAACAATCAACCAAAAAAAAAAAATAACACTTGGTTTGCATACCAAGTTTTATTAATGTGAAGGGCTATAAATGATTATAAATATAGTATATGTAAACCAATGTGTGTCTTTCTTCTTGCAGTAGATACATACATAGAGATACATAAATTAGATATTTTGCTTATAATTGTTGTTGTAATTATACAAATTCAAAAATTGTGTATTTTTCTCACAGCTTTCTTTTTCTCACATTAAATTTGTAATAATTTTCTATTATAAATAATTATTGCGAAATTTTTGTAATTATTATTTTACTAGTTTATTGGATATGTTTTATTTTAAAATACAAAAATCACGTAACTATCACTTCATTGCTTTACGAAAATTTACGAAAATATTATATTAATTTTCCAAATCGAATATATTATTTAATTTATTAATTAATAATTAATTGATTAAAAAAATTTTTCTTTCGTTTTTTATTAGCACATCGGACGAAAAATGAAATGAAACTGCTGCACAATTTGAAAATTGTCAATCGATTCACCTAACCTATATTATTTTGTTTTGAGAACTATCTGAGAGCTTTTTGAAAACATGACGTCTCTTTAAGGTGAGAAATAAAGATCTCGCACAGAATAAATATTGTTTGAAATCAGTTGACTTGACAAACAAGCTCTTATAGTGACATTTGACAGCAAAAACTATTTTCGGTTTAAGACAATTTTCTTTTTGTGGTTTTTAAATAAGACATATTGTACTCGTACATATATTTAAATTACTATTCATCGGGATTCAAAATCCTTATAATTTCGTATATATTTATATGTACATTTTTGTGCAAGTTCAAACCTTGCGTATGAAAACGTGGAATTATGCTTTTATATTATTTTTGAATTATTTTACAGTTTTTTGTAAAATCAACTGGTACATTGACTGTTGCTTATTTCAATGTATATATTTGAGCAAAGTGGCTTAATCCCGATTTATGTTAATAGAATGAAGAGGTACATTTTAAAATTGATATTAGTTTAATATAGTAGAGCAATTTATTTCATGTTTGCTATATTGAATACATAACTTTATTATAATAAGTACTATTTAATTATTGTTACACACATTAATAAAGTTTTAGATTTTTTAAACATTTTCAACTTTTTACAGTTTAATATAGTTTATTTTCACCTTTTCCTAGAACTTTAAAAATAAAATTTTTATTTATATGTCTGAAGAATTTCAGAGAATATCATAATTTCGTTATTGTCAATCAGATGGAGTTTGTAATAAAGACGGTTTTATTCATAATAAAATCATCTATTGAATTTATATGTGATCGAATTGATTTTAAATGTTGTCACTCTTAAGTTGTAAATAGAAACATTCGTATACTTATATACTGATGACTTGTTGGTGGCAATGATTGTAATCCATTTAATCAAATAGAGCACTGTCAATGTATTTATATAAAGGTGCTTGTATGCGGAAGAGATTCAAGACAAATTTTGTAATATATAATCAATAGACATTATAAAAGACATCTATGGGAGATGAAGAAAAAAATACAAACAATGTATGTCACACTTAAGTAGGTAAATCTGTAAAAACTACCTTGCAAAAATCATGAACTGAATCACTCGCAAAAAACATTCTGTTGAACATTTTCAACCTATGTTTGAATATCCGTCTATTCAGATGAATTCGTCATTTTCAAATCTACATATTCTGAGTACTAGGTGTCGTATAGACATGAAATTTAGCTTACTTAATATATATGAATGAAATTTAATAGCTTACTTAAATATAATTTTCTATCAGTAACAACGCAATGGAATAAAGTGGTAAATAGTTTTTGGAACTTACACTTTGGATCAACACCCAACGTCACTGGATTTATACATTTAAGATATAAGTTTTTTTTACTTTCTCATTATTTCGGGGTTTTTTAACACAGCTGAGTGTATCGAAGAGAACAAAATAGCATAAGAATAACAAAGATTTTTTAGAAACACAAATCCTGAGTCAAAACATTTACATTAAATAGAAATATTCTCTAATAAATTCTAAGAGCAGAAACAATTTTAGTAGCTTAAGCATGTTTGGATTTATTAAAATACATTTTCTTAAGTACAATCATGATTATACTACGATAGCATTTTTAACGGTTGCAGTAAAAATTCCATTCATGAAAGAATTTAAAAATGTAGATTTAAGGTCATTCTCATAGAGCAGCTGCCTCATATGGTGTACTGCATTCCAACAATTTTACAGCTCGCCTTGAAACTCTGCAAAACATAGACAAACACTGAAGTCGTATGAACTTTCAATGTCAATTTTATTGCCTATTACGACTACGATTTGGTGCAGGATTCTTGCGTGTCGCTTCCAACCTCAGATACTCGTATTCGTATTTCTGTGAAGGTTGGAAAGTGTCCAACGTGACTTTTCCGGTTGCATGTGTAAAAATTTTTTGCATTTATTTTTCAAATACATACTAAACATTCATAAATATGCAGAAGGTTCTTAATTGAGAATAAATGTCATTTCACTTCTTTCATTATTTTCCGTATCGGTTGAATAATGAAACATCCTAAATCTATTGACCTTGTTTACATTTTTTTTAAATTAAATTTAGTGAAGCGATTTAAAATTGGAGTAGAAGATCATAGTCTGAAAATATATCTAAGCCATGAAGTTTGGTTGAATGCAGTATTAGAGGAATGGTTTACAATATAGTTGTTTTTATACTCTTCTAAATTCAGGCTCAACTATCTGTACTTAAGTTTTATTTGAAAATACTGATGCACGCTCTTAGGGCAATTTTATAACTGGAGATTGAAAGAGAGCAAAATGTATTACCGGGTCAAGTTAGAGTATCTAGGTATGTATAATACCCATATTATTATCAATTAATTCCAACTTTATGTTATAATCATGCTTCAAGAGTGATATATAAAACATATACTTTGAATTAATTTTTTTTTCTATAACAATCTTAAATAAAAAATTTATATAAAAATTGATAAAAATATTTACATATTAAATTTATTTGTAATTTATTTTATTTATACAACTACTTTCCTTTAATTTCCTTAAAAAGAAATAAAAGTTATTTTTTATTTTTAAAATGATATTAGAAATAATCAAACTATATTTAAATAAGTAGTAACGATTATGTTTTTATATGGTTTTATTTTATAAGTAATTTTTAAGTAATACAATTTAAATGAATTTTATTTTGTCACGACATAAAAATCAGTGCTATGACCTTATATTTAAAGATTCATTGTGATAAAATCCATTTACTATTTACTAAAAATAACAAAAGTTATTAATGAGATTTATAGATTTTTTTATGACAATGTCATGACAATTTTAAAAACAAAGGAAATCCTTTCTGGTACCATTTGTTTATTTGTACGATTACAGGTTGTTTGTTTTACATGCATTTACATATTTATATACCCAATTAAACAGTCTGACATATAAATGCCATGAATAAATAATTTCCTTAACATTGTTTACATGATAAACACATCATTAATGTATGTTGAAATTAGTAATGTCGTAATACCTATATGTGTACGATAATACTGTGAAAATATGAAGCTTTTAGTACCTATTTGATAACTCTCATTTTGCAGAAGTTGATTACAAAATAAATTAATTTGTTAGTATACTTATATGAATAATAGACTATCATAAACCTAATTAATTTAAAGTGCCTATTATTAAATACTACAAATACACAATAATAACCCTGTTTGTTAAAGTCACAATATCTTATATGCATGCATTAAATATACGAGTATACTGGTTCCCTGGTACGAAATATAATTTCTTAAACTTTTTGCTGTTGTTTGACTCAGCAGCAGATAACTTCTGAAGCTTTTACATACAGGGTGTTTGCTATCAAAAGACCATAATACTTATTTATGGCTGAGTTTTCAGTCGGTACGTACCATAAGAACTTAAATCAAAGCGATGTGCACAACCAACCCCACCTGTGTTTGTGATAGGAACGAATTAACAAAACGGCGAACTTTGTTTATTTAGTTAAGTTCGCTTAAGTTCTTACGGCACGTGCCTACTAACTGAGACTTGAGTCTTGAGGTGACTACTTGATTAATTTCTTGGAAGTGAAGTATCTTGGAAGTGAAGTACTTAAAAATTTATTACTTGCTAAGAAATAGAAATCATTTAATAAAAAAAAATTGCTTCAGTGTTAAATTTTATTCGTCCTTTTATGATTTTAAGGAAAGGATCTTAAGGTCTCATGTATTATAACCGTCAAAGATATTTCTTATATAGTAAACTGCCGCAATAACTATTTGTTCAAATATTATGAAAATCTGGCAGTAAATCAGGAAAGTATCTTACGGTCTCATGTACTGTAATCGTCAATAAATGGGTTTTATATAAATGCTTATTATTAATACTATTGATTTTGAACTTCATCTTATGCATATATTTATGCAATAAGTGTGAAGTTGAACAAATTCACTATATAAAAAATGTTAATTTCATATTTACAATTTTAATAACAACAAAGTTAAGCAATTTTTACAAGTATATAAAAATATCTACTAATATATTTCATAAAAAATGTTCAAGTACGACTTTGAATCAGTTGGTTAAGGTGCGCTGATTCTGAGCTTCACATTTGGCAGGACCCGAGTTCGATTCCTTATACTTGCAGTCTCAAAAATAATTATTTACGATTAATTAAATACAAGAATTATTTCCAAGATCACTGATGATGGGTATTTGACAATACTCGAAACAGCTATATGGTCAGCCAAAAATTCAATTAATTAAAATAATATAAAAAATAAATTTTTGTTGTTGT
>NC_051847.1:52640822-52675321 GCF_002237135.1 Teleopsis dalmanni
GAAAGTTCAACGCATTTGAAACTACAAAACTATCTTTCTCTATAAATAGAGATCATTGCCTCTTTTCTTACTAATTATGTATTTACATATATACAAAATTATTTTATCTTTTTTTCCTTTATTTTATATTTTGGTTATTATTGAATTATTTATATTGACTTTTGAATTTGCCATATTTATTTTGATTTTAAACTATAACTAACGTCTTACAACGATATATTGAGCCTATACTTAATCTAATTTAGCCGAAGTCTAGCTATAACCTTCTCTCTTATTTTGTTATCTTTTCTATTGGCAACTCTATAAATAAGAATTACAAATGACATTTCTTTCAATTTCTGAATAAGCAAAATGAAGACAGTATATCGCTAGCTGAAGTTTCACTAAAAAGAAATATCCGGTACGCTGGTTTAATCGAACGCATAGGTAATGTCATTTTCATTGTTCGCTTACAAAATGGCAAACTCATTTGTGCTCGTGCCAACCAAATTCGTAATCGAGAAGATCAAGAAAATGAATCATCGTCAGACACACTTACATTGGACTTTACGAAACAACATCTAACGATGTACCGCGACTCCATATTGGTCGAAGTAACTAACGAAAATATTGTTTCGACTTCAGTTACAGCTCAATCATCAAATAAAGTATCTGAAATTGCGCCACTAACTCAGGTAGAATAATTACAAGCCCCTCAATCTGAAAAGCGTAATGCGGCAATTGTTCCGTCTACCCTACCAGAAACCCTATTGATTGATTTAGACTCTAATTACCACCATTTTAGATTCAATCTTAAAAGTGAAAGTTTTGGCAACCCTACAATTAAGAATGACATGACTTTTGTTGTAATGAAAACTGAATTTGAATTTTAATAAAGTTATTGTGAAGACACACATATAATACTTACTATCCTATTTGCATTAGATTGCTGAAATGGGATTTCAACTTTGAACCAAGAATACCAAAAATGTATATCCCTTATATGTGTGATCGATAGCAAAGCTACGGGCGTGTGATTATCCAGTGAGTTTCACGAAGCAATTGAAAACAGGTCTTATAGATATATGTATGTAGATAGATATTGACCGAAACTTTATTGATTATTGCTTTGGAATATTCTTGCTTTTTTGTTTTTTTCTCTTCGTTTATTATTACAAAATATTTATTCAAATACCTATTTATTCAAAATTAGTTTCTTATGACCCCCTGGCTCGATTTCTAGCTACGACCAAGCCACATACATTGCTTTTTGTACGGTGTTTGTTGGCTAGTTGTTAAGAGAATATACCCAGTATATATATTTATAATAAAATTTTTATATACCGAAATATTATTTAGAAATATAGAAATATAAGAAATAAATCATATAAGTATTATTAAACTTATTGCTGTGTTAAGACATATTTAAGTAATTCTATTAATTATGATTTGAGAATATTAACTAAATTCATTATTTCTATACTAAGTTATATTTTATCATTCTACCATTTATCGTTGTCATCATTATTATTAAGCAGACAAGGCATCATAACACATTTTTCTATGCGGACGCGATCCTTACACTTGAAGCTCATATCAGTATTCATAAGGGTACGTGTCTTTTGGCGTACCGAGTTGTCACCACAACTGGCTGTACATGGTGTCCAGGCTGACCAAGCGGAATAATGACATTCATCTTTTTCAATTGTAACTTTAGCATGAGCCTGACTGCTACCACGTCTTTTGTCATGAGAAATACTGTAAATGTTTCCAATGGAGTAAATGTCGTCACAGTGTTGATAGCATTTATCTGTATGCACCAAATGTTTCGGACAAGGTTTACCGCCATACTTAGGAGAACGAAGCACCTTACGAGTCTTAATTTGTACACCTTCACCACATGTGGCATTGCATGCATGTGCATGCCATTCAGATACGGCACAATCAATGCGTCTCTGTTCGGATTTGAATTCGTTACTAAGTAACTGTGCTTTATGTCTAGGTTTTTGACAAGTCTCTTCACATGTCTCCTTTGATGTAAATTTGTTATTGTTCTTATCGCATTTATCTGCCCAAAATAATGCACATTGATCACTTAAATGGTCGTAATACCAATAATTTGCAACATCACTATCACGACAGTGGCTGACCTGTAATTCTTCAAAACAGTAGTTGGGAACAATTGTATCGCAACTTGGAATTGTGCAGTTGACAGTTTCAATGCGTTTGATATGTTTGCATGGATCGCCACGAAAATTATTAGGACGTTTAACACCATAAACTTCATCATTATTCCAAATTTTACGTTCACGCTGTCTGTGACCAGTACTACCACAAGGACCCATGCAAGGAGAAAAATCTGACCATGGCGTAACACCACATTCCGGTGGTATGTAATCTTCGCGTTTTTGACTATAACTTTGAAAATTACGAAAACGTAAATTGCTGTCCATATTTTCATTAAAGGCTTCAGTATCTCCAAATTGCATTTCCGCATCAGTATTTTCATTATTTTCGTCAATATTTGGTATACCATTTCCAATGTCTCCACCGCAGTCAATGCCTTCACATTTTTGAGTATCTTGTAGTTTAACACGGCTCACTTTCTGTAAAAAATATATATTACTTGTATTTGTATTTGTTCTAGAAAATATGAAGTAAATAAATTACTTGGCACTTTTTCTTTGCTTTAGGATTTAGATACGCTCTTGTACGTGTTATCACACCTTTTCCACAAGTAGCGGAACAAGTTGACCAATCACTCCATTCAGATATTGCACACTCCGGATTTTCAGGTCCACCGTTTGGATAACCAACTTCTACTTCTTCGGCAGCAGCTTCCTCCTCATTAAAGTTACCACATTTGCGACCTACACAGTTTTGTTCTTCTCTTAAACTGTTACGACATTTTAAACGTCGCGCTAAAGCTCCATTTTTAAATTCTCTTGTACGATATTGTTTACCCGGCCCACATTTAGCTGTACACTCATCCCAGCGCCCCCACGGATATGTAGCACAACCAGCCACATCGTTTTCAGCTAAAAGAGTTTCATTATCGAATTTGTATATAAGTTTTCTAAGCATAATATACGAATAGACTTACATTCAGTATTTTCACAAGTTTTCTCGTACAGTCTACGTCGGTTAAGGTGTAATGTCGCTAAAGGTTTCATTGGTGCACCAGTTGAATCATAAAAAGGTGATCGTGGATCATTAGGAAAATTTGACTTAATGCGACGAACCACATCAGGCGGTATTTGCGGCTGATCAGCAGACTGTTTTAAATGTAAAATAAAATTATTTCATGTAACTGGAATTGAGATAAACATATGTCTCTATTTTTATCAAATTATTTCTTGAAAAGCTGACAAATGTAATATTGGATTTACACGAGACTTTTGTTTGTAATTTTAGCAGTCAAAAATTTTCATTTTGCATTGAAAACAATAACAATTGACAGCTCAAATTACCAACCCTGACAGCTACAATTACAAACAAAACTCTTGTGTGAATCGAATATTAGTCATAAATTTTAAATTACGGTACTATTGATGCAAGGTAACAATATAGAACAACTACGATTGTATCTGCATTCAAATGATTATAACTATTAGGAAAATATTAGGAAATTTCATTATTTTAAACATTTCTACGATTACAAAAACATATACCATAAATGCACAAATGATATTATTTAGAATGAAATCTCACCATATACGAAGGTCCACTATCAGTGCCTGCATCCCAGGGATAAAGGTTATGAATTTTATTTTCTACCCATGAACAATTAGGTAAACAAAGTTCTAATCCAGAAACGCCTACAATCCAATCTGGAGACGGGTCAATCATTGAAACCAAGGATATCAGATGATGTTTAGAGTCTACGCGGAAGACAGCAAAAGTTTTACCAGTTACATTTGGATATGCTATTCCACGAGCTTTGATAATTGTACGTATCTGATCACTCTACAATATATCAACGGTAAATTAAAATACACATTTATTAAGATTTTTGCCTACTTGATCTTTAAGTTCACTTTCTAATGTTCTGGTTGAACCATGCTCTGCAACTTCTCGCAAACCCTCACTTGCTAAATCACCATATTGCCAAAATCTATAATCAATCGTATGTGATGCACCAATTATATCACTGAAACGTGTACGCCAACTATTTGCTGGAAAATCTTTTGGATGTGTATGTCTAGACCATTTACCTTCAAAGGTTAGCTAATATAAATATTCCTTCAATTCACATATATACCAAATAAATAACTAATTATATACTTCATATTTCGCTTCATCACAGGCACAACATGGGTGAACAATGCTTGGTTGACTATCAATATCATCGACCTCTTCTTCACATATACGCTTAGTAAGAAATCCATCATCCATGAACCAAACATCACGATGCTGTGTGACCGTTGCACGTAATAGTATACAACCATTACCACTACCAGTAGGTGCCGTCCAGATAACATCGATACGAGTTTTAACATTTGTATTAGTGTTTTCAACCAAATTAGCGCAACGAGGACTAAATCGCGTTTCAGCATAATCGATTATTTCAAACGAACCTTTATTATCCATAGTTTCAGTTTCGCCATTTTCGTTTTCTAAACCCAACATGAAGCTGATAAATGTTAGTCCATTATATGATATAAGTGAAACTGTAAAAGATATAATTATGGTAAAATATAACCAATGTCACAGTTAGTATGCCAAAATTATCTACTCACCATTATATTTTTGTCCTGGTATATATGTGTCTGGATTTCCTCCTAATGAAACAACATAATTTTCATCAACAGGTGATTTAGCTGCTGTTGTACCCTGTGGTATACGATTACAGGCCAATGCTATACTAAGAGTTGCCGATATAGAAATAAGAAGCAACAACCAATTCATGTTTAAATGAATCTTTTGATTGTAATCCAGTCGTGAAACTGTAAATATATAAAGTGATGTGTATATGTCAATGCAAAAGGTCTGACTATAAACTATCAGAATTTATTCATTTACAGTAATTGACTTATGCTAGTATTTCATTGTTTGATTGAATTTTTGTTTTCATGTTGAAAATGTGTTCATAAATGTTAAGAGCCGGGTTTCATACTTTTTTATTTAAATTTAACACATCTATTAGTTTCGATCTTTCGATCTTATCTCGAATATTTATGGTGATATCATTCCAATAGTAATTAGCGGCACGAAGCTCTCTTTTGACTGTTCGTCTCCAGATAGGTGGGGCTCTTGGGCATTTGCTACGTTGGGAATTTTACCGAAGCATTGGTTTCGCGATTTTCTGTCAGGTCGCCATATTGTATGTCAAATCTAGTTCTACTTACTCTGCCTTCTTTTTTGTGTCACAGGTTTTTGTTTCGTGCAAGCCTAGAGGTCGATATTTAAAATACGATAGGGCCACCAGATTCACAAAATACTTCTTATCGGTTTGCATAAACTTGGAGCCCGGATTGTGATGATTTTGTTGCTTTTCATGTTTCACAGCCATAGAAAAGGACGGATTTAACATTAGAGTTAAAAATGTGTAAAAATGTGTTAAATTGACTTGATTTCCATACAGGGTTCAGTTTAGCAAAGGGGTGCCTCGCTTAATGAGTGCGAGAAACGAAGGCTTCATATACATCACATTTATTTGTCACTATGCTACCAAAGTAAGTTACGGATTTGACATACTTGATTCTCTTGATTCTTTGACATACTTGAGTTATAACTGCATCTGTAGATAGACCATATCCGCTGCACATAACCTTTGTTTTTGACATATTAATCTCAAGATCAATGTTACGCGCATTAGTGCTGATTCTATTGATGTTATTTAAAATAACTTATTTTGAAGATCGATGTATCTGTGACTTAATAATAGAAAGTTTATCTACAAATTGTCATGGTACATCCACATGAATTACATGTTATGAGACCTCAGAGTACGATTAAGAATACGATTAGAAATTATTCATGTTTTGCTTTCATAAAAACTGTTTTCCTTTTTCATGCTTTCAAGAAGTAACTTTACTTCAGGTTATTGCTAAAGTATACCTTCAAAGAATTGTGTGTATAAATATTAAAAAAAGGATATACGTATAAATATAGATTGATAAAAGACTGCTTAACATTTTTCTTGTTACTTTTGTATTATATTTACTACTACTAGTTGATTCTATGGCCCTGAATATATTGAATATGTAGCATATAGAACATTCTCAACTTTCTGGAGAATTGATTTGTTATATCTATCTATATCAAAAAATAAAATGTGTATAGTGTACTTTGAAATTTTTGAAGAGAAAATTTCTTGAATTTAATCAAGTTAACTAAAATACTTAAAATAATTTGAAGAAATCAAATTCATAATTTTTATTTCATTCTAATATATTTTTTAGAAGGTGAATTATTACGCTTTTAATGTTTAACTTGTTTTAAATTTATCGTTAATAAAAGTAATATTAAGAATTCAAGACTAAGTTTTGAATAATTTTAAAATTTTTGGAAGTGTTTTGTCATTTATTTATTTTTGATAAATCAATATGAGTTCATCAACACTGCGAAGTGGTACCGGCAGTGATGAACAAAAGGGTTTGAAGAAGAAATCTTCTAAAGGTAAAATATATATATAGTTATAAATATTGAAAAGTATTAAAAAAGGATGTAAAAAACTATTTAATTAATACTATTTAATTAATTTAATATAAACTATTTGATATTATTTAAAAGCACAATACAATGCTTTACATCTGCAGAGGTGCAGCACTGACACCTTACACTTCGGTCAATAAATTTTAATTTTATATAACTGTGAATATTTTTACTTCTGGTAAGTCTCTAATATTCACACTCTACAAATTCTGAACTAAAAGACACATAACAAAAGTAAGAAGGAACCAGTAACATCGAATGAAATATATACATATAAGTAGTTGAAAATAACTCGATTCTCATTTATCGAGCACCTACATTTAAGAACAAATTTTGAGCAGTTTTTCCTACTATTCTTTGTGGTAGATATAGCTTAATTCTCAAGGTATTGAACATTCGTACATATAAGAACGAATTATTGTAGAGTTAGTAATTTTGAGCAGTTTTTTCTACTCTTTTTTGTGCTAGATATAGCTTAATTCTCAAGATATCGAAGTTGAAGTAAGTCTGCGCCACTGAATGCAATATTTACATTGAATATAAAAACAACTGGTAGTAACAAAATGACTCGAAAACTAACCTATATAATCTGTATGGTGTAGAAGAGATGAAATTCGTTATCAAATAGCGTACCCAAGAAATCGGTATTGCGTCTTCAATATTACTATTGGTTTTAACATTTCACAAGTTTAATGACATGTTTTCTATTATTTTAAACTCTTTAAATTTATCGTGCTAGTGTCTAAGATTTTTATTTATTTATATATAAAAGTCTTCGCGGGAACAATCAAGTGCAACTAATATGGATTCCGGGACATGCTGGTATTCAAGGCAATGTAACGGCAGACAAACTTGCAAGAATAGGCGCAGCCTCATGAATGATAGGCCCAGAACCATTCTGTGGTCTAGACAAAGAAACTCTATCTATTCTTATGAATGGTGCAGAGGGAAGAGAAAGATAACTCTATTGGAAAAGGTTACCAGGACTCTCACAATCGAAAATGCTGTTAGGGACTTACCACCTAAAACGTTTCAAAGATTGCATAGCACAATCAAAAAGCAACCTAGGAATTATTACGGGATTATTGACTGGTCACTGTAGATTGAATAATCACCTATCGAAGTTAGGAATTCAATCCAACTCAGACTGCAGATACTGTAGAGAAGAGATAGTAACTGCATGCCATGTGGTTGGGGAGTGTCCGATTTACTACCTTTCATTAAAGAAATCGGACTTGGAGAAACAGTCTAACCCGAGTAAGGGGCACAATAAATCTTTTGGGTCGCAGTGCACAATCCCTTCTTTTTAATAATAATATATAAAAGTCATATATTTGTAATCTGTTCAAAAATCATTTGAAATTTTTAAGAAAATATGTTTTATAAAGTCATGAACACTGATTTTTCTCTTCCAGAGTACATCTTTCTGATTCCACACATATATACAAGCGTTTTATTCAGTTATTACAAAATTTTTTATATACGTTGTTTAATATAATATTGCGCTTTTTTGCCGAAAGTTGTTTTATCAAATCGAAACTGCTAAAATAATAAGCATTACTTTGACTTTTGAACCATTTAGTTTCGTCTCATATTTTCACTTAAGAGTTATTATATAAATTCATATTACACCACTAGTTTAATGCATCCTTGATTATGCGACCAGTAATTTAAGGAACATCCAAACTAATAGGTTGATTTGTTTCAATGGTGAGAGAGTTGCCTCTTCTATCCAATTAGCTTATAAATGTTTCTTAAAGGAATATTTCTAAAGTAGAGAACTGATGTTTAGGATACAACAATGCCATAATGAATCGAAATACCATCATTGAATACAATGAGAAACAAATATTAGAATTATATGTAAATGCACAATATAAAATGCATAGCAAACTCTTACAAATAAAGACGGAAAAGGATAATGACGCAAAGCATGAATTGAATAAATAAAGATTCTTATACCACTTGACACGATAAAGCTGGCAATTGAACTTAAATATCTGAGCATATTTCAACAAAGTTCTGTCGGATCGCAGGATCGACCTGATCAAAAGCGTAAGCTGTTCAGCACTATAGTATTAGTACTTACAGATCACTGCGTACTAAGAAAACATGCTATGAGATTGAGTTTACCCCACAATGACTTTTGACGAGGCAGTGACTCTGTGAATGAGGAGAAAATTCACACCACCTAATGTGTCTATTTGTGAGCATCGTTGTCTAGAAAAAGATTTAAAAACTTTGGGACAATGAATGAGGGAATCTGTCAGGGTTGTTTGTACGCTGATCACTGCGGGTCTTTTAAGATTCCTTTTGGTCTGCGTATGAACAACACTAATCCATAGTATCATAACGGGCCCTTACTTGTGCCCAAGTGGGCCAAAGCCACCACTCCAGCCTAACCTAATCTAATCTAATAGGTAAAGGTATATGTTATATTTAAAAAACTTTTCCCCTATATTATTGAACCGATTCTAAAGAAAACGGAATTTAAGATCCGGTTTAAATTAGTTGTAATTAAAGTTTCTCAATAAATTGAGTTGTTTAGTTTTCATGTATTCTTTGTAAATATACATTACATAGTTTATATATAAAATAGTTCACATGTAATTATGTTTCTTATACCTCTTACAGCATACAGTTCTATTTATTTGTTTTTTTAAATATATATATATAATTATAATCATAAGTATTATATATACTATGGTTTTCGTTATAAGCCTTTGTTTTTGTATTTAATATTGCAACAAATTTGTATTGTGTTTGTCATTGTTGTTAATATTCATATATTTATTTAAATAAGGAAACTATGCACTAATAATTTAATTGAAAACACACAATTTTATTATTTTAATTGAATCGTCGGTCTCTTATCTGGCAAAGTACGCAGCCAACACTTTGAACTCATCTTTTAAATTTTGCACTACAATTTAAAATTAATTCACAAGTTGTTGGGGGTTACTTTGTAGTTAAGCAATAATATAACACTACTATATAAACACATAATCAATAAATTAACTGCAATCATCTATTTATAGAATAGAGAAATTGAATTGAATAGAAGGGATTTTAAATTAATTCACAGAATTTATATAATATCACTTAAATTATTACTCGTACATATAAATTTCTTTAGGTATGTGCTTTCACTTTATCCACTATATATCACGTAGTGAAAGTAACTCACTTTTAAGGCTTCTGATAGAATTTTCCTTTCTAGAAGTACTTTTCGATGACGCTCCTATTAATGAGATAAAAACTATTTGAAATTGATTGAAACTATATATTAGTTTCAAGTTCTTCCTGAAACAATTAATCTATTTATTTAGTGCATTCGAAACTATTTGATTATTTAATTTCTAATTCCGCACACTATCCGCAACGTTTGTCGATTAACTCACAACTGAAATGCATTTGAAACGGTGTGCGATTTTTGTATGAAAATATAATGATTGAAAGTAAAAAATTGAAACAAAATGGAATAAGTGCAGTGCACTCAGAGCATAAATACTTTACAGATGTTAAAAAACATTTTTTATTTATTAATATTTATAGTATTTTATGAACTAATTGTACTAATATGCAGGCATAAATAACAGTTATATCAAAAAATTTTACAAAAAAAGCACCAATAAAAAATTATCTAAACTCCTATTTAAGTATATAGTTATCATTCTAAAAAGTCTCATCCTTAATTTTAAAATAAAACTCAAAATATAATTAAATTTGCTTTATATTATATTTTTCAAAAATAATTTTCATGTGCCTTTTATTTTTTCACGCACAAATTACTCTTACACTCTGCTTTTTTTTTTAAACGCACAAATAACTGTTATTTTTGACTTAAAAATATAAAAATCAGAAATAACTTTTATTTTTGAAAAGAAAATATAAAACGCGTTTTGCATGTAAAGTATTTATTTTTGTAATTTCATCCAAAATGTTTATAGAATTATTTGTGCTTTTTATAACAAAAAGCAGAGTGTAAGATTTATTTGTGCATGGAAAAATAAAAGGCACATGATAATTATTTTTAAAAAATATTATATAAAGCAAATTAAATTATTTTTTTAATTATACATTAAAATGCGAATGATAAGAGTTATTGGTTGATTTTTATTTCTTTAATGATAACTGTTAATGTTTCTGCTAATATGATATATTAGTAAACAGTAGACACAAAATATATATATATATTTTAAGATTAAATATTAGATAAATCCCATCTTCAAGATATAGTAGCGAGGCCTGGACGCAGATCACACCGATGGAAGTCTTAAATGACTAATAGAGACCCTACCTTGAAGTTATACTAACTAATGAGGGCGAGTTGGTTTAGTCCGTGCGAGTCGGACACTCATTTTCCAGGGCCCCGGATTGTAGCCGGTGCGTAGGCCTTCCACTCCTCCTTTCCGCAAAACAAAAAAGTCATCAAGATATGTATGTATATAAGTCAGGGGGTTATTACAGAATGTAAGGTATTTCGAGAGAAAAATAATTCTATCGGATGAAATGTATAATGCTAATAGAAATTACAGATAAAGAAGTTAGGATAATGTTCGCTAACGGAACTGTGGTTATAATTATTATAATTAAGATATGAATGACTTTTTTTTTAAGAGCCCAGATGTTATTCCTTTAATGGAAAAAAATAGGTGAATGAGTTGCCTACAGCAGATTTTTCACCAATACACAAATTTTACCTAGGGTTCTGGGTATACTATTGAGATTTGAATGAAGTATTTGACATAGGTGTTGAAGATTTGATTATACATCAGCTCAAAATATTTAAATATGTCAACAAACTCGAAAAATGAGTTGTCATTAAATGCACAGACAAGCTACAAGTGAGGAAATAGTGAAGGTTCTCACGTAATGTTAATGGTAGCAAATAAAAGCGAACACCGGAATTTAATTTTTTTTATTAAAATATTACAATAAATTAGGAAATAGTTATTTAATCTTTATTGCTGATGTCTTCTATTTAACATATAGCTATAAAGTTGAGTATAGGAAATCTTAAGATTATTTATGGAATCACATTTTAGGAAAATTAGGTTCAATGTAGATAAGAAAAGAAAATAAAGACCATGAATGGCAACCTTTTAGAAATATTGGCAACAATAGGACTAATACAGAACAGTGGTAGATTGAAAGAAATTCTATATTTACTTATGACATAATCTTTTAGGGAAATTAGGCCACATGTAAGTGAAAAAAGAAAATGGAGCCTTTGATTTAGTGTTAAGAAATACCGGCTAGGTTGGGATTAACATAAGACATTGGTGAAAAAATTTTTAATGTGAAAGACCTATTGTAGAGTAATTGGAGAATAGAACCCAAAAATAAGTTTCGGGTGCAACACTCGATCTGTCAAATATCACTGCAGCATGAAGATTAATAGGTGACCAGTACCCGTTAGAAAGTCATAAAGACTAATAGATATAAAGGCTATATCTTATTAAAGTGGGTAGAAATTGTCAACAGTCATTGTTATGTTTCTGATGCCTAACAGAAAATTAGACAATAAAAGATTATCAGAATAAAAAACTCAGTTTATCTTTTATTAAGGTTTCAGTGTAGAGAACAGCAGGAAAATGGTTGGGTCTTAAGCTTACCGAAATTAACGAGAAACATAAATTCAACACTATCGAATAAGAGTAATATTATATGCAAAACTAAAATTATTTAAAGAAAGTAAATAATCTTCTTAGAATCCATAAACTCTGAAGTACAAAGATAGAATGATAAAAAACAAAATTAAAGTTGGTGTGCCCCATTTTTATCGGTTTTATCGGTTTTTTTTCGAAATCTTCATTATGCAATAAATATATTTTTTGATCTTAGCCAGCTACTGTAATTGAAATATAACAACAATCAATATTTTTTAAATCTTTTAGTTTTACAAGTATTTATATTAGTTATATATATAAGAAAATATTAATTGTTTTTAAATTTAGCTTCAAAATTACACGAAATGGATACTTCCTCATCTATAGAAAAAGACCAGTCTACTGGTAAATAAGAATATGTGAATTTACTCTACATATAAATAATTTTTTGATTTTAATTAGGAACTGATCAGCAAACTCCCAATTCAATTTTCGAAACTTCAGATCAAACAAAATCATCAAGTACGCAAAATTTAGCCTCATCTCGAACACTTACTGCATTCGATACATTAGATAGTCCTAGGACTGTTTCCAAACCAAAGGTAAAATTTTTTAAGTTATAAACATCTCTGTATTGTTTTTTTTATTTAGTGGCCAAAAAAACCTCAATTAAGCGTCACTGCAAAGATTACAGAGGTACGAATTAATGGCATATTTATTTACAAAATATATGAATTTTTCTTTTGTGACTGTTTTAGACAACGCCGATGCAACAGAAAAAGAATCTATTTACTGGCAGAGCTACTAAAAAAGCTGCCGCTACAAGTAATATACCTATTTTATCCAAGCCGCGTAATATAAAAAAGCCTGAAACAAAGCTTCCAAAATATCAACGGCCTATCAAAAATTCTGCTAGAATGTTACCATCGGCTAAAGGTTTGATTGGAACAGTAGTACCGCAAAAAACTGGTAAGTTGTATTAATTTAAAAATGATACCTACTCTTTTGTTTTACTTTTCCTAATAAATATTTAGTTACGTTTGACAGAATAACAGTATATTTTTTGTATTCTTAGAGGGACTAACAAGAATCTGTATCTAATAAGCGATTTGTAGCGATTTAGTATCTAATTTTATAATTATCTGTAAAGATCTTGTGATTACATCTATTAAGAGAAAAAATTCTTTCAAAATTTAATCTGCTATTACTTGAGTTGTTAATAATGATAAAGTAGATATAACAAAACAATTTATTCTTATTTAATATCTTTTTTGTAATACAGAAATATGTAAAATTTGAGCATTATCTCCGATGGCTCATTCGTCTGAAAATGAATCTAATAAACAATTGTGTGATATGCAAAATTAACTATATTAATATAGTCTCTTTGATTTAATTTTTTATTTAATTTATTTATTTAATTTTTAATTTAATTTTGATGTGAGAAATTGACTATATTAATATAGTTTCTTTGGTTTAATGTTTTGGTTCATTCAGTGTATTGGTAGAGGTATGTCTACTAAAGCGACTCAGAAAAGGCATAACATGTACTGTGTTAGGTTAAATATTTAGTTGAACTGTAATATTCCATGTTATTTTAGAAATAATAACATATATTTAAATATAAAAACTTTACGCTATTTATTATACATGTATCATTTTTAATCGAATGTATAGTATATTCTAATAATTCTAATATAATGATATTTTTTTATATTTATATATATTCTAATATATATATATATTTATTCTAATATATTCTAGAATTTCTTTGTAGTATTGCGAGAAATATATCAGTAAAATATTGCATACTTTCATGGGCTGATACATTTTACTGAATATTAACGTAGCATCCATTTTGTGATTTATATTTGGTACCACTGTTTCAGTGATATATTTGAAACAGAAATTCCAGACATCGTATACTTAATTTAAATTATGTCATTTTGCAATATGAATCATTTATCAACTGATGATGTGTTAAAATTGTAAAAAATTATTATAAAAATGGTTTCTCTTTAAATTTCTTCACATCTCATTTTCTTCATTGATGAAACGCGTTATTCAATTCCAAGATATACCATCAAACCAAATTGTCATATCTGAGGCATTGAAAATTCACAAGTAACTATTGAAACAACATTGCAGTCACAAATCTACACTGAACAATGTAGCATTTGGTCTAGAGGTGTTATAGCCTCATACTTTCATGAAAACAGTTTTTGGCGTTAATTAAAGGAAGATGTGAAAAATATGTTATTTTAATATAAAAGTTCCATAAGTTCCTTATTGTTCTTAATTGAATTTATTGTTTGAAGAAATTTATAGGACACGTACCTAATTTTTTATTTTGCTGATGTCAATTGCGAACCGAGTTCACAGTAGTTATTTGTTTTGAGGTTATGTAAAAATTATTATTTATTCAGACAATCCTCAACCACATAACATCTGGAAAATAAACATCCATTATGATATGACCGAGCTTTAATAAGTTAGGCACCTGTAGTAAGTCCAGTACTGTATTACGACGCGTGAAGTACTCGAATCTTTTAATATTATATGGAGTCACAAAATGGATAAATCTTTGTGTTTATATATATACTCAAATAAATACTATTAATATATAAAAAATTAATCATATATTTTAAACTATTTATTGATATAATAATTAAAATGTATAATTTTACATTAGACAATAAAGTAGATGATTCAACTTCACTAAAAAGCCAATTTTCGAATTCGTTGTTAACAACAAACAAGAATGGATGTATAACCGTAGGTGACAGTGAAATTGTAGGACTAACTGCACGTGAACGTGTGCTGGAGAAAAATAAATTAACCGTATTCGAAGTTTTGCAGAAAAAATTGGAATCATTGCAGTCTGAGTTTATGCAAAAATTCTCAACATTGAAAAAAGTTTCACCAGATAAACTCAAGGCGGATTACAAATTTGTTACAATGGTTAAAAATGACGAGGGTCGATTGATCGTCTCGCCAAGTGATTTAATAAATATGCCAAAACTTCGTGAGTATGATATTTATATCTACTATATCTATGGTTCGTTTCCGATTTCCCGTGCGCTCCTCAACGAATTACAATAGAGTTAGCAATTTTGAAGAATTTTACAACTTCTTCCACTACACTGCACTATAAACCGATATAACTTACTTTTAGCGATCTTGAACTTTTATTTTTTTTACCCTCGCAAAAGTTGATGTCTGGGAAGTGGGAATCGTGCCATATATATTATATTAATGTGAAATTTATTAGTAATTTTTTTTTATGAAAGCCGTGGAATCTATAAACGACATAAAGCAAAAAATGAAGGAAACATCTAATGCATGTTTAATGTATCTTATTGATGTTTTAAAAAGTGTTCGAAATAAAAGCAGTGATGATCGAGAAATAATTTTGGAGGATGCATACAATGCTTTGGAAGACAAACAGGTATTTATTTATTAGACTATAAATGCAATAAAATTTATATTTCCTTTAAAAACGCTATAGGTTATAATAAAAATATGTTAGAAATAAAAAATATTATTGATTTTATAAAAAAATTATAAATAAATGAATTATTATTTAATACATAGTTAACTAATATACATAATATTATTTTTGAAAATATTTTCTTCAGGATGAACGCATTGAAAAATTGTTTGAACATTTTCAAAAATACCTTGATAAAAAAGCTGTCGATTATGTATCCATTAATGAGAGGTTACAGAAAGAAATTAGGGTTAATAATTACAATTGAATTAGAAAATATTTGACATTTATAAGTGATATATTTATAGGATACAAAAAGAAATTTGGAAGCTACTGAAAATGAGCTCAAGAAGGTGAAAAGTTCACAGGAGGCAAAAATAAATGAGCTTGAAGTGATTGTAGACAAACAAAAGGAAGAGCTCGAAAGTCTTGAAGCTGAATTGGATGAAAAATCTGATAAAATATTTGAGGTATTAATACATACTTGACTTGCCTTTGTTCAATATTCGATCATATGAAAATAATGTTTCTTAAATTAAAATTTTATTTAGCTTGATATAGTTTTAATTTTTATTAATTTCCAAGCATATATATTAACAATTTAACTCTACATATGACCACATACAATTGTCCATGCTTAAAACGGTCCTTATTAACAAAACACCAACTTTGTGAAACTGTAAGTCCTTATAACACAATTTTTAATTAATATTTGATGTTACCCATGGACTACTGGTATAGGTCACCCTTTTACGAAGGGAATACCTTCAAACCTCATTAGCTCCGATTTGCTGCTTAGTGTTAGGCGAATTATTAAGAAACTTTCTTTTTAAAATAATGCCATCCTGAATATTTCAATTTTTAGCTAAAATTTAATTATAAATCCTAATCCAGAATTAATTAAATTTCATTTAATGAGGATCTCATGCGTATATATTTTATTTGAGGAGTACAATAAATTAATATTTTAAAGCTATTTTTAAAAATAATGCTACTTAAATTATTCATTTTTTTAATAATGTATCTTACAAATATTTTGGTTTTTAAGTAAACTTATATGATAAATCCAAATCAGAAATAAAAGAAATTTTTAATGCATAATATTCAATTAAATATATTTAAAATAAGAAGATACTGAAATATGACTATATAAAAACTACTCGAAGATGAATATTCTCAAACCGTGGTCCATGTTAATAGGAAAAAAATGTTAAAAGTTTTTTCTTGAAATAGTTTTTCGAAAAGTAGTGAACTAGAACAACAAAAATTCTTTTATATTATTTTTAATTAATTGCATTTTTGGATGACCATACAGCTGTTTTGAGTATTGCCATATACCCATCATCAGTGGTCTTAGAAATAATATTTGTCTTTAATTATTCGTAAAAAATTTTTTGTGACTGCAAGTACTAGGGATTGAACTTGTATTCTGCCAAATTTGAAGCTCAGAGTCAGCGTTCATTAGTCAACTGACCCAAAGTCGGAATTGACTTTTATGTTCGCATATATATTTTAACCCAAAAAATTTTAACTTAATATCTTATTTTTAGATAACTTCTTGTATCGAAAAAATTGAAATTGAAAATGAAGACTTGAAATTAAAAATTAAAGAATATAGCGAAGCAAGTGATCCGATGGAATCGAAATATATATCAGAAATTAAAACCTATAAAGAAAAGTATGTAATATTGTCAGGAATATATTTTACTAAATAATATTTTCATAATTTTGTGATATATTTCTATTTGCTTATATTGTTTTTCACACCCAATGAAATAAATTCATCGATATGAAGTATCTTCAACTGAAATGATTATGAGACGTGATCAAAAAGAAACGAGAATTTTGATATTGTATATGGTCTATCTTGTTTATTGAATGTTTATGTTTCTTTGCTTATGTTTTAGTTACATTGCAAAGTAACTTACGAGGTAACTATGGTATGCAGCAGCTGCAATACTTAATTTGTGCTTACCAATTGAAAGAGGAATACGTTATTAGTATGTTTGGGATTTAATGTAATAAAATACAGTATTAGAGACTTTTTATAAAATTTTGTGTTACGAATTAAATTAAGTGATATCCCTTTTCGTAACTACTGATTTTTTCTTTGCTAATCCCATAAGTCATGATGCAACATAATATCACTGCAATGAAGCAATCACACTATTCAGATATGGTACCTTGAAATTTTTATTAATTTTCCAAACCTGAGAAGGTACCAAAATGACAATGTATTATAAACAATAGATGTAATAAAGGGAAAATTACAAAGCGAGGTCAAAACATTACCTAAAGAAACTTCTTAATAATATTTTTCAACTTTGGCAGATTATCAATGAGTAGCCTTTGAAGGAGACTTCGAAAGGATTAAATATAAAATAGTCCGTTTCAAAAAAATTTAAAATTCTTGTTACTTTTTGATTACGCCTTGCCTATATTAATAATTTTTAGATTATACGTAGTATATAAATACTAATTTTACTATAGAATTGAAGCTTTGACTAAAAAAAAGAGAGATATTGAGGAAAAGTTTTCACAATTAGCTGATGAAAGAGATGAAATAGCTGAGAAATTTCGTAAAGTTAGTGACGATGTATACACCGCCAAAATAAAATTGGAAGAATTTAAAAAGAAAGCTAATAATGATTTAGAGCGCTCCAAACATAAATATGAAGAAAATCAGCACAAATTCGAAATGGAGTTAGAAGCAGCAAAAAGGGAATTGGAAAGGAGTCGACACAAATCACAATCTGATCTTAGTACATCGAAAGAAAAATTGGAAACTATTCTCCAAAAAACTCAAACACAATTGAAATTCACACAGGAAATGTTGGATGAAACTCGTCTTAAAGCTGAGGAGGAATTAACTAACACGAGAAATGAATACGAGGCAAATCAACTAAAACTTCAATCTGATTTGTCGGAATGTAAAAAGAAATTAAAAGCAACTGAAAAGAAGTCGAAATCTGATTTGACAGCATTGCAAGATCAATTAAAATCTCAACAAATGACTGATGCTGATCCAAATGAAGACCGTTTAAAGTTCTACATGTTAGAATTAGAGGCACAAAAAGCCAAATGTGAGACTTTAAAACAAGAAAAGAAGGCTATATGTATTGATATGTCTTGTATTCAAGAGGTAAACTTAGAGCTTTTGAAATCTGCAACTAACATAAACAAGCATAAATCTATAATATTTATTATACAATTTTAGGAATTCAAAGATTCGAAGAAAATGCTTGTGAATGCTGAGAATAAAATAAGGTAAATGATTAATATGATAATATTAATTATTATAAATTAGATAGTTTTTTTTAAATATTTATACCTAAATTCTTTTCGTAGAGAACTAACTGATGCTTTAGATTATCAAACGAATATTGCTCAACATGCTTTACCTATGAGATCAGACGACTACGAGGAGGTAAGTTTTTTTTAACAAATATATAGAACTTACTCGGATTATTATATATAGGAATTTTATATGTATATTTAAATATAATATAAGGGAGAATATATACTGTAAATAATTAACAACTTAATACAAACCTGCCTCTATATTGATAATAACAATACAACCCTCATCGCTGCGTTCTGTTAATATTGACATACCTATTCTAGGTTAGTTTTGACAGCACTCTCTTATTTGCTGACAACTGATTATTAACATATTTGCTATTTGTGCCAAACCAAATAAAGATGAAGATGGAAAATAAGTAGTATTTTTCGAGGATTTCTTGTTAAATTTGCCCTTAATTTCCTTTTTATAGCATCGGTTAGGATTTATAGATAGAATCATCGATTAAAGTACGTATATTGGCAGGATTTCAACGGATTAGTTGATATGATTTTGTAAGGTGTTGATTTCGTCTATATACGAACTATTGCTAAGAAACCCAGTTTGTTTTCTATATGCTTTTAAATATATATTTATAGAGAGTATATTCCAACCATGGGGTAATAACAAAAAGATGAATATCTTGAAGTTTGCGATAGTAATAATATATGTATATAAAATCGATTTTTTTTAACTTAAATTTAAAAAAACAACCTGGTCTTCTTTTGCTTTATCATAGTAATATCTTGAAATGTGATTAAAATGTTAAATCAAAAATAATAATAATAAAATATATTATTTTAAAGTTAATGTCATTAAGAGAAGCTGAAAAGAAAAAGAAAATTGAAATCGAAACTCTTCGCAATAAAATTAATGCAATTTACAAAGGTGAACCAATGGTTGAAAGTCAAGGCGATTATGACTTCACATCACAAAACAGTACTGGTGCAGATTGCAAATTAGTAGCATCTCTTGGAGAACAGAACACAAAAATTTGTAAGGTAAGAAAGCATGTTTCATAAAAACATACTTGCTCGTATATAAAAATAAAATCTGTCCAAAAATTGCAGTTAAATAAAAAATTAGTTGAAAGAGATGAAGAATACAAGAGTCTTTTCAAAACTTTGAATCACAAGCAAGTAGATGTGGTTCGTTACGAGCATATGATTAGATTATTGGTTAACAATAACGAACGTAGTCAAATGTTACGGGTTAGGATGGAGGAAAAACTGGCTTCTATGGAAGATGAGATTCGTCATTTACAGCAAACTATGTAAATACTCTTTATTTACTAAATATTTAAATATGATATATAAATATTCTTTTTCATTTAGACGAATTTACCAGCAGCATATTGTTAAAATGATATAAATCACACCTCAGTTAAATCTATCAAGTAGCAAGGTATATGTAAGGAAAAAACTATAAAAAACACTCAATAGAAAGGGTAAGAAAAATATGTCTAAATATATCTAAAACGTATTATATATGAATATTTTAGATTTAATTCGAAATTGGAATTGGTGATTATGTTTATATTGATGAGAAGTTTCCATATGAGAATCAAAATTATAAAGGTTTTTAATAATTGTCCATGTTTTGTTTTAGCGAATAAGTGAAATTATTTATTTTGTAATTATTTTGTTATTAAAACTGAACGAGTATTATATACATAAGAAAAGAAAACAAAAAAAAAACCAAAAAAATAAATCAAACATGGATAAAATTTAATAATTTTTATTTTTAACAAAAACTTAAAAAAAGTATTTGGAACAGTAGAACATGTGCCTACTGTATGCTTTGTTCACCAAACCCATCATCCAATAATGTAAAACAAATTTTTTCCCGTCTTCTATTTTATATTACTTCGATTCGGCACATACCATACTGCATATTTGTAGAACGTTACATATCCGAAGGTTTCAAAGCTTTGGAAGCTGTATCTAATACAGTGATGAACGACAAACAAGACAAACAAACGTACGACCTTATTTTAATACACTATAGTTAATTGGTTATACTAAAAGCAGAGTTTTGCTTTCAATATACAATATTATCTCATAAGAATCATATAAATACCTGCTTTGAATTCACATACTTTATATTTTTGCGTATAAGTACTTATGATGTCTGTCAAGATGTTTGCAAGCATAAGAAAATCGTTAACAATTATATAAACTATATATATCCTTACTTAGTACGTTAAGATAAATTGAACAACCTCTCCCTCTGTGTGATGTATCTACAATATATACGTTCATGGGCTACAAAGTTTTTACTTCTTAAGCTAATCGAATGAAACTTTAGTTTTTGAGAGTATTCATAGATTAAAATAACAAATGGACGCCTATAAATAATTAGTGATAGAAACAGGCGTATGTATAATATTTTTTTTTATTATAAACACAACTAGAACAATAGTTTTATTAAATAATTGCATTTCTAGATTTACCTTTAGATAAACGTAAGTAGAATATGGACCTAGAGGACTCTAACGAGCAATTGAATAATACCATTTCTGGATTTTCTTTGACAAATGGATAGCATTGATTACCTTCATTACATGACGCCTATACATAATTAGTGATAGAAACAGGCGTATGTATAATATTTTTTTTTTATTATAAACACAACTAGAACCATAGTTTTATTAAATAATTGCATTTCTAGATTTACCCTTAGATAAACCTAAGTAGAATATGGACCTAGAGGACTCTAACAAACAATTGAATAATAGCATTTTCTTTGAGATTAACGGAAGATAAAAAAAAATAGATAATTATATTAAAAACAGAATTTTCTTTTTATGTGTTTTGCTGGACAGCCCAAACTCACCCATATATTCGCCCATGTTCAGTTGTATGAAGGAGGTGATGGCTACATTACTTCACGGTCCCGGTTTACCATCATTATTACTTTGGATACACTTTTAGGAAAAAAGCTTTGACTTTTGTTCTTTCTTTGAGTACGCCCATAGGACACATTAGCAATGCTCAGGTTCCTTATTTATGTGTAATTAATTTGTAGGATAACTAATTATATAACGTATTAAGACAAGCTTTCTGATAAAAGCTCGTTTTGTTGCTTTATCAGTTGACAATAAAAAACAACCTCACATAGAAATTTTTTCTATCTCGTCGTTATATAGCATTCCAAATGAGTAAATCTCTCTTCTGTAATAGATATAGGCAATCGATTTTTTGCAAGATTTTAAGTACATTCATTAACAACAAATTATTTCTAATTTGAAATCACTAAGATTGTGAGTATTTTTGTCTACACTTCGAATTAAGTTAATATTCCGAAAATACGAAATATACATTAACGTTAATATTGCTTTGAAGTTTTTATATAAATATATTTGTATGGATGCATGTGTAGCATTTTCTTCTTTAATATTAAATGGCATAACCTGATAATGAAAAGGGTCCAATTATGATTCAGATTTCCAACTGTGAAAGTAGAGCAACCAATTAGTGGAATTGTGTACATGGGCAATATAATAATAATCGGGTACAATGGTCACCATAAATAATTTAACAGCGGACACTTGAAAAAGATATTTAATTAATAATAATAATTAAAATTTTTTGTAATTTTTTTTTAATTTGTATATGTTTTGAGCTTTTCGATATTAAACATAAATTAAAAACAAGTAATAAAGTTATTTAAATATTATTTAATACTTTATATGATATTATTTTAATTTTTATTTACATATATAAAAACAAACGTGTGCATATTTAATTATTTTAAAGTGACAAAATACAATTTTTTTTTTTTTATTTTTCTTTAAAAATTGTTGAAAAGTATAAGTAGTATTTGTCCAAAATTTAACAGCATCTATTTGCTAAGATTTAGATACAAAAGATACACTTAGCTGTTATAATAATTATCAAAATGTGAAGTAAATATTTTATTTGGATAAGAATTCCATAAACTTTGATAAGCAATAGAAAAAGAGCTATAAAAGATAGTTAAGTACATTATAATTATTTTTTAAAAAGGTACATACAAGATAGTAATAGACGTGAAAGATACTAATATTAAATAAGCATGTAACATAAACTGAGAGTTTTTTATAGTTAAACGAAACCATAAAGGTCAAGAAAAAATTGCATATTGATAAAATTACAACAAAAATATTGTAGGAGCACGACTTCATATTATTGTTAACAACCAGGTAAATGATTTACTTCTGTGCACTTGTTAACATATTAAGACATTGACACTATATAACAAGAGAGATCCCCCTTTTCAGTACCGGCGAATTTTTGAACAATGGCGCTAAGCTGTTCGCTATCATCATTTACCATGGAATATATAAAATGCTTTGGCTCAGATTTATGTATTTGATTTACATATAAAATAATCTGAGTAATTTCAATTAAGCTATCTGAGATTTTAATGAATTGTCAGTAACATTAAAATTAGTCGGCAAATAAAATTGAAAGCGTAAAGTAGTTCAGAACGGAATTTAAAAAAGTCAACAAATCAGAAATTAAAAGCGCACCGAACACTGCGAGGATTTTCAATTTAATTACAGTGAACAATAATTAATATTGATTGTGAGTTTGAAGTGAATTTCATATAATTTGAAACTAATTAAAAATAAATATTTTATAAACCAATAAAAAATTATAAATATATTTATTTGAATAAAGGATAATTGTTTCTATCCTTCAATGAAATAGTCTTCCTGTAAAAATTTTGTTTTTAACTAATAAATTAAAATTATGTTTACTTTTATAAATAAAGTGATTAAAAAATGAATATACATTTAATATTACATATACATAATTAATTAATTATTTAATTTTTTATATAATATCTCAATACTCCTGCAAAAATAATATTTATAACCCATAAATCATAATTATAAATAAAAAATAATAAAGTTAAAAAATAAATTAATATGTATTTAATGTTGGTTTTTGAATATATGTACATATATATATATTTAATTAATTTTTTTTTGTTTTTTCTCTGCACTTCTGCAAAAATTATAATTAAAAAATAATAAAAATGAATAAAAAATGAATACATAGTTAAAGTTAGTTTACATATAGTTACATATAATTAATTAATTAATCTATTAATTAATTCTTTATGTGATTTCTTAGTACTCCTGCTAAACTATATTTATAATTAATAAATTAAAATTATAAAAAAAACTAATAAAATTAATTAAAACATTAATGTATATTTAATGTTAATTTATGAATGCATGTACATTAATTAATTAGTCTAGTTTGTGCTGTCTCAGCATTCTTTCAAAAATTATATTTTCAGTTAATTAAAATAATTTTTTAATTTTTTTAATAAAAATTAAATATACTAAATATTTAACACAGTTTAAAAAGTGTAATTTTTTATTTTATTTTAAAAAACATTTTCATATAGTTACGTGTTAAATAAACGACCTAAGCCCGGTAAAAAATATAAAAACTAAATATTTTCAGTTAAGAAATTATAACAAATAAAAAATAATAAAAGTAAATATTTAATAAATATTTAATGTTGGAACACATGAAATATTTATGTACATATTTAATTTGAATATATGTCATATATTATCATGTATTATTTAAATATGTATAATACATAATTTATATTAATGTAAAATCTATTTGTCGTGAATTGATTTTTAGATTTGATAAAAATAAATATGATAAACATAAAACATAATAAAAATAAACATATTTATTAAAAATTTTTATTTTTATTATTTTATAATTATAATAAATGAAATATATAACAATATTTCGAGCTAAATAAATTTAAAGTAAGTTGCTTTTATTTACTTTTAAGTCGAAACATAGATAAATAAATAAATAAAAAAATTATTTATAAAAAAATAATTATGAAATGAAAAATAATATAAAATTTTATTTTTATTACATATATTTTAATTAAATATTAAAATATTAATATAAGATAATTAATGTTAATATATATAGGATTCAAGTGGAAATAAGTATAACAAACATTGAGCCTCATTTCTTCTATATGTAGAGAAAAATCGTAAAATATGTAATAGAAGAGTTTTTAATACGAAATTTAGATGAATTTTGAGTAAAATTTTTAACAAGAGTTAATTAAATATATTGAAAGTTAGAATGCCATTTAAGTTAAATATAGTATTTGCTAGGAAATAATAATTTTTATATTGTAATATGAAATTATGTTAGAAGTGTAAGATTCCAGTTTTTGTTATCAAATAAAATTTATCATGTAAGAAAAGAAACCTTATCAAAGTACATCTACAAGTTTAGTTTTGAGAGTATAATTTCTACTTTAAAAAATGCCCGATACCTAAATTTTTCAGTCAAGAAATTTCTTTAAAGTCAGGAGTTAACAGAATTACAAATGTATATGGTGAAAATTTAGTCCGGAAGTAGCCCTAAGACAAAATATCATAATTTTTCTGGAAACGGCTGTATATGGTCCAAGTTAAACGTAAAATTAAAATTCGTATTATTTTTATGTTTAGAGCATTAAACTTTTTTCCTATTACATACTGAGCTAAATTTCGTAATACCACTGAGATAATGACACCAAATATTGTTGATATCAAAAAATATGCGAAATTAAAGATAACACAGATAAATGTTCTGCGTGTAGTATATATCCAAGGAAACAACTAAAATATGTTCTTCTTTTGAGTAGTGGATATCGTGTAGCTACCATATCAGAAAAAGAAAAACACAAATGTTTCATTTTGTCATTTAATAAAAGTGGTATATCATTTTTGAAGCAGATGCAGATCTGAGGTCAATTATTGCTTAGTCTGATGAAGTGATGAACAATAATCCAGTCAAGGCGTAAAGAGGTGTTTTAAAAATACCTCGAGTTAAGAAAGAGTAATCTACATTCTACATTCATTAACATCTACATTCATCTATCTACATTCATTAACACACTCTAAAATACGCCTCATATACGATTGTGTTCTAGTAGGACATCATTACTTACAATCGGGATTACTTTAGTAAATAGTTAATGATTGAGTATTTTACTTGTCATTTTCGGGCTTAACATATCTTAATAATTTAATTTTAATATATTTTTTCCAATTAACAAATAAATGTTGGAATTTGTTGATTAGTATAATCTATTTTATGTTAACTAGTATCATCCAGATTTATATTAATTTATTTTCTCTTTCACAGTTTGCAATAAATTTATTACCTTTAAAATATGTACACATATCTATATATATATATATATATATGTATATATATATATATATGTAATTTGTTTTTTCAAAACAATAATTGATGCGTTACCGACAAAGTTGATATAAATATTGCGACTGATCTATGGTATAATTTTAGCTTTTAGAGTAATGCACTTATGGCAATATTCGCGGTAGATTGCGTGAAGACGAGACATTCTTTAATAAATCTAAACACAAGGCCATTAACATATGGATAGATGTATTGTATATCAATGAACGTGCCAATATATATGCTTTACTATATTTATATATTTATTTGTAGATATTACTATGGCAAAGTACGTTTACGATTTTAAAACATTGAACTCTCAGAAGATTTAAAATTTTATTATCAATTTTAAAAACATTTATAATTAACAGAAACATGATAAGGCTAAAGATCATCATATATAATTATATTATTTAATTTAAATTAATTAGTAAATTATTTACAGTTATTGATATGTGTAAAAAACGCAATTATGTTTATGAAATAATGAATAAAAACCTATTTAAAAAATAAGATATAAAAATTAAACTAAGAGTGGATAACAAAGTTCTAAACAGTAAAAAGTGGATAGTTACTCAAACAATAAAAACTCTATACTCCACAAAATTACACTTTTATTACTGGCTATACATAATTGGATTTCAATTGCAAAACTCATGAAAGAATAACAAAATATTTGAATATATTAAGAACTTTATTATTTTATCCCATTTATGTATTAATTTTATCATTTTACCGTTCTTAAACTTCTAAATAAAATCAATTTTTTAATGTAAGCTTTTCTATTTACGCTGAGAGATAAGTAGTCTTTTTAGGATTTTATAGTTACTAAAAAATGTTCAAAAGACGAAACCAATATCACATTCAATGCTATTATATTTTAACTATATATTTTGGTCCAACAAACTAATGATAAGAGACGTGAGTCTTTAACTATTAGAGACTTAGATCGTCCTTCGCCAGTAATTAGCATTAGTAGATGCTATATCATTTGGTGTTTAATAGAAAAAAGGAATATATCACATGTTGGTTTTCATATCTTCTTTACCAAATGACATAAAAATTCTAACAAAATTATCAGGTCAATTTAACTTGTATATGGTTAAAGCATATTTTTCTGAGTGTATAACGATAGTATATACTACCGTATCGTTGTACAAAACGGCATTACTAAAAAAATCACTGAATTATAAAATATTTAACTAAAACACGATTATTGGTTATAAATTATACTACGGTCAGGAGTCGTAATAAATACGTAAAATTTCTATTAACAGTATCCTCGAGAATCATTAATTTTCATCATTCTCAAAAAATTAAATTTAAGGTGGCACTCTTCAACTCTTGGTTGAATTGAATTCTCGACAACAAGAAATTTGATATTGCGTAGTAAAATTAATAGACGTTTGGCCAGCAATTTTTATACTACTTATAGAATTATGTATCTTTGCATTCTTTCGCAGTCTACAAAATTTTAATTCAATATGTTTTTAAAAAGCATTTATTTGATTCATTAACTAATGAATAACTGACTTTGTAAAAATAATAATTCCGGTTTGTTTATCTTTGAAACACTGCTTAACAGCTCTTCTGTTCGTAAGGTAGATCTAGTTCGTACTGACTCTGATAAACTTTCATTTAGCTTCGAGTACATGCCAGATTTCTTTAATTGCACTTTATTACTTAATTATATAGCTGCTTTATTATCGTCATGTGATGTCTTCTTTCGACTATAAGACAATTCAGATAAAAATTATATACTTGTATAAGGTATAGTATATCAGTTATAAATTATAATTACAAAATCAGTTTAAATCACTGACATGAACTAAGTTATTTTATTTATTTAATTGCATCTGCATAATATTAATTTCTAACACAATATATGATATATGACATAGCATCTAAACTGAAAATGGTTTTTCTTCTGTTTAGGAATGTTTCCATAAATACCTACTTTGCTATTTAAAAAGTAGTAAAGTACATATATAATATATATGTTCTCAATAAATAATATGTAAATTATATTTAGGAAAAGTGAAAGAAGATTCTGTATAGTTTTATTAAAAATCTAATCTTGAATTTAACATTATCATAGCATCACCCTCTTATTTAAGTAATTTATTCACTATTGGAAATGACCCAGAGTTAATAAACGATTTCTTTGTGTTTATCAGCCTATGCTTAATAACAGTTTATGAAGTATTGTATATATAATATAAAAATGTATATTTAAACATATATAGAAATTCTTTTTATTATAAAATATTATCTGTAAGGTATTTATTTTATTTTAAAATTGAGAAATTATTCCTAATTTCTCTCTGTCATAGATAACTCGTGATTTAAGCATATTCAATAACACATTCTTTATACATAATTATAGAATATTTTTATTATTTTTTAATTTTAAATTAAAATGAAAATAAAAAAAATATTAATGAGCTGAATTTAATTGAACTAACAAAATTACTTAAATAGTTTATGTTAAATAATAAGGTATTACAATCATTTCTTTAACAATAAAAATGTGTAAATTTTTCTGTAATTATATAGTAGACCTATACTGTGTTACCATGCTAGATTGGAAAATGACGCGGTATTCAGACTATCCACAAAGGTTGTTTTCGAAATTATACATCTGAGAATTTTGCAATGCCGTAAAGTCACCAAATTGTAGTAATTCACTGAAGTTTTCAGAGGTATGCATATAGAGACTGCTATTAGTTTCTTTGTCTGTCCGTCGAATTAAATCTTCTAATCTATATTCTGTATAAAAAGTATTAACTATATTGTAAAAAAAAAAACAGTATTTTCTCTTTCTTGACACAATCCCACTTTCGCCACTGGACTAATGTTAAAACATTAAGGATTTTGAGTTTCGAGTTTTTTTAAGAGAGAATGTGCTTTCACTCTGTACATGGATTAAATAATAGCTTCTCGCATGTTTTTTTACAAATATATATAAGTAAATAAGATATATAATATAATCTTATAGAAATAAGGTAATAAAGTAGTATATAAATTGTATTAATTTTTGAATAGTAAGAAAACGCATCAATTTCGAATGCAAAAGAATACGTGTTTGTGCGAAAAGAAAATCTTACTTACATACGTACTGTTGTCCTCCTTTCTTCATGGAGCATAGAGCTTCTACCATAGATCTATATCTAACTCTATTGCGTGCTTCGCGGCATTTTTTATTCTAGTTTTAGTTTACATTATGGAGTTCTCTATCTATACTTCTGCGCCGTGTTTGCGCTAGGCCTTCTAGAGCCGTAGGGGTTCCATCTAAGTGCTGTTCTTGCAATATGATTCCATTGTACCCATTTGCGTCCACCAATCATTTCTTATTCTTTCAGTCCATCTTATACCAAGTATTCTGCGTAAGCACTTGTTTATGGAGGACTGTATTTTTGATTAAATGCGGTTGGAATCTTTCTATGTTTCACTGCCATAGAAGAGCACAGATTTTATATTTAATTCGAAGATGTGGTGTTTTGTTTAACTGTGTGAATAAATTTATGAATAGCAAGTAAAATTTTGAATTTCATATAGACTTATTGTTTAAGTGTAACGACAACTGATTAAATTTAAAACAAATGAAGTGAACGCTCACAGTTAGCCAAAAAAAAAAAACAAATGGCTAATGGACTTATGTCTTATGTCTTATGATAGACGTATGTATGATGGACTTGTTGAAATTTGCAAATATATACTTAGTGCATATAGAGTCCTATGATAACTTATAGACAATAATAATACGTTCGTTTTAAAAAACGATAAAGTTAAAAAATATATTTTAAATATAAATTATTGTAACATTTATAATATCTTAAATTTAATATATTTAAGAAACCACATTATACAAATAGTAGAACCCTTAAGTTATAAGCACTTTCAAATGCCCTTTGTAAATTTTATTGCACCACAATTGTACAATTTCTTATTGCAATCATATTAAATCTTAACAAATTTTTCTTTTTTTGCTAGGCGATAAAATTCTTACATTGTATTAAAAGTAAACTAATTTACTGCTTTCAGAGACACTACGCAGATGACGTTATTCAGTTGTTACCGAAGAAAGTTGATAATTGTGTAAAAAATAAAATGAGTTCGGAGTACGATAAATTGGCGCAGAAACAAATCAACATTTTGGTTCCGGAAAGAGACTTAAAAACGGATATAATTTTTACAAAGGAAAAAGATGTGGTATTGTGTACACACTGTATAAAAACTCTCTGTTCAGATAAAAATTTCTATTTACTCATACTCAGGAATCAGTTACATATACCACAATATCGAATAGTACCGCTCAGGAAAAGTGGGGTAAAGAAATAGAGTTCTTGTTTTCATGCATTGCGCTATCGGTGGGTTTGGGTAATGTATGGCGTTTTCCATTTATTGCACTTGAAAATGGTGGCGGAGCATTTGTTATACCATATATAATAGTCCTAATGTTGATTGGACGGCCAGTTTACTATTTAGAAGTTATACTTGGGCAGTTTTCAGGCAGAGGTTGCATAAAAGCATTTGATATGGTACCATTAATGAGAGGTATTAATATTATAGTAACATTAATATAATACTACATGTGGAAGAAATATTTGTAGGTGTTGCTTATGGACAAGTGTATTCAACTGCAGTGGCTACCACATATTACGCTTGTGTCATGGCCTTGACTTTAAAATACCTGATATCATCTTTTGATGACATTTTGCCTTGGACTGTGTGTAAACCGGAGTGGGGTAGTGCTTGTGTTGCTACTGCAAATATGACTTCTACTAATGGCACAACAGAAAAACATATATCTTCTGCAGAATTATTTTTTACGTAAGTTTCTATGCTGCAAACTGCTTAAGATAAAACATATATTTTTTTCTAATTTTATTGTTTATTTAAACAAAACAGTAAAACAGTACTACGCGAGAAAGATAATATTAGTGATGGTCTTGGTGAACTCAACTGGGATTTAGTAATATGTTTATTAATTGCTTGGATTTTAATTGGTGTCATTCTAATTAAAGGTTTAAAGACTAAACAAATTGTAATAAAAAAATTTGGAATTAGTAACTATATTTGTATTTCAGGTATTCAAAGCTCTGGCAAGGCCTCATATTTTTTGGCTCTTTTCCCATATGCGGTTATGTTTATTTTATTATGGCGTGCTATTACGCTTCCGGGTGCAATGAATGGTATTATATATTTTTTGAAGCCTCAATGGGAACAACTACTAAGTGCAAAAGTAGGTGGTTTGTAAATATTTATCAAATTTGGATTTATACCTTTAAATATACTTTAAAATTAATAGGTTTGGTATGCTGCAATAACTCAAATGTTCTTCTCATTGGCAATTTGCTTTGGAACCTTAATTATGTATGCTTCTTACAATGACTTTAGAAAAAATGTTCATAGGTATGTATTCGCACATCCAATTTAAAAAATTTAATATAGATCATTTTATTTTTTTTTTCTTTTTTTTGGATACATGTAACTAAATTGTTGTTGATTTGTTACAAAACAATTATTCTATTCCGCATTAAATAAATAAGAACAGAAAGTTTTAAGGAACATCATCTTATAATAGAAATAAAAAATTTGTAAATAAATTTGAAGTTAGAAAGGACAGGTGTTTCAGATCAGAGAGATCTTCTTCTTTTGATCAAGTATCCAATAGTCACCGTTTTGTTACATTTTTCGAGATATCGGGACTTGAAGTTAATTTTTTATATTGGCTAAAAGTAATAAAAATTTCATACGCTACCTGGTGTCAACTAGCAGATATAAATTTTTCATTACACGGTGCTTTTCATGTAATATTCTTTAGCTTTAAAGCCTGATATCTAAACTAAAGATATATTGCCATGTAGCATACTGGACAAAATTGTAAAAAATATATCTTTACTATAATCCATTATAAAAAGGGCGTACCCGACAAATAGCAACCGTACCATAAAAACTTTTATCATTTTATCCTCACTACTTTTGCCAGCTATAAAAATTAAATTCACTTTTTGATATCATTTTCAATACTTAAAATTTGATACCTCCATTATGCGGTGCAAATCTCATCGGTACTCCTTTCGTCAGTTTCAAACAAAAATGCAACAATATATAATTAATACTTAGCGAACACAAAGTATTAATAAGTAGTCAAATTATATAATTTTGTATCTGAATCTAAAGGACCTAAACACTATAACCATATTGGCTTTAAGTGTAAATTTATAAGATATGAGATTATAATGTATTTATATACTTAAAATATTTCCTGTAATATAAACAACAATATTTAGCTGTTCAAAATAATTTTAATTTTGTAGTTATAACACAGCTGTGGAGTTTATAGGTTTCTGCAGTGATTCTATATTAATAATTCGAAAGTACCTCTAACTCTAACTCTGATTAGTCCTATATTAATTATATTTATTATATATCTTAATTATATTAATATAGATTAATTATATATCTATATATATATTTCTCTAATATTATAATTAATTTTTAGGGATGTAATGATAATAACTTCAATCGATTCATTAACATCCATACTGGCTGGATGTATTATTTTTGGTATTCTTGGAAATTTGGCATATGAAACAAATTCGACTGATATAGCTAATGTTGTCAAAGGAGGAACAGGCTTAGCATTCATTTCTTATCCTGAAGCTATAGCGAAATTTAAATACTTACCAAAAGTGTTCGCAGTTCTCTTCTTCCAGATGTTGCTTGTGCTTGGTATAGGTAGTAATATTGGCATGACGTCTTGTGTGATAAAAGTAATAAAAGATCGTTTTGAACACTTGCCACATTGGCTGCTAGCAAGTATGATCTCTACAATAGGATTTCTATGTGGTTTGATTTATGTAACACCTGGTGGACAATTTATACTCAAGATCGTCGATTTTTTTGGTTGTTCTTTTATAGCGTTAGTTTTGGCTATAGCGGAACTTGTAGCAATAAGTTGGATTTATGGTATATCTTAAAGCATATAAAAAACAAAATATAGTTTAATTTGTGTAATAAATTATGTTTCAGGTGTAAAACGCTTATGCCGTGATATAGAGTTTATGTGTAATATTAAAACTGGATTTTATTGGCGAATATGTTGGTCAATTATTACTCCTGGTCTAATGTTTATTGTTTTAATTTATACTCTTATCACATATGAGCCGTTGGAATACAAAGAAATTAAATATCCTGAACATATATATAATATTGCTTGGCTTATATGGGCTATAGGTGTGGGGCAATTGCCATTATGGGCTATTTATGCTGTGTATCGGCAACCTGGTAGCACGTTTAGAGAGGTAATATGACCGAAAAATTATATGTATAAATGTATATTCATATTTAATAAATTTTATTTATTTACTTATTAGAAACTCCAACAAGCTATAAAGCCAACATGTACATGGGGTCCTTCGGACCCAAAAGTATTTGAAGAATATATCTTACAAATGAAAGAGTTTCATAGATGTGGAAAAAATATATTTGAAAAATTTTATGACAATATTTTCGGCTAATTGTTGATCACTTGATTCTATTACTATAGACATGACGTACAAAATATTATATATTTTCATATAACATTGTTAAATTAGTTGTTAGTATATCATTAGTGTTAACAATAATGTTAAAAGTATTTTCACTGTTATTTAAAATTTAGCAATTGTTTTTATAAAAAAGTTCCTTTATTAAATAAAAGTTGTTATAATATTATATTATATTGTTTATTTATTGATAAAAATATTTTTACCCTTGATCTTAAAAAATTATTTGGTAAATTAATTAAATTTGATTATTATTTTTATAATCTGTTTTAATTATTAAATTAAATTGCTCTATTAGAATCCCTAGAAGGTGAATAGTTTAAATAACGAGTATTTGATTTAAAGACCAGTTTAATTGGATTCAACGAGCCTATATGATGATGCAGCTATTAGTATTAAAATTCATAGATTGATGGCTCTCGTAGTTGGTGATAAAATAAATAGTTCTTGTGAATTTCCGTCCTTACATACATTAATTATGTCTTCTTAAGTAAATAAAAAAATTTATTAAACAAGAAAATATATATAATCAAATAAATTTTAAAAATTTAGTTCGGAAATAGCAATTGTCATATGTCTTGCAGTTTTTCATCGTCTTATAAGTTGAATTCAGTTGTGATAAGTGATGTGAATCTATAC
>NC_051847.1:52675421-52690529 GCF_002237135.1 Teleopsis dalmanni
TCACCATGCAGTAAAACATGTGGCGAAGGCGTTATGACAAGTTATAGGCAATATACTAATCCAATGATTAAAACAAAATGTCAGGTAAAAATTTTTAAAGTATTTCTTATAGTTATTTTGCATTCAATTTTGATTCCTAGAATATGCATTATTCTCCATTGTCTCAACAAAAGAAATGCTTTGGTAGAGATTGTGACGAAAGACAACAAACAAATAATAAGTTGAATTATAATAGTTATGACTATTCTGAAGAAAATTCTCAATTGAATGCTACTCAAACAAAGGACGAATGGTATGACGAAGAAGATTATGGCAGAGATTACGCTCCTTATGAATACAGTAAACTTCGTTCAAAACCCAACAATGAAGTCAGCGAAGAAAAAGAAAAATGGAAAAATGAGAAAGGCTTTGAAGTAGCTAATCTTTATAAAGGTAGTCCGAAATCATTTCTAAAACCCCTTCAACTAAACAGAAATTTTAATCGATGTTTTAAACCATTGATTAATTCTCCGTGTGCGTCGTCTCACTCAGTAAAAAATTTTTGGTTCTTCAATTTTTGTGAGAATACGTGCATGTTGTACACCACAGATGAATGTGATTTCAATGAAAATAAATTCACATCATTAGAGTTATGTGAACGCAATTGTTGGGAACCAATTAATAGTGTATATAAATCGGTACTAAGATTGAAACAGTCGCGAAATTGTTTAATGGTGCCAAATCATCACAACAAAGCATATAAAAATTACTGATGTTTGTATATTTATGCTTACATATAGTAATATATATATATATATATATTTATATATACATATATATATAATATAGGTCTCCATTGTAGTATTAACTGATGTCTATTTAAATTTGATTTAGTTAATATTTTCATTTTTCATTGTATTCGCTTATACTTATTTATTAATTCTTTTATATTATATAAAAAATATTTTTTAAATTCATATAAATTAAATATATGCAATCTTTTGATTTAATCAAGGTTATTGTGCTGGTACTAATATATATAAATATACATATTACTAAATATATATATATAAATATATTTTTGAATGACCATAAAATCCATATTTTTTGCCTAATCTATTTCATAAGTAATAACAACTCCTTTAATATATATATATATATATATATATATTTATATATGTGTAATTTTAGTTGAAATCTTTATATTGCAATATAAATATGAGGTGCGCTTATCTGGTACTGACACGTTTCTTAAGTGATCACTAAAATAATATGTTTTGTTATTATTCTTATTTTTAAAACTGGTTCTAATAATAAAAACAACTCATATATATCAGTTGTTATTACTTATAAATCTAGGGCAAAAAAGATGGACTTTATAATCATTCAAAAAGAGCACAATTTACTACAATTAGTTTCAGGAACGACCAGATCTACACTCCACTTCTCAAGAAAAGCGTTGTATGTCTCAAAATGGAGTAATTATTAATTTTAGAATCAGAATTGTTATCTAATATAATTGGCAGAAAAACAAGACAAAATATTTAAAACTACATCATAATCTAATGTTGTCATTAATTTCTTGACTTTAAATTTTCTTTTTATTAGAACTAATTTGGAAAAAAAATATAATTATAAAGCACAGTATTTCAGTGATCACTTAAGTAGGGTTCTAGTACCAATACAGCCCACCTCATATTAATATTGCAATATATAGATTTCAACTAAAATTATATATATTTATGTATAAATACATAAAGTACGTAATACCTTTCATCATAACCTAGAGATTATTATAATTATAAAATGATTAAATATATTTATGCACACTCTTCTATCTTTAGTGTATTTTGAAAACACTAGAATAAATGTTGGTTTCAAACATGGACTCAAAGAGCAAGTATGGGTTTGTTTTAATATTTGACGTTCTAGTTTGTTTTGCCATTTATCAACTATACTTTTAAAAAAAATAATTTTAATAAATTAAATTTCGATTAAAACCAAAAGAGATGAGTTCTGCAATTTGAAAATTGGTTTACATGTACTAGAAAAAAGATAAAAAGCAAAAAACAAATAAAGTATTTGTGCATTTATTGGTAATACTATATTTTCAAATGTCCCAAAAGCAATCAAAAATTTTAATCTTAAGTATTAACTCAATTGTGCAAAAGGTGCTATAAAAACCGGATTGAATTTTCGGAACTAATTTAGTATGTCTACATACAATCACTGGACAATAACGATATTCCAATTCTGGAAGTCAAAGTGCTCTTTCCATCTATGGTCAAAATTAGCAGGTTAACCCATTTTGATAGCAGGAATTTTTCTTCTCATAATTTAAAATGCATATATAACATACTTTGTTGCATAAATAACAGTATGAGCCCACAGTCAACTCATGATAACGGTTAATATACTCTTCAGATATCGCCGGTAAACCTCCGCATCAAAATATAGATACTATTCTTCTATAACTTTATTTATTCTCATATTTCAAAAAAATTCATCTGCGAAATCACTCTAAGCAACCTTTGTTTTTATGCTCACACTGAGAGTATAACAAGCTTCACGAGAATAGGAGAAAGCAGTTATGGTTACGAGTTATGAAGCCGAAATTTATGATTTTAAACAAATAGTGAAAGACCGGCCAATTAATTGTAAAGACATCATTGACGACAATGATGAAATCGACATGCTACCTGCTTTTGGATCCCAGCGGGTTACAGCAACTACATGAAATCGATCATGATTATAATATAAAGAAATATCAACTGCAAATCATTCTCGGTAAATCTTCTCGGTAAACCTTGATTCACAATATTGTACAACAAATATAAAAACCACCGAAATACTAACACAAAATCAACTGTAAAACTATAGCAAGTGTAAAGTTAATGAAAAAAATTGTGTGAGTACCGAAATACTTGGTTATAGAACGGCGTTAGAGTCAACCGAATAATTATTTTCTAATAATTGATTTGGCAGAGTTTTCTGCTAGTTATTGATATAAACAGTAATTTCTTACTTTCAGAGTCAGTCAGTCAGTTTTTAAGCTTAATTAATTTAAGAGTGAACTTGTGTATTCGGTTACTGACTCTTTGGATAAATTGAAAATTTTTTTAGATATTCAATATGAATAAATCGATTTCAATCTCTAAGCGTAAGTTCACTTAAGTTTTTAATTAATAATTTAATACTTTTGATTATTAAATTAATATATTAGAATACATATAATAACTAAATTTTATTTTAGTAATATATATATAATTAACTTTAGCAATTTAAAAGCAGTAGTTTTTTTTATTTCATATAAAAAATAACAAATTTTTTTATGGAAGCATTATTGTATGTATGTAAATATGCTCATTTCATTTTATAAAATATATTAAAAAGTAAAGTTAAATGAAAATTTAATGCATTTTGTTACAATATAACGATTAACTAATTAACATTTGTATTCAGAAAGAAATCTATATTCGGAATTACACATACACATATATCCATTACCAAGAAGTTAAGTCACAAATTACTTAGTAGATGATTTCATTTTAAAATACTTAAACCAAAACACATATTTAAGCACAATCAAACTGATTAATGTAAAACTACCAAAATATTTTATTATATTATTAGTTTCCTTGACATTTTCGCTTGAAAAGTATCTTTGTGGTAACCGATTTGTAAGTAAATTAGCATATGTATAAATATTCCGTGAACACATCCTTTGACTCAAAGACTTTTGCATATCTAGTCACGACTTCTCATCTGTAATCGATGACTGAGATACTGGTGGCTGAGTTACTGCCGCCTGAGGTATTATGCTAAATTTCGTAACTGATCCCTTTGTATGCTTCTGTACAATTTTACCGATTACGTCTGGATTAGTAATGGATTCTGATATGCTTTTAAATATTTTTTCCGAATTTTGATTTTCATTCGCATTGCCTTGTATAAGAACTCGTACTTCATGTTGTTTAGCCAACCACTTGCTAATATTTTTCAGACGTGACCCTAAGTCATGTTCACTAATGCGTGAGCCAATGGTTAGAGATTTTTCAGACTTTTTCGATAAACTATAAGTAGTAAAGAAATGTTCTATAAATTTTCCTATATTAAAAATTAAAACATATAACTTACTTTTTATCAGTGGATATTTTGTGTGCGTTCAAGTCACTCATTTCATTCTTAAGCATTTCCGCAGACGTTACTAGTCTAAATATAATTTAAATAAAATATTTAAAATATACATTTCTAATGATTCTGTAGTCGCTGGACTATGTCCTTTATCTAACCAGAATGTACTTACTTGTAGATTGGTCTTTGTGTTTTTGAATCAAATTTCTCTAACTGCATTATATGTAAGTCACGTCGTTTTGCTAATTTTTGTGCTTCCCCCAATGTAGTCACTGATATAGAATCATTTGGGCCCATTAAAGTTATTTTAGGCGCACTCTTTGCTTTCTTCGTTGGATTTGCATTGTTTGTGGCGTCTTTGTTGATTTTCTGCTCCTGAAGGCACACACAAAGTATGAAATTTCGTTTCTCAACTATTTTAGCGTCAACAATATTTTGAAATCCAAACTTATGCAATGTAGCTAATTTGAATAGTCCATTCAAAAGAATTCTACTCATATTGATAATAATTCAACAATTTTTTTACAATTTTTTTTTTCAAAAATAAATTATTTGCAAATTTTCTAAAATCATATGTTTGGACCATTTGCAGAGTGAGTATGACGCCCTCTGGTGATTCCTAGAAAAAAACGCTTATATTTACAATTAGGTTCCACAATTTTATACTTTTATGAAAGTGTAAAAGGTAATTACTATATATAAAAAATAACATGTATAATAATATACCTATATAAAATGTCTTCATAATATACATATAATACTTATAATAAAACTTTTAAAGAAATTGTTTCGAGTAAAATTTAAATCGTAAGACTTACCATCGTAATTACATTTCTATATATTTTGAAAATACACCGTCCTATTATATTAATATATATAGTTTTTCTATTATAAAAAAATATTTATTTTTTACTGATATCATTTTACATATTTTAATTTTACGACGTCGTGATGCTTGCACTGCAGTACAATTTTTATTATTAAAAATGCTAAAAGAAGAAACAATGGATCGTTTATGTCTCAATTTAATTGAAAATCTCAAAAACTCAAATTAACTGAAAATCGAAAGTTTTGTCAATGAAAATCGAAATTTTTATTATGTAAAATCGAAATTTTTATTAACAAAAATTGAAACTTTGATTAACTAAATTTTCACTGATCTACCACTCTTTATGAGGCACAAGCCTCCCAAATTCCTAGCCCTTCCTCTATAATAATCGTTGTATAATCGTGATTACAGTAACCCCCCACATAGAGCTAACTCTTAAATAATCCATTTAACCTAGGTGTTCTACCTTCATTTACAATTACCCGCCTCTAAACCCGTAAACAATGTCTCTTTATGGCTAATTAATTTCTTTCCCTGTATTCTAAAATGAGATTTCCAGCCTGCTCGGAAACTTTTGATGCATTCCACCTACCGTAAAAAAATTTGTCTGCACAAAATTGTCTTCTGCAGAAAGCCTAACTTATTATTATAAAAATATTTTATAAATAAAAAAAAGTGAATAAATAAAATATAAAATAATTTATTTAATGAAATAAAATGAAATACAATAAAATAAAATAAAGAGGTTTTTTCGAAAAGTAGTGAACTACAACAACAAAAATTCTTTTATATTATTTAAGTTAATTGAATTTTTGGCTGACCATACAGTTGTTTCCACTATTGCCAAATATATATCATCAGTGGTCTTGGAAATAATACTTGTATTTAATTATTCGTAAATAATTTTTTAATTTTAATTTTTATTATTTGAAATAAAATAAATAAATAAAATATTTAAATAAAATATTTCAATGAAATAAATAAATACATAAAATAAAATGTATAAATATAATAAAATAAATACATAAATTATAATAGGAGAAATAAAATAAATTAAAGTTTTCAGAAATATTATTAACAGTGATAGGTGTACACTAAAAAATCTTTGCAGACGAGTGTAAAATATATTCCTATACTAAAATCGGACTTAGCAATAATTCAAACAATTGAATATTAACTAACAGTTTAATGGTTTAATGGCTGTGAGTGGTACTTGGATGTCGTAGACGAATGCTTACGTATTATTTCTATTTGTACTAAGGACACGATAGCTTTCATGTGACTTTAATTATGTTCTTAAAATAATTACAAAAATTAACACAGATTCTACATTTTTCACAAGTTATGTTATTTAATCTCCCTTCTTCAATAAAAAGCCATAAATACGTTATAGTAATATGAATATTTTTTATGTTTAATAAATATTCTTCGTATAATTCATACATTTATATAGGTTAACATATGTATATAGTTTATTACACAATATAAATTATGAGTCGATTCTATTGTGTTGAATGTGACTCTAAATATTTTATTTAAATAAATTAGTTTGTTTATAGTAAACATTTTCTTATAGGTGACATTAATTTAAAATAAGATTTGAACTATTCATAACAATATTTAAAATAACTAAAACAATAATTTAATTAATAAATATAAAAGCACAAAAAATGTAAACATTACAATAATTTTAAGTATTTTTTCGATTATCTTTTCATTGTTTATACAATAAATATGTATATATAGCAACCTGGATTTTCACTGATTTGATTTGATATTTCAAATAATATAATTTTCTCGTCAACAGTCAGTACTTATTTACTTTAAATCACTATTTTGTAATGTTATTAAAGTTCGATAATATATTATACAATAATTATTAGTATTAATATTAAAACAGAGTATCGAATAGAAATTGAAAAATTTTATGTATCCTTGAGATTATCTATTTCTATATTTTTTTGAACTTAAAACCAAATTTTTTTTATTTAAGAAATAAACACATTTTTATTAATTTTTTATTTTATTTTATCTGAAACATGAGTATAGACTGCGGTGGAAATATTGTTAAATTAAAAACAATAAATAAAAAATTGTATTTATTTCTTAATTAAAAAATCCTAAAACAAAGCAATAGTAATATTTAAATTAACAGACTTTATTTTATTTGAAATTATGTTTTGTATATCGATATTCAAACGACATAAATGTGAGAGGTGACTTCATGACCTTTAAAAATATCCGTAAATAAATTAATATCACCGATATATCAATGATAAATTAAACTTCTTCACTCCCTTTATTCAAGCAGTTAGTGTTTAACTTAGCTCATATGTGTATATATCAAAATAAGTGTGCAATCAACAAAAGTTAAAGAATAACTAACATTTATAAATATTTCAAAAAGAATTTAATGATTTCAGTTTTTTAACAAAACAACACAATAAAATATTGTTACTCATATGCCCTTGGAGGTAAAAAGAAAACAGTATCTAGTGCAATTCAGAACTCAATCACAGGCGAGCGTTAGCAATAGATACAAAATTGGTTAACAAAATATTTTGATAAGATAATTACGCTTTGATATACGATAAACTAAAAAAAAAATTTGTAAATATTTTTTGGACTTGATGAACTAAAAATTTGTAATGCTTTAGGATATTTACATGAGCCATTTGTAAAATATTTAACCCTATATGATTGTTATTCTCAAATAGAATTTCCTTTAACATCCTGTTTTTATCTATGTATTAAAGATAGACCCACACAACCTCTAACTGATTCTTATCATTTCTTGGATTAAGTTACATTTCCATCATTTATGCCATTTTGAAACAGAATATTTTATTTATTAAATTTATTAGCCAAACAAAAAATTAAGTAATCATTTTCGAGGAGTATGGAGAAGTGAAAATCCAGGGTTGTTGTCATTAATCTCATTCAATTATATACAATTATTACTATATATATTTAGACAAATATTTGATTTGATAAAATATGTAAAATATATGCTACTGAAGCAAAACAATATGGTATATATAAATACAATACACAATAACACAACATACTTTCAAAATTAAATTTCTTAATTATAGTTTAAATTTATAGAAGAAAATAATCGCTGCATATTAAAAATATTTATACAGTATAGTTATAATAATGATAAGTTCAATCTCAGTTTCCTAGTAAGGACTCCAACCCAAAACTTAGTAGTCAGATGCATAAAAATGTATGAAGTAAATTATTTTATTTCATTCCTGGAGGTCATAACTATTAGTGTTGATTATGTACGAATTTCGTAATAAAAGAAGATATTTTTAGCTAAATAAAATTACTTCTTATATTTAAATTTTCGCACTAGACTAGATGTGACTACCTGACCTTGCTATTTCCATTATATTTTTTTACCTTCATTTTTACAAACTAACTAAATATTCTAAGCTCTTAATTTTACTTTCGAAACAGAAATTATCACTGCGAAATTGTCTGTTAAAGACATAAAATGGAATGCTTATTAAACAAAATAAGAACTAAAGCAGTAAATGCAAAAAATAATTTCGAATCATAGCCTTCATGAATATAATAAATACATTTAACCTAACCCGAATAAATAAATATTTATACCCTTTGAATCTCAAAAAGTTTCACTTCAGTATCATACCAAATTGCTGGTTCTACATTTCTTAAATATATTACGCCCCATATATAAGTTCGAAACCAAGCCGTTGTTCCCGCATTCGCCTGATATTTTCTAATTAAAATTGGGTGAGGTACTGGCAAAAGACCAACAAGCGTACCATGTTGTAAAAATTTTAAGATCTCTGATTCATCTGTTAGTCCTTTGTCAATACAAATTTTTTCTACCTGTGGCACCAATACCTGAAGTAATCGCATTATAGTTTGTAATGGTAATTTTGAACGCCAAGAAACGATCCATTCCGGTGTGGGTGTCCAACGTTCTTGTCCAGCGGGCACCATACGTATACTACCACGATGCGAAACTGAAAGACGTGACTGATTTTCCTTTGGTATAGTACTTTTTCTGTTGCTATGTGGTGAGCTAGCGACTACGCTTCCATTGGGACTTGATGTACGAGATTCTGATGGTGATTTTTCACTATTGTTCTTATATTGTACAATATCGGAAGTGCCATCTACTGTCGGGGTTGAATCAGTACTACCTGGATGTGCCCTTTCACGTTCCGTCATTTGATTTATATCAGGTGTTTCGAGTAAAGAAGCTTTTAAGGTACCAGGTTCAGCTGGCAATGCTGCAAGGGTGCCATCAATTGGTTTATCATTTTTTCTATCGTTTTCTTCTGCTTCCGACTCATGTTCGTCATCTTCAACCTCAATATCATCCTCTTCAGGCACTTGTGATGGGAAATGCTTCGTTATTGTTGACATTTTATGCTGCGCAACTGGAGGTAAATTAAATTTGCCTATTTTCCGACCGCTTAGACATTTAGCTATTCCCGTCATATCAGACGGTAAATTTGCCATGGCGTGAAAAACGTGACGTTTCCTTATGATAGTATAAACTAGATTTGAGTTGCCATCAAACTGATATTGTATGATATTGTTAAATATCTCAAGCAAGAAAAATACCAAGTGATGATTACTAGGAGCTGAGAGCAAAAACCAAGGTGTACTGAATGCTTCGAGTAAATGCAAAAGTTTCACACTAGCTACCATGGAGAGTGTTTTTAAATATGGTGACACATTTACCAGAATTGTAAGAAGACAGTCAAACAGGGGCTGTAGTCGTTGATGGCCTGTAGCAATTATTTTATGAAATACCGTGATCAATAAGTCAGCATGTGTACCAGTAAAAACTGGTATATCCATAGGAACGGTAGCAGTATATGGTTTATTAAGGCGCACACCAAAATTTCGTTCACCTAAATTAAATAATAAATATCAGTTGTTTTGGAAATTGTATAAATCTTACCTGAAAGTAACAATAGTATAAATACACCAATATGCATTAGTCCGACGCGCGATTGGTCAGCTCGAGAATAATTTAAATGATACAGAATTGGTATTAAGATATCCAAAACGTCGGAACTTTTCAACACAAAATATAAAAATTTCTTGTTATAGTCACAAATCTTCCAGAATAAAATAAGCAGCTCTTGATGACAATGCAGCCTTTTCGTTGAATTCGGTAAATAATTCTGGACTAGGGGGTTATTAAGTAATCGCGTTATACCCTTTAAGACAAAATGAAAATCTTCATCGCGATGCACACGAGATAAATAATTTATAAATAAGTTATCACCAAATCCATCGTCATAAGGTGCTACAGCTGCAGCACCAGCCCCACCTTGCAACTGACGGTGTAACTCTAATTGTTGTTGTTGATGTATAATCATATCATGATCAAGTGTGACAATCAGTATTTGTAGGCACGCCTCTACCAACGGCTCTGTAGTATCAACAAATATAAGATGGTTATATGGTACACCAAAACCAACTGGATCATAAGCACAAACTGTGTTAAGAAAGGAAGTAAATAAAGGTAGAGCATGCCTATTATCAGCAGAAGTGAAATAAGCTATCCATCTGTTTGGTTCACCAGATTGTTGCGGCGTTCTGTACATAGGCTCAGAAAAACAAGTCAATAGTAGTTTTAATAATTCAGTTCTCCGTTTTTCCATATGCGCCATTTTCGGTGGTGACTGTGCAAACCCAACTCCAGCTTCCCATATATATTCGCAGCTATCTATATTTGCCAACTCATCAACTTTATCTGGGCCAGCTCGACGCGCAGCAGTTACAGTAAAATCTGGACAGAATAATAAATCGCATATAGCATTTAAGAGTGATTGCGCGAGTGGCACATTTTGTGAAGCCGAAATTGAAAATTGGTCCCGCTCAATATCACGTCGATTTGAGGATTCTTGAGCAGGCAAACTGCTCCAAAAGAAATCATGCCACTTATCATCTTCAAATATGTATGGCAATAATCGTATTAACAAGCGTACACAGTTAAGCACACATTGTTGCTCTGATTGTGTGCGACAACTGCTGTCAACTGCAAGTGCTAATTTCTCTACTGCTTTGTAACAAAGCGTTGCTAGGTTAGCTGGATTATCAGTACGTAAATTTCTAATTTCAGCTGCAGTGACTAATACGAAAACATCTTCCAGCGATGTCTGATGACCATTCCAAAACTGATCCCAGAATTGTTCATCACTTGCATCGATTTTTTGATTTTTTTGTGTGAGCTGTACAATTGCTTTGCGAAAATTCAATTTTGAGTCCGTGTTTCCCATATTGTATAAAAAATCTATTCAAATTTTATTGCACACACCGAATATTTGTATAATTTTTTTATTTACTTTGCGAATTGCAAAGAAGGTAGAGTTTTTGTATTTTTTAACACAAAAACTTTTACTGTATTGCACTTTATGTATAATTTTACACAAGTTTTATATGTGGGCGATAGTATTTGGCCAAATTGCCTTTGACATTAACGATTATATCAAATTGGTATAACAATTGGTCTAACTAAACGTAAACAAATGGTAAAGGGTGACCAATAGAAGACAAAAATCCACGATGAGTCAATGCATCAGAGTGAATATACAGTATACAGTGTGTTTCATATAAATTAAGTTAGGTGTTAAGACAGCAAATACACATAAAGATATTATATTTGAAATCATTTTGCAATATTATATACATTTAGAGAGTTAAAATATGATAACTTAGGAGAGTTCAGAAAAATTTCATTAATTCAATATTCGGCTTTTATACATAAATTATTTTTATAAAATATTTTACTAAATATGTATACCACAAGTATTGAATAAGTAAAAAATAAATCAAATACTTTAACTTACAATATTATCGAAAAAGAATTTAAAAAAGTGCAATGAAACTTATACTTATATTATTTGACAAGTCACCAAATTTCGATTGAATGACAATTATATTAATGTTGCCATAAATAAATGCTATTATGTTATAAATTCAACATTTTTTCACCAAATTACCTGATACATTTATATTTTATATTGAAAATATTTTTTCATTTAGTTTGAATGACATAAAAATATTTATATGTAACAAAATTTTTAAATTTTAATAGCAATAATTATAAAATTAAAATTATATTTACTTATGGTATGTATAGAATTTCAATTTAGTTATACACTTTGGTTTGGAATATATGTATTTAAGAGTGTACCAGGAACAATATTTCAGCTTTATTTAATAATCTTATATCTAAGACGTGAATTAAATTGATAAATATATTTGACAAAATGCTATAGGTGTATTCACTTGGTCTTGCCAACTCATTGCATGGTGCATGGAATGCACATATTGTGCGAGCTTACAATGGAGAACAACAAAATACGCGCACAAATTTTCTTGCAATTGCAACAAAACAAAAAAAGAAAAAAAGCAGCTGTTTTGAAAACTGTTGCTTTTCGGGGAAATGTGATATGCTGCAAAAACAGATGACTTTGCAATACAGAAGGAATACCCCTCATATATGACAATATGTGTGTGCTCTTGCTTTGACAGCTTATGTGACAAAGCCCAATATTAACAGACTTCGAAATATAGCCATCGGGATGACACCCTTCATACTAGTTAGGGTAATATTCAATGAATTAATATAATATTCTAACATATTCTTAGGTATTTTATCGTTTCTTTTTCATAAAATATAACGGTTTTATTTCACTAGATTTTTATTAATATTAAGACCAAATCTTCAGCATCAAAAAGGAAAAATATCTAATATGATATAATGCTTAATTTAAATTTTATATAAAGTTAGTCAAAGTAAAAAGTTATTATATAATTAAACAAATTGAGGCGAACATAAATATAATAAAACTCTTTATGCAACTATTACAGTAACAAATTAAACTCTCATCGAACCATTTTGTCAAATATATTTACATCAAGGGAAATAATCTCCACAATATCAAAAACAAAATCAAAGAATATTATTTTGCATTTTACTGCAACAATTAAAATTTGGTTTTGAAACTGTTTAATTGGTCAATTATTATAGTTTTAAAAAAATAATTTTTCATTACACTAATGTTTTGACTATATTCTATAGTCGTCTTCAGGGTCCTATTATAATGTTTTTATAATGTATAGTGTTATAAAAACATATGTTATGATATTACATGAGTTCAACCTTTGGTACTTGCAGTCTCAAAAATTATTTACGAATAATTAAACACAAGAAATAATTCCAAGACCACAATTAAAAAATTATTATTTAAAATAATATAAAAAGAATTTTTGTTGATGTAGTTCACTACTTTTCGAAACTTCTCTATTCATGTTATTATGTTAATAAAGGTACGGAATTTTGTTAATTTTCCTTATTAAAATAATATAAAATTTATGAAGAGGTTTTTTCGAACAGTAATGAACTAATAATTTATGTAAAATAAATTTTAATTAAAATTGTCTTAATTATATTTCTTAATTTATTATATTGTGTAAACGCTTAAAATTTCAATTTTTATTTCCATTTTGTTCAACACTACAATAATTAGAATTAGCTGATGTTAACCGAATGCTAAAAAAAATGATGTCTTGATAATACTCTTGTTTTGATTATACATTATCTCAATAATATTGTAAATTCAGAAATTACCCAACTCTGTATACTACTAATATAGTAATAACCGAATATTATACTACTGATATAGTTATAACCGAATATCTAAAAAATAAACATGTACATAACACTTCTTTGTATGAATAACTGATTTATTACAATTGTACATGCTGAAGACCCTGTAAGACAAAATATTGCCAATAATGCAGTATTGCCACTTATTTGAAAATAATCATCAGCTGTCATAAGTTTAATTAAGAAACGTCATCACTTATTTGTCTATTTCCTCTAAATAAAATAAAAAATACAATTTTTTTGGATATAAATAATAAATTTTTGTGTTGAAATGTCTGGAAACAATATGTAAATAACATAAAAGATATAAAAACCATCAGTACAAAGAGTTCTCGAAAAGTAGAATACATAATTGGGCTGCACCAACAAGCTGTGTGGCGTATAGGTAAATAGAAAAAGTCCACATCATTAATATGTCTTTACCAGGGAATGGAATTTTTGTTGTGCGTGGAGAAATGTCCACGTTAATAACGGCTATGCGTCGAGGATCTAGATGGAATTCAGCTGCTTATTTGGTAAGAAAAACAAGAATGATTTAATAAACAACAACAACTAATATATATCCTTTTAAAGGACGATGAAAAAGATGGTATTATGAAACTTTTTATGGAACTAAGGGAAGTACTTAATCGCGTAGAAGATCTTCGATTGATTGAACCTAATATTTATTTATCACCGTTCCTAGAAGTTATACGCACTGATGAAACAACAGGTGCAGTTACAAGCTTAGCTTTAGCATCCATTAATAAGTTTCTATCATATGGATTACTTGGTAAATGTTCAAAATTTTATTAGAGCAAATTATAATTAATTGTAAAATGTTTAGATCCAACGTCCCCAAGTCTTGCGGCTACTGTTGAAAATATAGTTGATGCTGTTACGCATGCCAGATTTATGGGTACTGATCAATCATCTGATGGCGTTACTTTGTTTCGTGTTGTTGAAGTACTTCACACATTAATGCGGAGTCCAGAAGGATCTGTTCTTACTAATGAAGCTGTATGTGAAGTTATGCTAAGTTGTTTTAAAATCTGCTTTGAACCACGGTTAAATGAGTTACTGCGTCGTTCCGCAGAGCAAGCGCTTAAAGATATGGTAATTTTGCTGTTCATGCGTTTGCCACAATTTTCTGCAGATCGTAGTGACTCTAGTTTAATAAAAAAATTTCAAATGATGGCAGCTTCAATGGAACAAAGCAAGAAGCAACGTAAAAAGCAACCCAAAATACAACCGACATCAAATATTCAACGTAGCAATAGTCAACGTAGTATTGATCCAGATAAAAAGCAACAGTCAAATCTAAATACGGAAACAGTGTCAGACGTGTCTCTTCCAAGTCCACAATTGCTCAGTGTTGCTACGGCTAAAACATTGCCACTTGCTACAACGCCAGCTACACCAGCTGGGAATATACTTGATATGCAAGGTAAAATAACACAAACTCCTACAACAGCTCTAGAGATCGCTGATAATGATGTATGTAATGGAGTAG
>NC_051847.1:52690629-52706840 GCF_002237135.1 Teleopsis dalmanni
ATTACACTTATTACACGCTGCTTACGGGATTAATAAGTTAAAATAAATAAATTCTTAATATGATTTGGAACAATATAACCTTAAGGACTTCAAGAAATTTTTTTGACGTCAACAAGAACCTAAAACATAAACTATAAGTCGTATGTGAGTTGTTTCAGCAATAATTTAAATTCATATTAATTCATTTCAATCGAAGTAAACCCTTACACTTTACTCACGCATGCATATAATGCTAAAGGTAACTATGTTAAAAGAAATATATACTTTAAGGTAATAAAAGTCAAATAATAGTCGCGCCAAAATTCAAAAAAAAAAAATTAAAAAATAAAAGCATTTAAAATGTTAAAAACTGTTAACTGTATAGTAAAAACTTTAAAAATCAGAAATATTTTCAAAAATTTAACTATTCAGAAAGATAAAAGTACTTAAAATTTCAAATTAGTATTTTCCATTTGATTATGCAAAATTAAGTATAATTTATACAATGGCCTATAACCTGTGAAACGGAAAAGTTTTCTTGGTGAAAGAGCACTTTTTTCTTTTTTATCTGGGGTCGTTGCTTCAGGATTTTCTCCTTTAAGCGCACCGGTTGGACGATCGCCATTCTACTCTGACATTTTTCAAGGTAATAGATGAACAAGTTCTAGGGTCATTTCAAATTACGAATGCCATAACATTACTAGTTGTCTGTTGTGTTTTTTACCGCTTTGGGCGAGGTTCACCGATTACCGACGCAAAAACTAATTTTTATCTCGCTTAAACAACTCCAATTAGCTCACTAAGAGAGCTGTAACTAAAAAATTATAAACAATTGTCATAATATTTTGGCAGGCATCAATTGAAAAATTGATTGAAAAGTGAGTGTTAATGCCTATAAAAAAATAACTAAAAAAAAACAAATGGAGTGTATATATATGTCACTTTACTTATTTTACACTACTAAAAATTGCTCAAGGGACCCTGCTTTCATTAAATATCTCAGGCGGTGAATTAGTTAATATGCTATAATTTATTCTGATTTTCTCAATTTGCGTTTAAAGTTGTTTTTTATTTTTTATATACTAAATAAAAGTTTAGGAGGTTAAAAATCAATGTTTATATTATATTATAATATAATGCATTATATTTATAATGCTGATTAAAATAGCAAAAACATTTTTTGTAAGTGTTCTTATTATTAAAATGTTTTCTTTTTATATACACATATATACAATGGTAGGACAAAAAGTAAAGAGCAAATTCAACAACGAATCCCGGCCTATTTAAACAATGTAGGCTTTACTACCTAAGTAAGCTCGTGTATAAAAATATTTCAAATTAAAAGATATAATTAGAAATATTTACCATCATTTTAATGGTATCATTACTTAGTCAATTTTAGTATATTTGCTATATTCTGAAATCCGCCGACGTATATACTTAATCCTGCTAATTATAATGGAATACATTATGGTGTCATTGTTATTGACAATATCGCTAAAATAAGCAGCTAGATGCCGATATTGTTTATGGTCGTTTTGGAGGAAAATAACTTGTATTGTCTTTTCTTTGCTATTCGAATCCTCCTAATTTTTAAATAGTTTCTTTCCATCATAAGGACGCGTCACTTTCGGCAAGAAAAAATTAACATTAAATGAAGTTTTGTTGATGCTTTTTTATAACTGTTCGAACCCTTCAAAAATTTTTTTTTTCATTAAACGTGTCGCAGTTGCCAACCTTATAATGAAAATTTCTTTATTAACGTAACCTTTTCTTTATTACTACAAAGTTACAAGATTGCCTGATATTTTAAAATTTGAAATATACTGGAACTTATACACATCCATTTCTAATATAAAAAGTTAGCATTCATTCTTACATTAGTATTAACTACAAATGTATTCGTAACATTTTATGTGGTAATATTTTCTTGTTTAAATTTCTTGATCACGTCTGCAGCAATTTTTCTCCTGACATTTTTTTAAATACTGTTAAGCTCTAAATTTGTTTAAAGTTTATGTAGACCATCTTAAATATTCACTTTTGATGATTTTACTCTTCTTTTCTGGTTTTTTTATTATTATTAAAAATATTTTATTAGGGTAAAACGGCAATATCATATAACTACTTAGCCCTACCACTTAGGCCGTATAAAATTTGAAGAGTTAGAAAATATTAAGAACTCTTGATAAAGCCTAGATTGCTGTTTAGAAAGAGGTCACTGCAGCTGACTGACATTCTTCACATATTAGGTCCCTAACATGTGCTCTTATTTATTATTATTGTTATGAGATGTGTCACAGCGACCGTCGGGTGTATTATGTCCACTTTTGGATTTAAAATAGGTCTCTAAGCACTGTTGCATCGATAAAAAATAGTATAGAACCTACTTTACAGAGTTTTATTTCGTAACATGTGCTCTTAGAGTATGTCTTAATTTTGTTATTTGATTTATGCGATTCCATATTTCTGTATACTTTGTTTTTGTGAATCCCTTACAATTATTTAACGTATTAAATCCTTTTAGACATTTAATACTAAGAATTTCCACTTAAAAGATGCTACAATGATTAGGAAGCCTATAATATTTGAATATTTTCAGTACCTTATAGAATTTTTGTTTTATTAAATATTTGATTTCAATTTTCTTAAAAGATAAATAAAAATTTTAATTAAGGATTAGAAAAATTTAATAATTGCGAAATATTTTTAAATTTCAGATTTTGCAGATGTTTGCTCCTTTATCTACGGCCATAGCTGGCTTTATAGAAAGCAAGAATATGTGTTGTTTTTTTTCTTGACAATCTTAAAGAATGACAGGAAAAAGAAATAATTTATGTGTTTATTGTATTCTGTAAGGATATAAAATATGTAATAATGTTCCATATACGAGAACTGAATATCCTACGGAATAATGTTTTTTGTATTTTATTACTTATATTAAATTGACTTTTTATTTGCTAAAGAAATAAGTACAGAAAATATACGAGCACTGTTGTGTGCTTTTTTCCTGTTGCTGCAATAAATTGGATATTTAAAACTCCATTTCACAGTTCCATACTAGAGAGCACAGTCATATCTGTTATTTGTTCAGAAATATGAAATAAAATTACTTTCATTTCTGTGTTGTATAAAAATAAATTTTTTAATTTCTTATCATTCTTGAGAAATTTTATTCATTACATCAAGTCTGTATTATGTTATTTGTTTGACATAATATTAAAATAGAAATGACAAGTAATACGTTTTAATGTGCTTCAACCTACACATAGATCTGTAACAGAATATTGCTTTTTATATAATATTAAAAATATTCATTTTTAATCAAAAAGTTAATTAAAAAATTTATTTGCGAACACTAAATACACACAAGTTTTAAGTGCATATGATTCATTTTTCTCTCAATGATTTCTGTACGAACATTATAAAAATCATTTTTTTTTGACGAAAGTGACGCTTTCTGTTATGACTAAAAGAAACTATTTAAAAGTAAGAAGGGTTCGAATAGAAATAAAAAGACAACAAGAAAAATTTTAGTTAATTTATTGACATTTTTCTGACTATACCTGTATCGAGGGTTTCCAAGTACTCATCATCAGTGAACTTATGAAATATTCGAATTTTTATTTAAATTGTTTATAGAGTGTATATATTGTGTTGGGCTGCAAGTGCCAGGCTTAGAACTCATCTCTGTCAAATTAGAATTAGAATTAGATAAGAATTAGAATTGTTGACTAATCGTGTTTTTCCACAAGTAGCGATGGCTGTACAAACTTTCAATGTTCAAGTTTCAAGTTATAAGTTAAATTTTTTTCGTTTTTAAGAGTTTACGACCTTAGCATTATAGATATGGTTTAATTAAAGTTTCTCAGTCATGTCTCGTTTTCACATCAAATGCTTGGTGTGACGTTCTTTTTTTGATGACTACATTCTCGTGGCGACTTAGTTTATGTCCTAATCAGTGTTTTTTTGCAGATTATATGTTTGAACTCATTGTTGCATCTAATATCATCAGTGCCAGCGTCTTCTCGAACTGGTTCTAATATGTTTCACAGTAACAACCGATTCCAATGGCTAACAAATGGTGACACGAATGGCAAGAATTTTTTACTTCCTTCTTTTTTGCAATATAACTTTGATAAAATAAATAAAATAATCGGTAAGAATATTTACATTTTTAGTTTTTAAATTTACTAAGCTTGTGTCAGAATGTCGTACATTTTGAATAATATATCGATGCATTCAATGGTTAATCTGAAACAGGTTCCGAGTCTTTTGAACATTCATGGTAACTAAAATTCCGATAAATTGGTCAAAAGTTGTATACGATTTTTTATTATATCAATTACATCAGGAGTGAAAATCCTTTCAGTCTCATTTAAATAGCCGACAAGTTTAATGGGTTTAGTATTTCCTGCTTTGTTGCTCCATTAAATATGCTGCACTTGAAAAACTTCCCATGAACATATAAGCATTTACTAGTGGTTCTTTTTTTTCGGCGATTTCATAGCTTTTATTGCTGTCGCTAATACGCAACACCCAGGTATTTAAAGTACTGTACTACTAAAAATGATAGAAATCCACTTGTTTAGACCGTTAGAACTATGAATATCACTTTTAACGGAATTAAATTCTTTTAACAATAATTTTTTATTATTTAATGTTATATTATTTCAATAACTAAGCTGCATTATTTAATTTATAATACAAGACAAACAGTTATTTTTTTCTATATTTGCTTCTATAATAAAGAGGAAGCCGAAGCTGAAACAACAGTTGAAAAGCAATTATTGTCTTGACGTGTGTATATAGGTAAGAAAACTATGTATATTAAAATTACGAATCGTAAAGTAACATTAGCATGACTTTCTACGTATTACGTCCCCAGATAAGGTTCTATACACAAGAAAGAATAATATAAAAAAAGCATGCAATAAGGATAGTAAAAAAAAGATTGTATATTTAACATTTAAAAATATAAATATAATTAATCATTTAAATATACTACAGCTGGTTTGTGATTTTGTTCTAATATAACACATCAAGTGAATTTGTTAATGAACTTTTACAGCAAATTAACAAAACACAAAGTTCAAGTGTAGATTTGGGTCAGTTGACTAATGAACGCTGACTCTGAACGTCAAATTTGGCAGGACACGTATACGATTCCTGGTACTTGTAGTCTCAAAAAAATAATTAAGAATAATTAAATATAAGAAATAATTCCAAGATTGCTGATAATGGGTATTTGGTAATACTCGAAATAGCTGTATGTAAAAATACAAAATATATATATATTTTAATATTTATATTAAAATAATATAAAAAAAAAGTTGTTATTGTTGTAATTTACTATTTTTCGAAATCTCTCAAAAAAATTTATAAAGTTGTAAAATAAAAATACAAACATTAGAAGTAATAAATAGAACATAATGAATGCAATAATACGACTCAATAACAAACTTTTTGAAAAACTTTATATATAAAAATAGTAATGATTATTACAACAAAACAAAAAATAAACTGATATAAATATTCTATTTACAGGAGAAATTGTTAAAAAGTTTGATTTTTGAGTTAGCACGAGCGTTTTGAGTAAACTTTCACTACAACCATATCTAGTAAGTTTTACTATTTTAGCATAAATATATTTTAACAAATGGCAGATAATTTTTAATTCAGTATGCTTTACCACTTCAAAATAAATATATTTATACCAAAGTAATTTTATCAATTACAAAGCAAATAATTTAGTTGAACTCATGCATATAGTTAGGTTAGGTTAGGTTATACCGGCGATCTCTAGTGGATCCATTTAGGCCTTTTTGTGTTACTGTATATATAGGAAAAACTCAGGGTTTAAAGGCACCTAGAACCTTTGGCGGTCTTGTAATTGGTCAAAATTCTCAGGAAAGGGAACTTTGAATCATTGAGTCGACGCTGGACATTAGCTGGGCCACACACACAGTTAGTACTAAACAGAAAACATTCAATAAGCTAATAACTTCATGTAGTTACCCTGTGAATTCCTTTGGTTTATTTTCTGTGAAAATATATAATGCTAGTCTATATATATATATATATATCGCAAAGTTAATCAGTTAAAAACAGCATCAGTTAAAATTCTAGGTGGTAATTGATTTTAGTCATCATATTTATTCACTAAACTCAATTTTATTTTCCTTTAAAAATCAAATATTTAAAACGAACGTTGATAGTTTCATTTAATATTGTCATATTAAATAATTCAATATATAAAGAAATAAATAAAATTACTATAAGTATAATCAAAATATATACATTTATGTTTATTAATGTAATGCGCAAAGCTTCTTTTCATCTCATGACTTATGACTTTTGGAGGTTATACACGTATTAGTTAGAATAGTTCTAGTTTATAGCGGAAGGGTGGGTATGAATGTATATATGTATTTTTATATGTATTTATGTATAATGTATAATATATGTATTTTTATACATTTTTTGTTGATGAGTTGACACGTGCTCTAACGTTACGATTGTTCAGCATTGCTCAAAATGGGATGTTCACGTACTGCATTAATTAGAAACATTGTCTAACTTTTCCATTTTTATAACTTTTCCTGCTACGTTGGCTACACACCTTTATTGCTAAAGCAATTATTCCATTTGGTGCTATTATTAAGTGACCCGAGTATGCATGTCGTAGGAAGGTAAAAATGTTTTAACAGAAAACGTGGAGAATACAATATATACGAGTGTATGGGAATATATGGCTTTATTACTTAAAGCACTTAAAGTATAAATATAGATAAAACATATATAAGCATGTACTACAAAAAAGCATTCTTGAATTCTTCGGAATTGTTTATGAAATAGTTGTTAAAGTTACTTTAGTCAAGTCATAAATTTGTATAAATATAATAATTACAAAGAAACTTGTTGCACTTACAATTGCAAGGCGACATTTTCACAAATGTTTACTAATAAAACAGTTAGTGGAGCTTAAATTGATTTATAGTCCAACTACAAACTATAAACAAAAGAAATGTACTCGTAAAAGTACACCTACACAGTGTGGACAATATACCACATACTATATATGTCTATGCTGAGTAGGTATCTATATAGAAGAGCATGTACTGGTGACAATGGGATGAATTGGCCCCAGTGGTTGTGAAGTATGACTAGTTGAATGAGAAAAAGCACTAAGCATGTCATTTAGTTCGATGGCACAATTCCATTTGTGCCTTAATATTGTTTGCTGCTGTCACAGTGGCACCATGTCATGTGGCGGACAAAATGCAATAACTACTATGATAATGACATGCTAACGCGATTAGCATATGGAAGAAGAAGTGGGTGGGATAAATGTGGCACTAAGTCATTTATGTTCTGTTCTGTATTCTGCTCTGTATTCCGTTCTTTCATACTTTTGCATTCATTAGGATATTTTTAATTGGAAATCATTTCGAAACGTAACAATGAATGATGTCATTAATCTTGAACTTTGAGTTTTTGTTGGTTTCATTTAAAGTCAAGTTGACTTAGATTTTCTTTTAAGATAAAGGTTGTGAATTTTAGGCTTTAGTTTAACCTATGCCTTGTCTGCGTATTAATTTAATAAAAAAAAATATTCAACATTCTGTGCTAGAATTATTTTCAATTTGCACATATAATATCCACTATGTATTAGTGAAGAAAGATGCGCACATATAGATATATTTTGATGTGATCAAAATGATGAAATGAGTGACAACAAAATTTGTACTAAAAATTTACTACTTATCTAAGATTTCTTGCTACAACCTTTCATCATTATAATACTGCTCTAAAACTACTCTCTTTTCCAGATATGGTATATTGTAAATTTTTTTTGATTCCCCAACTTCAAGACTACATGCAAGAAGCAACATTTTTCAGCAATACTATAGAAAAAATGTTTATAGATGAGGTAAATCTGGAATCACAGAGTGAGCTCAAGACCAAACCTTAAAAGGCGTTCCAACTGTGCTCCCCAAACTCGAAACAATGATGGTACACGGTAATAATTTTAAAGATATATAACTATTATTTAAATATTCTCTATTTATTTTTGATAGCAGAAACTAAATCAACATATGGTGTTAAACATCATAATAGTAAATTTATTAAGGCAGTTACAACCCTTTTATGTAATTAAGTTTTATGACCGCCAGAATATCTTATGCAAAAAGCAAATATTTACTTATGCTATGACATATTTCCCAAAAATTCAATTCCGAATTTATTATTAATTTATTTTAATGTAATTTATTCTTGAGAGGAAGATCCTCTGCCACTGTGTCAGCTACAGAAGCAAACCCAATAGCCATCATATCTCCTGTCGAGTGATGAGACGTAATGAAAATCAGCTCTCTTTGGCGCGCAGATGTCTAACTCGTCGACAGAATCTCCCCCATACAGAAGAATTTCCCACTGAGCTTTTGCAAGCTCTTTTCCACAGGGCTTCTAAATATCTTGCTCTCTACTTTAACGAGATGGATCGCTCCCCTCACTCAATTCCGTTGTACAATCGCGAATATCGTAACCCGATCCAAGAGTATAGTTCTAAGAAGTCCCAGTCTTTAGATGATTCTCATCACTTCCCATAATTAACGTGCGTTACGTACTCAGTTCTAGCTTGGATACGTTTGAAAACACAAATATAAAGCATCTTATATCTTTTCCCCATGATTAGTGGAATGAGTGGTTTTAGTTTTAGTGGATTCAAGTATAGCGGCTTTCGATGTTTTCCACCTTCAGCAAAAACAAATATTAAGAAAGCGATTAAATGTTTAAGAATTGAAATTCAATAACATTGAAATTTATACATAAGTTTGCGAAAATACGAAACCCATATATTGGTAAATTGGTTGTAATAACAATTAGTTATAAACACACATATTTTTATATTTGTAAACCTTGTTTATATATACGATAATTATAGAAAATTCTTTACATTAAAAACAAATCTTTAAAAAATTGATGAAAGTTGATAGAATCCGAGAGTTTCAATTAAAAGATTATTAAAAATAATATGAAGATAATATTAAGAAAACATTATCACAATCGCAATTCTGTACAATTCTGGGGCGATGTGCAGGGAGACGACTTTAGTACTAATGTCAAATGCCCAGAGGGTCATTTTATGACGCTGAAAAGTAAAATAAATTTCTCTTTTTACACAATTGCTACACTGATGAGATAATTTTTAGAAAAAAAGAGGGAAAAAGGCGCTTCAGTGGACCTATTTGATTAAATTAATACAATAAGATTTGCTAAAATTTGGTTAAAATATATAAAAGGGTTTCGACTGTTAAAAAAAATATTGGGTTTCTTAGATCACCTATTATCAAAAAAAAAGTTGAGAAAAAAGGTGTGCAAAACATCGTAAAGGAAATGATGATAAAAAAGTTTGATAAAAGTTTTCTTTCATTTAAAATGGAAAGAGTTACACTTGTTAGATTCAACCGCATTACATGAATTATTCTATTACGTAGCACAAAAGAAATAGCGACGAAACAGCTTTAAACGGTATGGAGAGGGAAATACATGGTTTACCTTTCTATGTAATTGAAATCACAATTTCCACAACATTTGCACAAATTTTACTTCATTTACCTTATAAACCCTTCCAAGCGAATTTGCAATGCGTCATTTCTTTTCCGTAGAGGCAGTGTGCTGATACGAGGATAGGAGTGCCGAGTAGGAGGTGGCATACCTGTAAGAATACCTTTGGTAAATGCTATAAAAATATTGGAAGTAGCGCAGAAGAAGCCTTGAATATTGGCAATTTCGTAAAAAAAAATTAAATACTTAAATGGAATTCATACAAAGTCGTCGTTTGTGTTGTAAATGCAAAATATGTAGGAAAGAGGCAACCCTGATAGCATACTAAAGGAATGAGAAAGACAAAAAGCACATACCGAGGCGTAAAATAAACATAAAAATTACATTTAAGATACATTTACGTTCCTCCATTATTCAATTCTCATTAGAATAATGTTTTCCATTTTTATAGGTTTCCTTAGTCGCTTTCCACACAAAATTGTTTCTTTTTAAGAGGCAACACTTTTTGGTATTGACTTGATGAATTGTATTTATTTTTGGAATTTGCCAAAAGATATTAGATGACGCAAGATAAAATATTTATCGTTCCTTTCAGTAAGTGTCTTATGAGTGTCCCTAATTGCTGAATTGCACTCTTGGTTGATTATTTTTGTGAGTACACCAAAAGACCTTACAGGCATATATGTATGAATACATATTATACATATAACATGTATCACTACCACATGCTATTAGGGAATTTAATAAAAAAATTATATACAATATTGTATTTTCATATTATGTGATTTTCGCAGGGTTTTACAGATATTACGATTTTTACAATATTAAATAAAAATATATTTTTATTAAAAATATTACAATATTTTTATAGTTATAAATTTTAAAATTAAATCGTTAAATTTTTTAATTACTTCTCTGATTGAAGCAATTTTTATTTCTATTTCACTCAAGTATATTAATTATTCAGAGACATAAAACGCTAATGAAGTTTTTTGAAGTCGCTATATATGTTATATCGTCATTAAGTTCGTTTTAAATTTATTCGACCATATTAAAAAATTGTAAATAATTGATTTAAAAATAAATGTGAAAATATTTGATAGCAATTTTAATCAGAATTCTTGCACTGAACTGATACTAATAGGATATTGTTAGGTTTACTTATTTATACTTGCAATAGATTTGTTTCTTGTTAATGCCTGACTTCTTTGTACGTAGCCTAAGATCTTTGTAAACTTTTTAGAGACGGGCTCTTTTTAATGGAAAGAGTAGGATTCCGAGCAGCGGATTAGGGATTATAGATTTTTTTTACCTGCAATTACATTTGATAATAAACTCAACTAGAATAGATACAATCCATAATATACCTTAAAGACATATAAGAAATAAAAACGGAGCACTTTCAGCCATCCTAATACCAGATTAAATAGGGCTTTAGATTACTTTATTTAACAAAAAAAAACTATAAAACTATTTATACACTACTTCTAACCTTTGCAAACAAACATTAAGGCAGTTATTTTTTTATGAAAGTGAAACATGGAAGGTTACCACTACAATACTGTGAAATTCAGAATTTCTGGTAACTAATGATAACTAGTGCTACAGATACAAAAGAGTCGAACACTATACATAGCATGCCAAATCAATTAACAATGCAATCATTATAAAAAAGTAAGTGTACAAATCAAGAAGGATAGAACCGATTTTATATATATGAAAAAACTTTTATGTTTCTGAGAGCTATCTTTATCATTAATAATATGTGTGCTTAAATGATATGAAGTAGAAGGAAGTAGAAGGATAAACATTAACTATTGCGTCGATGAATAAACTAAAACCCATTAAAATAGATTGTGAGGATTTAATGGACTTTTCTTAAATCTAATGTAAATTAATCTTGGCACATTAAAAATTTTAAGTGACTAATGTACTTGAATTTCTTCTTTATTTATACATTCCTTAATTAATTTTGTATGTTATGGTAAATAAAAATTTCTGTTGATAATTACTTTTTTTCAGACATGATCCCTTTTACCTTCAAAAAGTTTACAGCACTTTCTTTAACCACAGCCAGTTCGAATAGAATTTCTAAATGTGAAGAAAACTTTTCATACACAAAATCCCTTAACCAAATAATGCCTTAATCAGCAGCAGTTACAAGGTTTTGGAATTTGGTTAAATATTTTATTTTAATTAATTATTTTGGTAAAGTTTACACCTCTTCTTCTGAACATCTTAGGCTTAAATACTTTATTTTTAGTTTTGGAATAAAAAAAAATTGAATAAATTATAATAACAAAAACAAATGCAAGAAAGGACCGCGTTAGTGTTAAACGTATTAATTTGAATTCTCAACCTAACCCGGTTTTCAAGTGCTTGCCATAATTTATTCGTCCTACTAATGAGCGTGCACATGACATCCTTGGTTATATAAATTTATATGCTCATTTACCTTGGAAAGTAAAAATGTGACGACGTGGCATACGTGGCAAATTACACGATAAGTGGTGTTAAAAAAAACACCTAAAAAACAACGAGAATAACTTATTTTTATAAGGATCCTATGACGCAATCAAGCTCTTTTTCACGTCATTGCGAATATTGCAACTATAGCCATAGGTAAGATTACACTCAAAAACAAAATTCAATACATCAATTGAAAGAACTTCAGTATTTTCAGTAACCTTATCAATTTCATTGACTGATGAGTTATAACTTCAGAAGAGAAAAGTGATCAGGCGTGACAAAGAAATTGAAGATGAACTTATTCTCCTTACTTATTCCATAAGTTTTATCAACGATAACCTTCTTTGATATAATCTTCAGTTTCACTTTAACATATTCTATAAAATAAAATTTAAATAATTATACAACTGTTTTTGTTTATAATTTTAATTATGATAAAAATAAAAATAATAATGCAGACATATTCGTCTTAAATTATAAAAAGTTGTCCATCAGATATCAGACTCTGTGAAATTGAGAGCGAAGCTTATATCTATCTTATTTGGACGTGCACTGCGATTACAAGGGAACGAGTTAAGTTCTTCTTTATGGTTTTCATTGAACCAAATAAAATGCCTTGGTAACTCGAACCAAGAAATATTGTTAAGTGTCTCAATAACCATAAATTGTATTGTTTGGTATTAAAGAATTTCTTTAGGGATAGCACAATTGATCTAGACAAGACTATCGGTTAGTCCTTGAATAAAACGTGAATTAATGGTTGCATATACTATACGATGATTATTGGGTAAACTTTAGGGCGGACAATACACTATTTAGCAAGAAAAATATACACGGAAAAAATAAACAGGTACAAGTTCACTTCAATATATTTTTATTAAATCCATCTAATTCTTGTAATAGCTGTTCAGTATAAAATATTTGGATTTTGTCACGTATTAGAAATATGCGTAATCAATAATTACAAAACATAAGAATTGCTGATATAATTCAAAAATATAGAATGTTCCAAGCAATTAAATTAAAAATATAAAGGATTATGTTCAAAAACGATCAGAGCATCCTAACATTCTATAGCTTTTATCTTACATAGATTATTTGAAGTTCGATTACATAACTAAATCGTCATAAATAACTGAGAGTTGATTCTTAGTCCGAGGACTTAAGTTTTAATATATGTTACTAATTATTTTTTTGTGGGTAAATACTTATATTTACTTAAATACACATATAATTAATTAATTAGGTTTAAAATTCCCAAAAAACAGATTATATTGCGCAAAAAATGTATTTAACGTAACCAAGAATGGGTATCTGGGGAATTTAATTTGTTTATTCTGTTTAATTTGAGAAATTAAAATAAAAAAAAATTATTCATAACACTTTTTAAGGTGGAACAATGTTCAATTACTACATTTTAATTTTTAAGGAGTGTGAGTTTTTTAACCATAAAAGGAACTAATGACAGCAAAAATACTTTAGAATAAGTGTTAAGTTCATTTTTTTTTTCTTAACATTGTCGTTTTTATTATATATGTATAAAATATATATAACAATTTTAAAAGCATTTAAAATGCTACAGTTCTAGCGTCGTATAGTCATCCTTCCAAATTTTAAGCCTTTCGAAATACTGTTAACATTAGTAAATGCTGTTAACATCTATAAGATCACATTAGTTCAAATTTGGAAAGAAACTTGGGACAATAGAACAAGTCCACAGAAAAGTTAAAGAAATCCAATGAGCATTACAAAACAAAATCTATCGTACTATTCAGCTATATTATTGGATGTGGCGAAAGCATTTGACTAAGTATAATACGAGGACCTATCACTTAAAATTAAAGTGTTTATTTCAGAAAATGCACTCACATAACTTATAGTACTTCTATCATAATGTTAATATTGATGTGCTACAAGACCCCTTGTTATCCTGAATCTACACAGTGGACCTTACCAACATCATCACTTGATATGTTAATTAGCTGTATAATTAACATTAACTCAACAAACCACCGGAGCACTGTGGATCTTATCAAATGTATAAATATATAACCTTATCAACACCTTTACGAATGAAACTGTTATAATTAGCTAAATAGTAATTCAGACCTGGCATCTGAAAATATCTCAACAAACTATCGGAATTTTTTTTCATTTTTGTTCCGTATTTTTAGTGAATTGACATTTTAACTTTTGTAATTTTAATGTAAATATACCTATGAAGTACTGACATCATGTATAGAATAAAAAAGTATGCTTCGTAACTGATGTCACACTTCATATGGACTGTGACATCCTTAATGAAAGATTTTATTATTTTAGTAAATAATGTTGAAGATTTTAATTATACATTCATACCATAAATAACAGGTATATATTTATCAAAAACATTGAAATATATATTTTTATGTTTTCGGTATTTATAACAATAACAGAAGCTTTTAATTAGAATAACAGCTTCTAATTAACTTTAATAATAGAATTTATATTTTGTATATAATATAAATTTTGTTATTCTATTAAGAGCATATTTAACAGAAACACCTTTATGAAATTTAAAATAATTTTCTCAAATTTCTATTAAATCTTGAACCGGAGTTGCTTTGTTAAATTAATTAAGTCCCAAAGGCAAAAGAAAATGGCAAATACAGTCACTAGACCTCAATAAAGTCTACAAGAATTAAACTTTAAACTTTTATTCATGTTATTTGTTCAGAAATAATAAAATAACTAAAAGAGAATTACGAGACAACTTGTTTCCGGAAGTTCCAAAAACATTTATTTTCGTTATTTTTTTACTCCTTCCGATCTCAAAGAAAAGAACTGAGAAGGAAAAGTTTTCGGGCAAGTCATAAAAATCTGTGTAATGAGGAATACAAAATGTTCAGGAAAAAAGCCATTGTAAATTGCAACGAATTAAAAATGTAAATGGTTTCGTATTCCTTACCGCACTAAAAAACTCGCATTAGTCCAAATAAGTGAATAAGCACAATGGCAATGGCGGAGGAGCTCAACAAAGGAAATATTTAAGGAAGAAAATTTAACAAACTCAAATAAAAGGAAATGATACAAGAAAAAGTAATAATAATCCCGCAATAAGTTTACCTTAAATATTTAAAACCGCCTTGGGTCTTAAAAATATGCCAAATAATCGTTTCAAAGGTATATATTTTGTATATTAAAACTGATTAAATTTTATCTTTTCATATTAGCGAAGACTATATATTTAATTTTTTGTTTTTAAAGAAGTATAAAAGTGTTAACAAATATACGAGGGCTGTTTGATAAAACACTGGTAACTGCACTCTTAAGAAAAGTTGATAACCAATATGGAACTTGATAACCAATATGGAGCACTACTATTACTTTTGTAATCAATTAGATTAGATTGTAATTAAATTTTGTTGGGAGATTAGAAGTGGAATGAGAATTGAAAAAAAACAATTTCTAAATACAAGGAATCGGAAACTTTTGAGCAACAACAAATTTTAGATTGCTCAGAAGTTCCGATGCATCTTCTTCCCTCAATTACTTTTGCAAATTACTTAGAACTAGAAACAATTCCAACTCCACTTGTAATTTAACAACTCGATTCCCAATCCCAATTTCTTGTATTTATAATAGGAATTGCGTTTTTTCAATTCCAATTTCACTTGTAATCTCGCAACTGAATTCCCAATTCCAATTACCCTGTAATTGGCAATGCAATTAGTAATGGATAACTGCATTTTTATAAACATCAGTGAGAAATAGATACTTCAATCTATTGATGATCGTATAAGCATTTGCTATCGATCAATTCATAATGAATGGCCTGCATTCACGAGTTCAAGGATGATTTGATATACTAGCGATCGTATAAATCTACAGCAACGATTGGGTAAAAATAGATTGATGGTTGGTATAAATTCTATTCTTATGAGCAGTGACGTGAGATGCTTTAACCTGCTGATGATCAGAATAAATAGATAAATAGGTTGAGTGGTCTGCGATCATATGACCGTTTTTCAAATCTATGGATGATCTGGTTTACTGGCTATCGTATTAATGAATAGTGTTGGCATAAACTACGTTTTTTAAAAAGAACAGGGAGAGATCGATGCCGTAATTTACTGTTAATCGAAAAAAGATTAATTAATACGACAAATAAATAACCTATGGATTATGCAATTGTATAACCGTTCGCGAAATTA
>NC_051847.1:52706940-52757208 GCF_002237135.1 Teleopsis dalmanni
CTAATAAAACAGTTAGTGGAGCTTAAATTGATTTATAGTCCAACTACAAACTATAAACAAAAAGAAATGTACTCGTAAAAGTACACCTACACAGTGTGGACAATATACCACATACTATATATGTCTATGCTGAGTGGGTATCTATGTAGAAGAGCATGTACTGGTGACAATGGGATGAATTGGCCCCAGTGGTTGTGAAGTATGACTAGTTGAATGAGAAAAAGCACTAAGCATGTCATTTAGTTCGATGGCACAATTCCATTTGTGCCTTAATATTGTTTGCTGCTGTCACAGTGGCACCATGTCATGTGGCGGACAAAATGCAATAACTACTATGATAATGACATGCTAACGCGATTAGCATATGGAAGAAGAAGTGGGTGGGATAAATGTGGCACTAAGTCATTTATGTTCTGTTCTGTATTCTGCTCTGTATTCCGTTCTTTCATACTTTTGCATTCATTAGGATATTTTTAATTGGAAATCATTTTGAAACGTAACAATGAATGATGTCATTAATCTTGAACTTTTGAGTTTTTGTTGCTTTCATTTAAAAAAGTCAAGTTGCCTTAAATGTTGTCTTAAGATAAAGGTTGTGAATTTTGGGCTTTAGTTTAACCTATGCTTTGTCTGCGCATTAATTTAATAAAAAAAAAATATTGAACATTCTTTGCTAAAATTATTTTCAATTTGCACATATAATATTCACTATGTATTAGTATAGAAAGATGCGCATATATAGATATATTTTGATGTGATCAAAATGATGAAATGCGTGGCAACAAAATTTGTACTGAAAATTTTGTGCTTATCTAAGATTTCTTGCTAAAACCTTTCATCATTATAATAATGCAACTACTACCTTTTCCAGATATGGTACATTGTAAGTTTTTTTTATTCCCCAAGGTGAGGTAAATCTGAAATCACAGAGTGAGCTCAAGACCAAACCTTAAGAGGCGTTCTAACAGTGTTCCTCAAACTGGAAACTATGATGGCACACGGTAATAATTTTAAAGAGACACTACTTGCAAGGAAATAAAATTAACATTGAACAATAAATATTTAAAAAATATTCGTCGAATATTTATTAGAATAATTAAAAAGCTTGAACATATCTAATCAAGACTTGAAAAGTTCAAAATAACATATATAACTATTATTTAAATATTCTCAATTTATTTTTGATAGCAGAAACTAAATCATCATATAGTGTTAAATATCATAATAGTAAATTTATTACGGCAGATGTGCCTTAATCCATTTATCCATTTAAGCTTTATGACCGCCAGAATATCTTAAGCAAAGAGTTCTCAATTTACAAAAATTAAAAAGTCAACGCAGTCAGAAAAGTAATCAACAAATATTTACTTATGCTATGACATATTTCCCAAAAATAAATTCAATTCTGAATTTATTATTAATTTATTTTAATTTAATTTATTATTTTTATTTTTAAGATTATAATATACATATGTACTTTGTGTTTAATAAAGTTCTGTTTTGTGTCATTATTGTCGTTCTTTATTTGATCTATAATATATATAGCTTATTAATAAATTATTAAGAAAACTCTTCCTCTATTCATCTATGCATTCCCGATTTGGTCCGTTGTAACCTCGGCGCATTCTTGAGTGGAAGATCCTCTGCCACTGTGTCAGCTACAGAAGCAAACCCAATAGCCATCATATCTCCTGTCGAGTGATGAGACGTAATGAAAATCAGCTCTCTTTGGCGCGCAGATGTCTAACTCGTCGACAGAATCTCCCCCATACAGAAGAATTTCCCACTGAGCTTTTGCAAGCTCTTGCAGGGCTTCTAAATATCTTGCTCTCTACTTTAACGAGATGGATCGTTCCCCTCACTCAATTCCGTTGTACAATCGCGAATATCGTAACCCGATCCATAGAGTATAGTTCTAAAAAGTCCCAGTCTTTAGATGATTCTCATCACCTCCCATAATTAACGTTCGTTACTTATTCACCCCTAACTTAGATAAGTTTGTAAACACAAATTTAAAGCATCTTATATCTTTTCCCCATGATTACTGGAATGAGATCTCAGTCAGACTACTATAAAATCTGATGACTGTGGTCTTCTCAACTCATTCCTAAGATGTGGTTTTAGTGGATTCAAGTATAGCGGCTTTCGATGTTTTCCATCTTCAGCAAAATAGAATATTAAGAAAGCGATTAAATGTTTAACAATTGAAATTCAATAACATTGAAATTTATACATAAGTTTGAGAAAATACGAAACCCATATATTGGTAAATTGGTCGTAATAACAATTAGTTATAAACACACATATTTTTATATTTGTAAACCTTGTTTATATATATAATAATTATAGAATATTCTTTAAATTAAAAATAAATTTTTAAAAAATTGATGAAAGTTGATGGAATCCGAGACTTTTAATTAAAAGTTTATTAAAAATAAGATTATCACAATCGCAATTCTCTACGATTCTGGGAAGACGAGTTTAGTACTGATGTCAAATGCCCAGAGGGTCATTTTATGACGCTGAAAAGTAAAATAACAATATTTCTTTTCACACAATTGCTACACTGATGAGATAATTTTTAAGAAAAAAGAGGGAAAAAGGCGCTTCAGTGGATATATTTGATTAAATTAATACAATAAGATTTGCTAAAATTTGGTTAAAATATATAAAAGGGTTTCGACTGTTAAAAAAAATATTGGGTTTCTTAGATCACCTATTATCAAAAAAAAGTTGAGAAAAAAGGTGTGCAAAACATCGTAAAGGAAATGATGATAAAAAAGTTTGATAAAAGTTTTCTTTCATTTAAAATGGAAAGAGTTACACTTGTTAGATTCAACCGCATTACATGAATTATTCTATTACGTAGCACAAAAGAAATAGCGACGAAACAGGTTTAAACGGTATGGAGAGGGAAATACATGGTTTACCTTTCTATGTAATTGAAATCACAATTTCCACAACATTTGCACAAATTTTACTTCATTTACCTTATAAACCCTTCCAAGCGAATTTGCAATGCGTCATTTCTTTTCCGTAGAGGCAGTGTGCTGATACGAGGATAGGAGTGCCGAGTAGGAGGTGGCATACCTGTAAGAATACCTTTGGTAAATGCTATAAAAATATTGGAAGCAGAAGAAGCCTTGAATATTGGCAATTTCGTAAAAAAAAAATTAAATACTTAAATGGAATTCATACAAAGTCGTCGTTTGTGTTGTAAATGCAAAATATGTAGGTGAGGAAAGAGGCAACCCTGATAGCATACCAAAGGAATGAGAAAGACAAAAAGCACATACCGAGGCGTAAAATAAACATAAAAATTACATTTAAGATACATTTACGTTCCTCCATTATTCAATTCTCATTAGAATAATGTTTTCCATTTTTATAGGTTTCCTTAGTCGCTTTCCACACAAAATTGTTTCTTTTTAAGAGGCAACACTTTTTGGTATTGACTTGATGAATTGTATTTATTTTTGGAATTTGCCAAAAGATATTAGATGACGCAAGATAAAATATTTATCGTTCCTTTCAGTAAATGTCTTATGAGTGTCCCTAATTGCTGAATTGCACTTTTGGTTGATTATTTTTGTGTGTACACCAAAAGACCTTACAGGCATATATGTATGAATACATATTATACATATAACATGTATTACTACCACATGCTATTAGGGAATTTAATAAAAAAATTATATACTATATTGTATTTTTATTATAATATTATGTGATTTTCGCAGGATTTGACAGATATTACGATTTTTACAATATTAAATAAAAATATATTTTTATTAAAAATATTGCAATATTTTTATAGTTATAAATTTTAAAATTAAATCGTTAAATTTTTTAATTACTTCTCTGATTGAAGCAATTTTTATTTCTATTTCAATCAAGTATATTAATTATTCAGAGACATAAAAGTTTTTTGAAGTCGCTATATATGTTATATCGACATTAAGTTCATTTTAAATTTATTCGACCATAATAAAAAATTGTAAATAATTGATTTAAAAATAAATGTGAAAATATTTGATAGCAATTTAAATCAGAATTCTTGCACTGAACTGATACTAATAGGATATTGTTAGGTTTACTTATTTATACTTGCAATAGATTTGTTTCTTGTTAATGCCATTTACCCGACTAGGAAAATTGAAAAATGATGGCAAGTCTATTTTACTAAAATTGCTTCAACACCTAAAGTAACCTGACTTCTTTGTACGCAGCCTAAGATCTTTGTAAACTTTTTAGAGACGGGCTCTTTATAATGGAAAGAGTAGGATCCCGAGCAGCGGATTAGGGATTATAGATTTTTTTTACCTGCAATTACATTCGATAATAAACTCAACTAGAATAAATACAATCAATAATATACCTTACAGGTATTATAAGAAATAAAAACGGAGCACTTCCAGCTATCCTAATACCAGATTAAATAGGGCTTTAGATTACTTTATTTAATAAAAAAAAAACTATAATAGGCCTTTATACACTACTTTTAACCTTTGCAAACAAACATTAAGGCAGTTATTTTTTTATGAAAGTGAAACATGGAAGGTTACCACTGCAATACTGTGAAATTCAGAATTTCTGGTAACTAATGATAACTAGTGCTACAGATACAAAAGAGTCGAACACTATACATAGCATGCCAAATCAATTAACAATGCAACCATTATAAAGAAGTAAGTATACAAATCGAGAAGGATAGAACCGATTTTACATATTTGAAAAAACTTTTATGTTTCTGAGAGCTGTCTTTATCATTATTATCAATGCTTAAATGATATAAGTAGAACGAAGTCGAAGGTTAAACATTAACTATTGCGTCGATGAATAAACTAAAACCCTTTAAAATAAATTGTGAAGATTTAATGGACTTTTCTTAAATTTAATGAAAATTAATGTTGACACATTAAAAATTTTAAGTGACTAATGTACTTGAATTTCTTTTTTATTTATACATTCATTAATTAATTTTGTTTGTTACAGTAAATAAAAATTTCTGTTGATAATTACTTTTTTTCAGACATGATCCCTTTTACCTCCAAAAAGTTTACAGCACTTTCTTTAACCACAGCCAGTTCGAATAAAATTTCTAAATGTAAAGAAAACTTTTCATACCAAAATCCCTTAACCAAATAATGCCTTAATCAACAGCAGTTACAAGGTTTTGGAATTTGGTTAAATTTTTTATTTTAATTAATTATTTTGGTAAAGTTTACACCTCTTCTTCTGAACATCTTAGGCTTAAATACTTTATTTTTAGTTTTGGAATAAAAAAAAATTGAATAAATTATAATAACAAAAACAAATGCAAGAAAGGACCGCGTTAGTGTTAAACGTATTAATTTGAATTCTCAACCTAACCCGGTTTTCAAGTGCTTGCCATAATTTATTCGTCCTACTAATGAGCGTGCACATGACATCCTTGGTTATATAAATTTATATGCTCATTTACCTTGGAAAATAAAAATGTGACGACGTGGCATACGTGGCAAATTACACGATAAGTGGTGTTAAAAAAAACACCTAAAAAACAACGAGAATAACTTATTTTTATAAGGATCCTATGACGCAATCAAGCTCTTTTTCACGTCATTGCGTATATTGCAACTATAGCCATAGGTAAGATTACACTCAAAAACAAAATTCAATACATCAATTAAAAGAACTTCAGTATTTTCAGTAACCTTATCAATTTCATTGACTGATGAGTTATAACTTCAGAAGAGAAAAGTGATCAGGCGTGACAAAGAAATTGAAGATGAACTTATTCTCCTTACTTATTCCATAAGTTTTATCAACGATAACCTTCTTTGATATAATCTTCAGTTTTTATATTATTATTATTACTTTATTATTTTATTATTATTATTATTTATTATTATTATAGTTATTAAATAAAATTTAAATAATTATACAACTGTTTTTGTTTATAATTTTAATTATGATAAAAATAAAAATAATAATGCAGACATATTCGTTTTAAATTATAAAAACTTGTCCATCAGAAATCAGATTCTGTGAAATTCAGAGGAAAGCTTATGTGTATCTTATTTGGACGTGCACTGCGATTGCAAGGGAACGAGTTAAGTTCTATATATACACGGAAAAAATAAACAGGTACAAGTTCACTTCAATATATTTTGATTAAATCCATCTAATTCTTATAATAGCTGTTCAGTATAAAATATTTGGATTTTGTCACGTATTAAAAATATGCGAAATCAATTCTTACAGAACATTAGAATTGCTGATATAATTCAAAAATATAAATTGAAGCTCCAAGCAATGAAATTAAAAGTATAAAGGATTATGTTCAAAAACGATCAGAGCATCCTAACATTCTAAAGCTTTTATCTTACATAGATTATTTGAAGTTCGACTACATAACTAAATCGTCATAAATAACTGAGAGTTAATTCTTAGTCCGACGACTTAAGTTTTAATATATGTTACTAATTATTTTTTTGTGGGTAAACACTTATATTTACTTAAATACACATATAATTAATTAATTAGGTTTAAAATTCCCGAAAAAAGTGAGATTATATTGCGCAAAAAATGTATTTAACGTAACCAAGAATGGGTATCTGGGGAATTTAATTTGTTTATTCTGTTTTATTTGAGAAATTAAAATAAAAAAAAATGATTCATAACATTTTTTAAGGTGGAACAATGTTCAATTACTACATTTTAATTTTTAAGGAGTGTGAGTTTTTCAACCATGAAAGGAACTAATGACAGCAAAAATACTTCAGAATAAGTGTTAAGTTCATTTTTTTTTTTTTTCTTAACATTGTCGTTTTTATTATATATGTATAAAATATATATAACAATTTTAAAATCCTACAGTTCTGGCGTCGTACAGTCATTCTTCCAAATTTTAAGCATTTCGAAATACTATTAACATCAGTAAATGCTGTTAACATCTATAAGATCACATTAGTTCAAATTTGGAAAGAAACTTGGGACAATAGAACAAGTCCACAGAAAAGTTAACGAAATCCAATGAGCATTCCAAAACAAAATCTATCGTACTATTGAGCTATATTCTTGGATGTGGCGAAAGTATTTGACTAAGTATAATACGAGGACCTATCACTTAAAATTAAAGTGTTTATTTCAGAAAATGCACTCACATAACTTATAGTACTTCTATTATAATGTTAATACTGATGTGCTACAAGACCCCTTGTTATCCTGAATCTACACAGTGGATCATATCAACATCATCACTTGATAATTAGCTGTATAATTAACATTAACTCAACAAACCACCAGAGCACTGTGGATCTTATCAAATGTATAAATAACCTTATCAACACCTTTACGAATGAAACTGTTATAATTAGCTAAATAGTAATTCAGACCTGCCATCTGAAAATATCTCAACAAACTATCGGAATTTTTTTCATTTTTGTTCCGTATTTTTAGTGAATTGACATTTTAACTTTTAGTAATTTTATTGTAAATATACCTATGAAGTACTGACTTCATGTATTGAATAAAAGAGTTTGCCTCGTAACTGATGTCACACTTCATATGGACTGTGACATCCTTAATGAAAGATTTTATTATTTTAGTAAATAATGTTGAAGATTTTAATTATACATTCATACCATAAATAACAGGTATATATTTATCAAAAACATAGAAATATATATTTCTATGTTTTTAGTATTTATAACAATAACAGAAGCTTTTAATTAGAATAACAGCTTCTAATTAACTTTAATAATAGAATTTATATTTTGTATATAATATAAATTTTAATATTCTATTAAGAGCATATTTAACAGAAAAACCTTTACGAAATTTAAAATAATTTCCTCAAATTTCTATTAAATCTTGAACCGGAGTTGCTTTGTTAAATTAATTAAGTCCCAAAGGCAAAAGAAAATGGCAAATACAGTCACTAGACCTCAATAAAGTCTACAAGAATTAAACTTTAAACTTTTATTCATGTTATTTGTTCAGAAATAATAAAATAACTAAAAGAGAATTACGAGACAACTTGTTTCCGGAAGTTCCAAAAACATTTATTTTCGTTATTTTTTTACTCCTTCCGATCTCAAAGAAAAGAACTGAGAAGGAAAAGTTTTCGGGCAAGTCATAAAAATCTGTGTAATGAGGAATACAAAATGTTCAGGAAAAAAGCCATTGTAAATTGCAACGAATTAAAAATGTAAATGGTTTCGTATTCCTTACCACACTAAAATACTCGCATTAGTCCAAATAAGTGAATAAGCACAATGGCAATGGCGGAGGAGCTCAACAAAGGAAATATTTAAGGAAGAAAATTTAACAAACTCAAATAAAAGGAAATGATACAAGAAAAAGTAATAATAATCCCGCAATAAGTTTACCTTAAATATTTAAAACCGCCTTGGGTCTTAAAAATATGCCAAATAATCGTTTCAAAGGTATATATTTTGTATATTAAAACTGATTAAATTTTATATTTTCACATTAGCGAATACTATATATTTAATTTTTTGTTTTTAGGGAAGTATAAAAGTGTTAACAAATATACGAGGGCTGTTTGATAAAACACTGGTAACTGCACTCTTAAGAAAAGTTGATAACCAATATGGAACTTGATAACCAATATGGAGCACTACTATTACTTTTGTAATCAATTAGATTAGATTGTAATTAAAATTTGTTGGGAGATTAGAAGTGGAATGAGAATTGGAAAAACCCAATTTCTAAATACAAGGAATCGGAAACTTTTGAGCAACAACAAATTTCAGATTGCTCAGAAGTTCCGATGCATCTTCTTCCTTCAATTACTTTTGCAAATTACTTAGAACTAGAAACAATTCCAACTCCACTTGTAATTTAACAACTCGATTCCCAATCCCAATTACTTGTATTTATAATAGGAATTGCGTTTTTTCAATTTCAATTTCACTTGTAATCTCGCAACTGAATTCCCAATTCCAATTACCCTGTAATTGGCAATGGAATTAGTAATGGATAACTACATTTTTATAAACATGAGTGAGAAATAGATACTTCAATCTATTGATGATCGTATAAACATTTGCTATCGATCAATTCATAATGAATGGCCTGCATTCACGAGTTCAAGGATGATTTGATTTACTAGCGATCGTATAAATCTATAGCAACGACTGGGTAAAAAAAGATTGATGGTTGGTATAAATTGTATTCTTATGAACAGTGACGTGAAATGCTTTAATCTGCTGATGATTAGAATAAATAGATAAATAGATTGAGTGGTCTGCGATCATATGAGCGTTTTTCAAATCTATGGATGATCTGGTTTACTGGCTATCGTATTAATGAATAGTGTTGGCATAAACTACGTTTTTTAAAAAGATCAGGGAGAGATCGATGCCGTAATTTACTGTTAATCGAATAAAGATTAATTAATACGACAAATAAATAACCTATAGATTATGCAATTGTATAACCGTTCGCGAAATTAATGATGTTTTGACCTACAGAGTCGATTGAGTCAAAATAGAATGATGTATGGTATAAACATTTCTGTTAAATATTAACGTTGAATAGGTATGTGTGTAAATTTGTAGATGATAGTAATAACGTTCGCTGTCGATCAGGCCAGGATGAATAGTTTTTATATTTTACTATTGTATAAACAATCGGAAATCTACTGAATCTTACATCTACTAAATAAAAACTTTAGTTAATCAATCATAAATAATCAATCAATGAAAATATAATGTAATATGATAATCTCATTGGTAATAATTTTATATAAAAGATACAGTAAAAAAATGAATTTCTAAAAGTAGTTATTCAAATATTTAATTTAACATAAAATACTCAGTAAAACTTTTAAAACCACGATAAATAAAATTTTTTGTCAAATTATTTAACTCACACTTTTGCTGCTTAAAACAAAAGGACCAAACAAAAATCGCTTTTTTAAAGAATATATAGACTTAAATGCATTTGAATCCACAATCCAATTACACTATTGTTCATACATTTTAGGGCAAATAGCTCTATGTACTCTTACAGATGTATAAGTATTACATTGTACATACATTGTGTGAAGGAACGCTGCATAAATTTTCAATAAATTTCACATTTTCAAGGCAAACAATCTATTTGACTTGCTAACAATGGCGAATTTATAGCTTTGATTCCTCAATAGCTCTGCTATTCTTGTATCCAATGTAGGAGACGGAAGCAATTACATTAGCCAACTCATAGTACTTGTTTTGTGTCTGTGGCATTGAAGGGAATGGAAATACGTAAATATGATATATATCATATATATATGAAATAAGAGCGAAAATTGATATTTGCAGATTGTATTTAAGCTTTTCAATTCATACAAAACAAATTTATAATCATTCAAATAGAGTAAAACGTATATTTATTTATGTTAGTAAATAAAAAAAATCAGAAACATGAAAAAATAAATATTCAATGTATGAGTAATACGCGTACTACTAAATAAAATTTGATCTACTTAGGATATACATGCTATGGAAATAATTCAAGTCATATACGAACTATTTAAGTTAATTTGATTGCTATGTTTTTAATGGTAGAACGAAGACTATTGTTAGATAAATCCAGTTTTGAACCTTTGAATCTTTGACTTTTTTTTATTTTCCAAACTGAACATTTTCCAGTATATTACAACATTTTATTTTACAAATGTGTGCAACTACTTTCTTACTTTGATGGCAACGACATTATTTGGTGGACATCAAGGTGCATATCCCCGCTACCATCGATGGTATCGAATAGGAATTGCGAAAATGAGCTTTTTGATCAAATAGAGCAAAACGAAATATATTTCGACACCTGTAAGAAATGTATGTTACATAGTTTGCAAGCTATTAAATGGTGTTTATACACTTGAATTGCATTTCTCTTGGCACCACCATTAATAAAAACAGACATATCAGCCTAGATATCAGACGAAGAATTATCATTGAAAGTTAGACAATTAGGATGTAGAAGTCTTTTTTGAACAATAAAGCGTACACTCGATTTTGAACCAGAAGCATAAAAGAAATCTGAGATAAATAAGGTAGCATTAAGAGTGTTCAAGAGAAAATATTTTCGAAAGATGTTTTATCTTCTATGGGGAACCACTAAAAGAATCACAGGCTATTTGAGATTTATCATGACATTGATCTTATTTAACAAATTAAGATCAAGCAGTCTCGTTGGATTGGTCATGTCGTAAGGATAGAAGACGATGCTGAAGCAGTTAGAAAAAAATGTTGGCGAGAACTGATTTTTAGAGTGTTCAAGTTGAAGAAGAACCTACTACACATGATGTATGAAACTTAAGAAGATGCGCACGTGACAGAGGCGCCTGGAGAAAAATTTTAAATCAGTTCAAAACATGATAACAAATAAAAAGGTAAGTAAACTTCGTATATGCGATCAGTTTTCTTGACAGAAATAAATATGATATTTTTTACGTAGCAAGCTTGTTTGGGAAATAAACAGTCTTTGGATTTGGCAGACTAAAACAGCATTCAAGTCTACAATTTTGGTAAAAATATAACGCAGAATATAGCCCGAAAAAGGTTGATAGTTTTGAAACTCTAGTAAATTAACAACACTGGCTAAAGTATATTCAGACAAGAACAAATGTCTGAGGCTTTCTTGGTTAATATAGCAATTCAATATATAATTCACAGTAAGTTTTGACCGCATCTAATATGAAGAATCATAAAAACAAATACATAAATAAACATATTTGCTATGCAGTGTAGATCAATTTGAATTCTTCGATTATACAAAAAAAATGCAAACCATTGGTTTCGAACTATTCGAATATTTTAAATCAATTCATTTAAAGTCAAATATGAGAAAACTATTTATGTTTGCGATATTTGTTTAGATCAAAAAATTTCATACATATTTCCTTAACTATTCTCTATACAAATTACATGAGAAGTATAACTTATTCAAGTTTAAAAGTACCTAGCATGCCCCATAACCATAACTTCGAGCAGGAAATTGTTTGGTTCCCGCCTTTTTATCTGCAAAAATAATGGTTCGTCTACAGATTCTGAAATATATATTTTATTTTATATATATGTATCAAATAGAGTTTTGGTGAAAATAATTTCATTCATCCTCTTAAAGTATAATAATTTTCAATCCGCAACTATTTTAAATTAATATTTTCATCAATGATTTAATTAATTTTTTTTTTAATTTTTAATTTTTTTTTAATTTAATTTTTTTTAATTAATTTTGTGTAAATAATTTGAACAATCTAAACTATTTTTTATAAAATAATTAAATAATATTAAATAATCAAAGTAAATTTAACAGTATATATAACAGTATATAACTGTTAACTGTTAATCTTCTAAAGAAGATTATTTTTAATGAGACGGAAGCAATATTTTAGCTTTTTAAAAAAATTTTCTTTATATCATTTTAAATAGAACACAATATACTGTTTTTAATTTGCTACTGAGAAATAGAAAACCATATTGTGATGAACATGTCTTTGAAAGGATTTACGAACATTCATACAAATACCACACAACCTGATAATGCCTTAATTGCGTTTTCATTGACTACCGTAAGAGTACCATGTACATACAAAATTGATTTATAGAATACATACCAATAATGTGGTTAGTACACGTACTCTGCTTTGTGTCAGGACTGCATTAATATTTAATTAACAAGTTTAAACAATATTTTCATTTGATAAAAGCTTTTTATTAGTTTTAAGAGCTGTGTTTATTGTTCTACTGTTTGTTATTTTTTCCACAGGTTTGTTGTTGTTTTGCGTGCAAATTACATTTAAATCAAGGTCATTCAATTAACATACATTGTCGATTCCAAAGCACGCTTTATGCAGTCATAACCGCAACCGCAACCACAACCACAAACACAAAAATACAAACAACACCGTCAACAACGCAACACTACATAAGATTCATGCATATTCATTTTGTCTGACACACGCATGCATTTGCATTAAAATGTTAAAGTTTTATTTTTTGTTGCATACTTCTGGGGCAATTTAGTTACATGTTATGCGATATCAAAGTACCAATCATGCATTAATAGGAGGGTTTATTACACGTACGAGGACTTGTTTATGTAAATTTAAGGATATTAATATCTATGTGAAATGAAACTCTAAATTTCAATGATGCTTATTTTTTTAAATTAATTCATAAAGTAATTTTATTGTGAAATTAAATAATTATAAAAATTAAGTCATGTATTGTATTGTAGGATTTCTAATGATTTAATTTTAATTTTTTTAAATCCTTTATTAACAAAATTATTTTACCAGTCATTTAATCTATTTTTTTCTTACATAGTGAAAAGACTTACTGGAAAACTGTAAACAACGCAGATGATGGAGAAAAATGATTTTTTTGAGTTTTGTTCGAATTGATCGACTAATCTATATTCTTTATCTTATACTCTTTCATGCCTGGCTAAATATTACAAACACAAAAACATATACTCGAATGAATATAAATACAGAAGTCACTGGCGAAGATTATTATAATTTTTTTTTTTTAAATTAACTTTAAAAAATCACAAAATATTATATTTTTGAAGCTTAATAAAATACACAATATCTGTATACATCTTAATTGTTGAATACTTTGCATTCAGGGAGTCTTGGACATATTTTGAGGATATGCACGGGATGTTTATTTATTATTTAAGGCATTTGTGGTTGTGGTTTAGAGTTCCAAGAATACTAATGTTTGGGTATGATGGAATAACCCAAAATGCGCAAAAGTTTTGGATTCAATTATTGTATTCAAGCATTGTTATTATAAGTATAAGTTTAAAACAAAAACAAAATAAAATGAGATATTGAGAAGAACGAATAGACATGAATATCGTCGAGCAGCTCTAACAATTTTAAGCATATAAAATGTTTGATAAGAATATTAGAACTCAAACAACTCAAGCACCATAATGTTGTCACTTTTAAACATGTAATTCACTGTTATTTTTATCCGAATCTCATATTTTTAGGGAAGTTAGGGAAATTAATAATAGTAGCATCCTTCTTTAAAAATGCACCCTACATTTTTGAATTTGTAGATTCTTAACAATTTTTACTCAATTAAAGGGATCTATAACTGTATCAGGTTTTTCATACTATTATAGTACTCATACTATTATAGTATTATACCTTTTTTTGGTGAGGATGGAAACCTATTGGTTTGATATGATATTGGATATAATGAAACCAGTTACATTCTTTGCAATTTATTTGCTGAATAGTCTCAATTTCGTGTGAACCTATGGTTCATTTAAATGCGGCCATCGTAACCTATCTATAGAGGATAAAGTATTTAACGAAACATTTTTCTGTCAAATACTCACAGTGCTTTGTCTTGATTATGTGATATTATCCATAATTTTGTGCCGAAGTGATTTTCTTGATCGAGAGACTCCTATACATTAAAGTTCATTAAAATAAAATACTTAATGTGGAAAGTATAGTTACGAGCATTCAGATCACAATCGAAGTCATCCCATCCCAAAAAATAAGTATTAATTAATATAACTCGTAACTCCAGAATATAAATGAAATAACTTCCATGCATACAAATATTTTTATTTGCTTATTAGCTGTAAGTAGTAAGTAACAGCGATTACTTTGATATAGTAGACTTTATAGATAAATTTTGATATAGTGTTTCGAAGAATTAAAAGTTAAAGTATATATAGGACATCAACCTATAAGAATAAGCACATATGACAATATTTAAGATGATTTGAAATATTATTTCTAGAAACCAGAAGCAATATATTGATAGAAGTAAAGATTTTCTTCTTTTATAGTTTTATCTAACTTTATTTTGATATAGGTAGTTGACTGTATAAAAAAATTTTAATGTAGTGTTTCCGAAAAATAATAGTTAAAGTATATATAAGATATCAATGAATATAAGTTGATATTAAAAAAGGTAATACTAAAGACATAATAATACAAATCTTCTTATCGCGTATAAAGGATATTAATAGAAGTGAAGGTCATTACTTTTATATACGAACCCTTGATATAAAGATATGCAATATATAATATCTCTATTAAAATATTAGTCCTGAAATTCAACTTTCATAAAACAATAATTAATTCAATTATTCTATGGCTGGTTTATGATTTCGTAAATATATAAAACAGCAAGTGAACATTGACTCTGAGCTTTACATTTGAGAGGGTATGCACATTCAAACCCCGGTACTCACAGTCTAAAAAATTATTGACAAATAAATAAATCAGAATTATTTTCGAAAAGTCTATTGAAGATGGGTATTTGCCAATACTCAAAACGGCTGTGTAGTCAGCAAAAAAATTTAATTAATTAAAAATAAATATTTTGTTATTGTACCTCACTACTGTGTGAAATAACTTTCTCAATATCGTTTATAAAATATATTAGTAAAAGTGAAGGTTTTTTTCTTTATAGTTTATTATATATAAATAAACTTATATTTTCTTAATGTAAACTAAAGGTCTACATTTGCATACGAAAATTATGACTTTGGAATGTAATTACTTTAACTTTGCTTTTAGTTTTCCAAAAATAATTTATAAGTTTGTCATGAAAAAATATAAATTGTTTTCACTGAAAATAGATGCACTCCTTCTCCTGATATGATTGCCCCAACCTTCACATACATTATTAGTTGTTCAAATTTTAATTTTCATGCAAGAACATATAAAAATCAGTTAATGGAAGTATAACAGCCTCGGTTCTGTCCCTCACCAATGATCGGTGAAGCAAGGATAGAATGAGAAGAGTGACAAACCTTCGTGATAAACGTCTGTAATGAATGGAATAAAATTCTAAAGAGACAACTATTAAATGATCATAAAAATATATACATTTTAAGAATAGAATTTTCAATAAAAAATTTATTGTAAGTTTATAGCTCGCGCTTAAATATATTGTTTCCTTCAGAAAATTTTCCATTTTTAATATATCAAAATATAATGTGTATGAATAATGAAAATACAATGAAAATGAAAATGGTTTCTATTAACTCATAAAATTTATAAGCTTCCAAATCTCATCGACTTTATGCGCTCCGCCAAGGCGTCACACAACAATACGGTACGAAAAAATTTGAATTGTTAAACGGCGGTAAACACGCGTTTCCGAAAAAACAATAAACATGAAACCTCAAATTGCCGGTTCCGTTGCAATAAAAAGTAAGGATAAATTGGCAAAAAGTGGAAGGAAGAATAATTCGAATGGCAATGCAAAGGTTAATAATGCGAAACTTTTTTCATTTTTGCTTGTTTTATCGATATTCGTGCTCCTCATTGCACACCACCGACTCTTGACTTCTGTTCGAAAATTTTGATTATAAAAGTATCATTGGGCTTTGTTCGTGGGTTTGTGAGGTGCAGGAAATTGTGTATCACGTTACGAACAGCACGCTTTCATCTTCAGTTGGAGGACGTGCAAGGAAATTTCATGTATATGGGGAGGAAATTAGAACGCATAGGATTATTAACAAGGACATTATAAGTAGCAAGGATATTTGAAATTCAGGCAAACTTAATCTACTTTGATTTTATATTAATTTTTTATAAATACATTATGTGTTTCTAGTTGCTTTTAATTAAGAAACTTCATAATTGCAGATAATTGGAAGAAAGTTTAAACTTTATTAAAAAACACTTAATTTTAAAATTTAATTTTATAGCAGTGGCTTAAGTAATTTTTAATTAATTTATTCATTTCATATTTACAAGTAAGTATATTATTATTATTAGGAATAGCAACAAATTGAATATCGGAGAGCGGCCAACATTTGACAGAATATGGATATATTAAAAATGAAAAAATCTGGGATTGTTACCGCCAATATCTGTTGTTGAGAAGTCTCTAACATCCAACGCGAATGTCAAAGCCGAATAGTTAAAAGAAATGTACCTAAAAGTGATATTTGAGTAATCTGAGGTAATTCTAATATAGGGTTAGAGGGTTCCACCTTTAATAATAAAACAGAATAGATCATTTAAACTATACAAAGGTATAGCTCTTCGTATTAATGATAGTATATATCTCTCTTGTTGAAGATTTTCTAATATTCGACGCAGATATCAAAGGCATCATTTGCCTTTCTGCAGAGACAAAACTCTTATTACACATGGTTTCGTCATATGGGAATAGTAGAGCAGGTCATCAGATAATCTATCAGCAACCCCTAAAGGATAGTTCTTACACATTTATAAATTATGCACAAATCAAATGTGTACACATTGAGGTCACTGACTTCTATAAAATTAAAAGAAATTATTATTATATTATTGTTTACATATATAGCATATTTCTTGTTAATAATTTTGTATGTTTACTTTTCACTTTCTCTTCCTCTTGCTTTGTAAATTCACACGCCATCAAATATATTTTATTATTTATTGGAAAAGTTGTACAGTTCTTTGACACTGGCATCTAAATTTATTCACAAGTATACTGACCCTTTTTAATTACATAAAATAATTACTTCAAATGGAAAAGTGTGAATGTAAGCCTTTCTAAAGTAAACAAATTTATTTCCCTCATGAACATAGGTAAGTAACAAAGTCAATATTATTATTTAGTAAGTAAATAAGAAGCAATAAAAAAGTAGTTACTACTTGTTCTAATTTATTTATATAAATAAAGCACATATAGCTTAGTTCTCGACATAACGTGCATTTATTTTTGCATACTTTTATATATATTATATCAAAAACCAACAAGTATCGCTTCGCACTTGTATCGTCATATACAGCGGTGGAAAAATTTGCTCATAATATTAAAAACAGCCAAAAATTCAATTAATTAAAATATTATAAAAATAAAATTTTTGTTGTTGTAGTTCACTGCTGTGTGAAAAAACCTCTTTATTAAAATTTACCAAAATCTGTTATCAAATCCCGACGTCCGTTACATTGAAGTATCCGTGCTATACACATTTTACTTTGCTGATAACAAAAGCAAAGTCAAATCCTTTGCACCCGTTCAGGCTTTAGTCGCCATTCGGAGTTTCCTGTTACCCGAGTCGACTGCGCACAATTCCTACTGATGCCTCTGGTAAATTGAGCAACCCAAATAAAGATACGGTACCTAATTCGTGTTTGAATTTGGGTCAGGGCTAATACGAGAGAGAGCTCCCTTGAGACCATTCCAGCATATCTGGTCTAAGAGCTCACGGAAGTATAAATGGCAAGACGAAATAGACAACGTCCAACCCTTCTGAGCTTCAACCAGCGGCAACCAACTTACAAATCATTGCATTTTTTCTCCATGTTAGGTGCGGCAACAAGCGGGTGTCTCGCTATATAAAAATTATTTGTTTACAGTCCTTTGGCCCATCACCTTTTGACTTTTAGCAACCAATCGATATTTAAGCATGGACAATAACAACAATGGTATAATTACTTCAAGGGATAATTTTTATATGAAAAATTCCCCTGTTACGGCAGCTGGCATAAGGATTTTGGAGGTGCTCAATCCATGGGCGGACGTCATGATGAATGAAACTAACACCATCCAAAGGTTTCGAACTCATCGCCCAAAAGTTTAAAGTAAAACGTGTTTCGGAATATGCTTACCCTTCAAACCGATATATGAGACATGTTTATATGATTTGAAACAAGAAACAGTGTTGAAACCGAGATATTTATTTCATTCACATATGAAACGAATAAAATGGGTTTCTGTTTGAATGCAAATTATGAAATGTTGGCTCAAAATTTGTTTTCAAAATATATTAAAAAGACTACTAAACTAAAACTCAGTATTCTTACTGCAACCCTGCCCTTTTGGCTTGTTTAATAACCATATAATAACCATATAACCATATAAGTATAACAATATACTTATGAATTTTTTGAGATACAAAAACTTTGTTTGGACGAAAGAAATGTGTCGGTGTGAACAACAGTTTATCATTGCTAGTCTAAAACATGTTTAAGTAATATTTTAACAGTTAAACATCATTCTTAGGAGTTATATATGCTTAACTCGTCTTCTTTAAAATTATAAAAGTCTGTGTAAAGGGTACTCAAGCTTCAATTAACTCAAAGTTAATTTATTTTCATGCTATATTGTACATAATTATTTTACGTTTTGTCCATTTAAGTCTCTTGTCTGTCATTATCGAGCTCCTTTTTAATCGTTACAAAGCAGAAATGTTTGTTAATTAAAAAAAATGTAATTTTAACCTTAAAATAATTTACCCCCACCACAAGAATACATTGTAACTGGAAATTCTTAAGTATAGAACTGTGCCAAGACCAATAAAATTTTGTGGTAATTTATATGCAGAGCACGAATTTTTCGAATGAACTTAAACAATTTCATTTTAGCCAGAAAATGAAAAAGAAATCCACTTTTTATGCAAAACATCCTCCTAGTGACTGTAATGGGAGTACAAAGAGGCGCGTTGCACTACCAAGCAGGAGTTTGTTGCGGTGAATGGTGATTTCCACGTATTTCCAAAGAAAAATTTGACAAATTTTTCTTGGTGTTATATATACATTCCTGAAGTTCTTAGAGCCTCATGAATATTTTAAATAATTTCCTACGTGAAAACGCGAGCACAAATGCTTGAAATAAAGTTGTCCTACTACGTTTTAGACAGGATACCGCTACTAAGCATATATTGTATAATACATTTATATACTCGTATTATTTATACATATTATATAATTTCATTTATATGTAAGCCTGAATGTCAATTTACTTAATTCAATTTTTAACATGTTGCATGTCTCATTGGTTTATTTTCTTTACATACACGATAAACTCGTAAATTTTTTTTTTGTCATTCTGTTCTTAAAACGTAAGAAATATGTATGTGAAATAAGTTTAGTTAACATGCAGATGGTGGGAATAACCTAATAATAATCCTATATGAAATACGTGATTTGTATGCTATTGACTTTTATTAGATATTTTATTAGAACAAATGCATTAAAGTAACATTGCGGATCTAATCGTTAAATATAATAGCCTAGTAAATATTTTTTAATATCTATACATATATATATATATAAATTTAGTTTACTCTTTTTACATTATATATGTACATAGTACAGATCGCTATTTATAAGCGTGTTTGTCTAAGCAGAGAAACCTTACACATTTGCACACAATCTACTTGTAAGGATAGATTAGGTTAGATTAGGTTGGAGTGGCGGCCTTGTGTTGAAAGCACGCACAGCCACAAATAATGGCCTAATGTAGTATCATGAATAGAGATCAGCGCACGACCAATGTGGAAAAGCATGACTCCCCTATTAGGTAAAGGTGTTTTGTCTAACCGGGTGCTGTGACATGAAGATCATCAAAGGTGTTATATACGCCTCACTCCTCACCAAGTGAGAAGTTATGCACAAGCACATAACTTCAGCTTGTACCGGCGGAATTCCTCGGAATTCCAATGCGGCGTTCATCGGCGCAACTTATCGATGCGTGTGTGAAGAACACCGTGGTGTTAAGCCTTTACGAGAGGTATCCACGTAAAATTCTGGACCATCGTTAGGTAAAGCTGAACTAATCTGACAGTCTGATAAACTTTCCTAAATCTCTAATTTTGCAGGATGACAACTTGGTTAGATCGGTAAGAAAAGGAACCCGTAGAATTTATATTTTCTAGCTACGAGATCTAAATTCCATCTAGCTAGGATGGACACTGGCACATAAGGTGGAAAACGGTTTCGTTCTCATTTTCAGAGCCATAACCTCGACAAAAGGCATTATAAGGTAGACCTAGTTTCATAGTATGACTTCCTATTACGCAGTGACCCTTTAGCACCGATACCGTTGTAAGGATAATAAATTAATAATTTCAAATATACACTTTGAGATTAATAGTCTGTAAAATATTTTATATAAAATCTCTCTAATAAAGAAAATCTTTAGTAAAAACACAACACTACCAGGTTTTGGCTAGTGTTTATCTGTAACAAATAACTGCAACAAAAATTTCATGAGAACAAATCCTAAACTTTTTTCTGTAGTATTACAATGTGTAGACTTCATGAATCCAGAATGAGGCACATGCATTGTGGGACTGGAAATCTGAAATTTTTTATATATATTGAGTTGTCTTCTCATTACCCAAATATTACAAAAATAAGTGCATTGATTAGATTCGGTTGTTAGTAAAAGTAAAAAACTTTCAACATCATTTATTAAACTGATTAAATCAGACATTTCAAATATTTCTTTATCACAAAGTAGGTGTTATAATTAATAGAATCTATTTTTGTTTGAATGAAATAGTTTTTAAAACATAGAATGCTATTTAATTGTTATAAAATTTTACATAAGAGACACAATATTCTCTTTATATATTCTCCTTACATACTTATGAACGAACTATGTATTTACTTCTTAACTGCAAATATAATCAAAAAATAGTATTATTTATAATACAGGTTTACAACTTTGTATGCTCACATAAACTACAAAACTACGTCACATCAGAAAACTTTGAGTTCTCGAATTTAATCACAGTGCAGTAAGTTTCAAAGTGATTTCAATATAACTGAAGCCATCCAACTAAACGAAACTAAACTGCAAAAATAGAAAAAAAATATTTGAAGCAAATTAATCACTCCCTGCACGTTTTATGGTTTACAGTTACACAGTCGAAGTTTCAGATACTTCAGCTACCAAACTCGTACGTGTAAATATGATGGATTCGATTTGTTATATGATTTGTTCAAACGAATTCCTGCGCTTATTTGTCATATAAGATGAAAGTAAAAAATATTTCCTAAAAAATGTCATCCTTGTTAGAAACGAAAGATAACAACTTTTATATGTTCAATTCTTTAACTTTTTGCTACGGGTTTTATATTCGCATTGAAGTTGATTCCATCAAATTTTTTTTTTCTATTGTCAAATTATATTTAGATTGACAATTTGACTTATTTGACCAAATATTGACATTAAATTAAAATGTTGTCAAAACTTTAACAAAAAGACTTCATTTTATGACATATTATTTAATATCTATTTAAATTTCTTTTACCACAATTTCAATTTAATTGATTAACTTCAAATAATTTTTTCACATATATATTTAGTATAGTAAATATAGAGTTAAAAGGATCAGACTATCAACTATAAATAGACTTGAGACTTGAGTTTACGATATTTTGAAAGTTAGTAAAGGGAATAATAAGTTTTTTTAAAAATGTCACATCTTGGTAGATACAAAAGATATTTAAACTATATAAATATATTTTCATGAAACTACAGCTTCATTCAAGAATAGCAAAGTACTTTGGGACAAAAGAAATATATATTGACCATAAGACACTTTATAAATAAAAATGTTATCTACTTTCTTAGAACATTCCCTGTTCTTGGTGAAAGGTTTTTGCAGTTGAAAAAGTTACAATACTGTTCCACACTCAACGTTTCAATACATATTGCTTTTTTGATATATACAAATTGAATGTTCTATTCAGCTTGATTAGGGCCTATTCAATAGAAAAGGTTTTTCACTTGGAGTTTACATACTTATTTTATTACAACTAGATGTTATCAAAAGAGATAATAAAAGATGAATCCGGACTTTAATAGAAACTAATTGTATTTTAGTCCCATATATCTCACGAGGTGTTTCAGCTCACCCAAAGGTATGATAAACAATTTTACATTTATCTCTATTTAATTAATTTTTAAGGTTGCAGTCATGAAATGCGTTCTTCAATTATAAAAACTATTGTACTTTAAATAGCGCTACAACTCTCTTAATATAAAATTAAAAGTTTCTGAGACTTATTTCTGTACATATTTTTGTTTTAAGTTTAAAGCCTTATTTGTAGTTCCAAACCAAAAAAATTTAAAAAATTATAAAATTAAAAAACTTTTCAGTATCATATACTAAGGTATATATATTGTACTATATTATATTTGCATATACATATATTACTCTATTAAATTAAATTTATAATAACTCTAAAGTAAACCCCGTCACTTTACTCACAAACAACTTACTGACTGGTCAGCTTAGTTAGTTCATTCTTTAATAATTGAAATCAATATTTAATTTATAATAAGTTAAGAAGTAATGTAAAGATCAAATGTACGACATGGCTTCAGACGTCTGCTCAAAAGTGCACGTGCCAGTTAATAGTACCAAGAATCATCAAGGTTTAGGTGTGATTGAATATGAAAATAGCAAATGCTCAAAAATTTTTCTCTGTATGTATTAAGAATATATCAGCTAGACGACTATTTCGTGACGGTCGCCCAACGGTACCTGACCTGGTTGCATAACCCACCCACCAACGTCTCAACACCTAACACTCCTTCCTCTAATATTTTGCTGGCCATGCGACTCTATCCCTGCAATACCTTATGTTATATTTATAAGAGGCATTCAGATGCTTTCTCACCATCTACCACCCTCCCCTTTACACCATAAATATATCTCCTGGCTTAGATTAAGGTAGATTTCTTGATATCAAACCAATAGTTCTTAACTCTCTCCCCTAATTACAGAAACGAAGCTTCCCAAATATCTTTACGATTTATTCTTAAGATGTGATTTTAGTGGGTTAAAGTCTCACATTGTGACTACTGATGCTTTTCATCTACTGTAAAAAAAAGAGCTAATAGAAAAGTTCTGTATGAAAATATTTTTCGAAAAATTTAAAATTAAATTCATTGTTTTTTTGATTTCTTTTTCAACTGACTATTTGATAAAGATAAAAGAGAAAAGAAGAAGAAAAGCCCATTGAAAAAGGTAAATGAGAAAAAATTTGTCTTACAATAAAACTGAAACGAAACAAGAACTTAAAACAAATGTCCTGCCAAGGCAACAATTTGACTATCCTGTTCAAAGTCGTAAAAGATAAAAGGAGGAGAGAGAGACAGGAAGCCCAGTCGCATTATCATTTCACAGCAAACAATGGGCCTGCGATTGATAACATCGTTATGCTTTCTCATGCTCATTGTTACCAACATTTGAACGCTAAGCGAATTTGAACGTTTTTCAGCTCGAATGCTTATTTAGACTCATTGCATGCAGTCGTTTTATTGCTTAGCTGTGGTGTTTTGTGCTACTTTCGTCATCCATTTTCACAATTCTTTGCAGAAAAGTATGTCGGGTATTTCTCCACACAACTTAACGATAAAATGTTTTCATCGAAGATTTTCCTGCTTTTAACAAAAAAAAAAGCTAATGTGTTCACTTGCGCATAGCCGGTTAACAAATTCCATTTTGTCTCTATCTGCAAATGCGTCATTTTTTAATGTTCTTCGTTAAGTCTTACTCAACGATGACAAATACTTTGTACATATGTCGTTTCGTATACACGCATACACGACATAAAGTAGTAACAACGCAATGAGATTGTGTTCGTAAACTGCTAAAGCAACCCTGTGAACTAATTTTTTTAACGGCATTGCAGCAATTTTACTACGCATTTGTTCCTTATTCAAGCTTTGGATAATGCTTTACCAAGCAAAAACAATGCACGCACATTTCTCTCTCCCATCCTTACGTGTGCTATTCGTTGTTAGTTGGTGTAATCGTATTGACGATTTTTGCACTTTGTCTGCCCGAATGCTTTTACTTGTTGCTGGTTTAGATTTTGTCTATTTTTTTTGCATTTCATGTCTTGAGTTTTTGCTCTTCGCCTTTTGTCGCTTCTGGATTTTATTCATAGATTTTTGTTTTTTATATACGAATGTGTTTTTTTTCTTTTGACTTTATTTTCAAGTTATTCTCTGCTACTGTTTGGTGCTTCTTTCCCAATTTTTTTGCCATAATGCGACAAGCTTGTTTTCACCATTTTCACACTTTGCACCTTAATCCCTTCAAGTCTTAATTTGCAGCAATTTCAGAACCAAGCAATTTTTTTTGTTTTATTCATTCGTTTATTTTGTTTTGTGGGACGTTCAATACGTCAATGTTAAAAAGTTAGTCTAATTATGCACAAAATATATGCATGTAACTGTACATATATTAGTTTAATACATATAAATTCATACATTTTGGAACATCATTGTCTGTCTATTTACATAAGATTATGGATAACCCAGAGGGAAATTTGGAATGACATCTTGCAACAGATATAGACAAACAATAATATGCGTTGATATATGGCGTTAAGAATACAATAATGGTTTCAAAAATAGTTTTAGTTAGGAAATTAATAAATTTTCAACATTAAATTTAAAAAAAAATCTATTAAACTTTATTTTAAATAAAAATTTATCATTAGTTATTAAAACTTAATTCAATATCTTAAAATTTTAATGGATGTTTTCTTCACTTTTTGCTATATGATATCACCATACTTATTTACTTAAATGTCTATAACAATCCATTAACGAATGCTATATATTTTTCCAGACGCTTCTGTTGCCTTCTCCAGTCTTATAAATCATGCTCGGTTAGTTCTCCCTCAACTTTATCGCTTCACCAGAAGTACGGTCTACCTCTATCCATAATTATCGCTTTAAACACGTTTTCGTTGCTATTAAAAAGGGATCTGTAGAAATGGGCTTACCAGTGAATGAGATCAAAACGAAGTATATATCGACTACTGGTGTTACTCGGACGTTGAGCTGGATGTTGGCAATTATAATTTCGAATCCGTTAAGTATTTTATTTACCGTAGTACCGCCGTAACATATAACAATGATGTCAGCTTGGAGATCAATCCACTACTGACAATAGCTATTACTATGGGCTCAGTAGACAATTGGGATTTATAGCGTAAAATCATGAATGGTATCCCAGAATAATTATTATTTATTAATAAATAATTAAGCGGTTTTACAAGCTGAGAGATTACAGCTTGAAGAACGTATGAGTAATGGCAAAAAATTTGTGCGTTCTTGTTGTAAAAAGCAGAAGGTATCTTGATTCAAATGAAGATAGCAAGAGAAAACGATGCATGATAACAGAAAAGTTATTTAGCAAAAAAACATTCAAAACATAAATAGGTATTGATATACCTAAAATTGTATAAGATTATAAAAAAAAAATTTTAACAAAACAGCTGAGAAAAATGAGATGTCCTGCAAAAATCATTAATAATTTCCAAAAAAAGCTATTTTTATTGAACTACTTTTGAGATATCACTCTCGGGGGATCTGCTACATTGTCGTGGAAAGAGGGTTCAGTACGCATAGTGATTCCGAGAGCGATGCTTGTGGTAGCATGGTGGTTCGGATTGTTACTTATGTAATTGTTAGTTATGCATTCATCAATCACTGCTACTTGAATAACTCAACCAAATAAATATGGTTAAAATATGGATCAAAATGTCAACGGAACAACTCCTAAAAGGGGTAATCACTTTTCCGGAAATCTTGCTGCGTTACATATGACAACCGGCACATCAGATTTGCAAGCCTAACATATGCATAAACAATAATTCTCAGATGAATCAAACCGAAAGACCCAATGCTCCACAAAAAATTAACAGATACAAAAAAAAGACATTGGAGATATAGTGGTTTATATGTTTGTTTTTTTTCGGCAACAGTTTATTTTGATATCCTATATTTCGATAAACATTTATATTATACCCCACCTCAGTTGATCACTTGGCCCAAGATCTCTAGCATTTAGGTAATTTTGGATTAACTATTTTTGAGATATAGTGTTTTATATTTATATAAATTAACCCTTTTAATCCATATTGATTTTCTTTATTCAACGGAACAACGAATCACTTACCAAAGTAAAAATCATAGGCATTTATATCGACTATTTCTCTAAAACTTTTAAAAACATTTTAAACGCACTATTTTTACATAGGAAAAAGGTAATTATAAAAATATAATAATTAAACGACAATCCAAAATATATAAATGTGTATGCTGAACATTCGCATATGCATGTACGTATATGTGTAAACATAGAAACATAGAAAACGTTATAACAGCAGCAATGGCTTTGTATATGAACTTAAACATTCTTACTGAATATGAGAAATGAACATGCAAATTAAGATTTGTTAGTAAAAAGTACCTTTAGGCATTTACCTAAATGCCTAAATGTTTGTATGTCAGTGGAGATGTGCAATTGTATAGGGAAGAAATCTAAATCTTACACAAATGTAAATGCTGTAATTTTTTTGGTATGAAGAATGTCAGCCCTAATCCAATAATAAAATGTGGCCGCATAAGTACTTAACCCTGGTGGCCGTTTCGTAAGTGCCTGCGGCAAAAAAACTTTTTTTTTGTTGTTTTTTTTATTTTTGGTGCCACTTTTGTGGTATTTGGAACAATATTTGAGCTGAGTGAACTTTAGCGCATTTTACCGCATTGTCATCGGGTGACAATTACAATGCCAATATCAATATAGAAGCAAATATGTATTAAACAGTCTCCATTTAAAAAAAGCAATAAATTGCTACAGAAATGTTAAAATTGCACAAAAAAGAAGGAAACTAAAAAAACACTAAAAGCATTGTTGCTTTGGAACTGCTCGTACGAGCAATTCTAGATTTAACCACGCATTGGTAAATGTGTTCCAAATAGAAAATTTAGCGCAGCAAATAAACAAATAAAAATTAGGAAAGAACAATAAAATAGGGGTAAGCGGTAACAACAGCAATGCGCCATTTTCTCATTCTAAGGCTGCCATACCAACAGTGAACACTTATTATTAGCGCGCCTGCATTGTGCGCTGTCCCTGCACTTTTTGTGTTGGATAAAAGACCTTCCAATGCTCAATGCTTGTACCGCAAAGACACAAAGCAACATAGAAGACGAAACGAAAGAATTTATTTTATGTTAATTCTGCAGTGGAACTGCAGTCAAAGTGGATTAAAATGTAATATGGAGATGTGAAAAAAATCTTCTCCATCTTCTTAACGTCATAAGTCTATTTCTTTCTTTAAATCTTGCTTATATCGTGTCTATGTAATTTAAATATTTATTTTACTTTAAATATTAAATTGAACTAGAAATTCTCATTTAAAATACAGACAAACTTCCATAACTTCGAATTTCTATAACTCAAATTTCTCTATACCTCGAACTAAAAAGAATGCAACAGGGTTTTAGAGAGAAAGTACATACATACATACAATTCTGCTTCCTTAACTCGAAGTTCTATAACTTGAATTTTCTATAACTCGAACAAAAATATTGTCACGTGTCAAGAGTAATATGGGAAAGTGCTGTCTATAAGTCGAATTTTTGTTGTAAGTATGAATCCATTCTAGTGTAAGGGGAAGTCCCGTTTTCCAAAACAAATGTTTCAATTTTTTCTTATTTATTTTGCTTCTTTGCGCAAATGCCAGTCCCTCGCAAACGGTAGTGCACTGCTTTAAAAAAGCTGGATTTTGCTTATTTTCTATAATTTCTGAACTTGGGACGAACAGAACGATATATTCCTTCAGTTTTCTTGAATAACATTGATGCAGTCCGTGAATTGATATAAAAGTAAAGTTAATAAAATAACTTCCAATGCTACTCTTAACGATTATTTTGAGCTTGACAATGAAATTTGTAGGTACATCAAGCTTTCCTACAGATGACGATATTATTGCGCATTATAACTCTTCTCATTATAGTGGATCCGATTCTAAGCGTAATGGAAAGTGATATTGAGGGTTCGGTGAATGAAATTGTTTATCAACCTTCTAAGAATTAAGTAGAAAAGTCATATAAAACTCTAAATTTTTATTTGTATTGATCACTATAAGAGTTTTAATAAATTGGAATCTCTTTTTACAAAAAATAAGAAAAAAAAAATTAAACCCTAACCCTAATTTCTGAATATTTTACTTCACTATAACTTCTGTGCTCTGAACTTCTGAGTTATGGAAGTTTGACTGTATTTCTTTACATAATAATTTATTTAAAATTAACTTCCTTTTTACTAAAACAGGCTTAGGCCCGTATATATATTTTGAAAAAATTAAATGAAATGAAAGTGAAAAAAGTAATGAAATGATGATAATGGAAAAAGGCTAGAATCACAAGAAAACTATGAACTAGAATTAGGTTTATTCTGACATAATAAGTTACTGCTGCTACAGGTCACAATGCAGCTAATATTTTCGACCCATCAGCCTAACTTCATTCCTGCTTAAAATTCTTAACATAATTCGAAAACTTCCATGCAAATTTTAAACCAAAATCCATAGAAATGACTACGCGTGAAGTAGTTACCAAAGTAGAAATTCTCTAGCGCAACAATATATGTATAATGGCTGCTTTCTTAGATATAGAAGGAATGTTACTTTTGGAGCCATTCAGAAAGCTCTCAATGGAATGAGAGATGAATGGAATAGAATAAGTATCCAAGCTAATATCGCTTTAGGAAAAACATTTATAATTAGTCGCAATGTTAACATTAAGAAATGTGTCAAGAGAGGTAGGTCCTTCTCAAGGAGAGACGTTATCTTCTCTTCTATGACTAATAACAACGAAACCACTAATTCTGAAAGTTGATCATAGAGGAGTTAAAGCAGCAGCGTATGCCAATGATGATGTTCTTTTAGTAACAGGCTTGTTCCCCTCGGTTTTGAGTAACATAATAGAAGGAGCAGTTGAGTGTGGGCTTGAACCTACTAAGATCGAGTTTTTGGTGTTAACAAACAAATATAAAATTCAAAATTATACATGGCCTCACTATTTCGCGCAAGGTTAAGTACCTAGGAGTAATTTAGGATAAAAAACTTACTGGGTGCTTAATATTGAGGAAAGATTTTATAAAGTATGTATAGTCATTTGTACCGTAAAGTGGATGGTAAGATTTGGGAATTACGTGCCAACGTAATTATTTGATTATATATACACTACCATTGTTAAAAAAATCTTAAGTTACGGATGTCTAGTTTAGTGACCTCAAACTAGCTTTAAAGACATGTTAGGCTGCAAAGCTAGCTTTTAGTGTGCGTAAGATGTATAGAAGCAGTAAGATTGTCACCTATTAGCACGCATAATGTTATGCTTAAGTTACTAGTTAAGAGTTTAAACACTGATAATAACTTTACCAAGAGAACTCCCACAAAAGAATGGCAGCTAGCGATTTGATATGTAAAGGTAAAGCCGAAAATTTTTACATGAACCTAGGAATGTAAAGATTTTGTTTCAAAATTTCAGGCAGAAGTTTTTGCAATTCTAAGTACCTACCCTCTTGCTGCGATCACAGATTTTCACAAAAAAAAAGCATACGTTCTCACTGACACTCATGTAACTATAAAAGCTATTTCAATGTTCAATAATTCACTTAATTAGGTAATTTTTCAATTCAATTTTGATTTGGATTGGAGTCTTTTTGATAAATCTTCCTAAATCAATCCCTTTTCCTAACAATCATGTTTTGAGACAATCTACCAGAAATTAGTCTAATATTTCTTTAACAGCCAAGTCACGAGTGTTATGGCCTACGTACTTCAAATTTAGCATGTTCGACTTAATCAACAGGTGTAAGTTAAAAGTATTTAAGATAATTTTAGTTTTCATGAAACACTTAACGACTAGAACGACTAGAAATAAAGCTGAGCTTACTCTGTCGAATCTCTTGCAGATCGTATTTAAACGAGGACAATTTAATCTTTCTTTCACTTTATCTTCCTACTACTGGTTACCAAAACTCATAATTCTAAAATGTACCATTAGCTGGTAATAATATTTTGATTCAGGAGAAGCGGTTAGAATTAAGAGGAAAAAAGAACGTTATCTTTGACCAACGTTTGACCATATTATGCTGTAATTGCAGAGCAAAAATTGCAAAAGATTGAATGGAAAATTTTAAAGCATCAAAATGATATAAGGTCTAAGCGTTGTATCTCGTGTCTATAGTCTAGATTTTGTATCATCCAACTTCTATTTATTTGAGCGTCTTTAAAACTCTATTAATATCGTAATATGAATTTATGTACTGCTTAGATCACTTTACGAAGAGTTTCATCAAGCAGATGATACAAGGTCTATAGTCTAGATGTTGTGTCTTGTATCTATAGTCGAAACTCTGTAACATTCGTTTTCTATTTATTTAAGTGTCTTCAAAATTCTATTAATAGCATAAGCTGACATTCGTAATGTGGAGATCACTTTTCAAATAGAGATAATTTTTAAGATTATTTTTTTGACTATTCGTCATATTATACAAAAAAGTAGATCAAATCGAAAACCTATTTTTTAATTTCAACGATTAAACAGTTATTTCAAAAATGTATTCGAAATAAAATATACCAGTATTTAACTTAAAACAATTTGTTTTATATTTTAACAATTAAATACTACATATCTTGGAACACTCCTAAAACAGAATGCAGTTTCAGATTTATAACAATCTATGTAGACTTTAAAATATCTATAACAATCTAACCTTTCTACAAATTACATATGCATATGTAAATATATTTTTCCAGTAAAAAGAAGAACTCGTACGACATCAATGTTTTTCACCAATTACGTCAACTTACAGTCAAAAGTTGAAGAAGAAGACAAGAAGCATCAGCTATACAACATATAAGTTTGCTTATTACCCATTAATCGTTCTGAAACGCCGTTACTTACGAGGTATTGGAATACCTCACTTTAATTTTGAAGAAATTAATAGAGTCTTCAATATTAGAGTTTCTTTAATAATAATTTAAAAATTTTTGAAAAAAAACAAATTTTTTTATCATTTTCAAAAAATAAGAAGAAGCTATTCAAAAATTTTACCTAGAGGAGTATGTCGTACACCCGCGCAAGTGATCGAGGGTTGCTAAATATGGCGCGAATATTTTTAAGTTTTGTAAGTTTTAAAGTGTACAAATCGTATAATATATTGTGTGTATTTTAATAAATTTTATTATTTTTAACTATTTTCATTTTAATAATAATTATAAAAACAAATAAAATAAAGGTGATCAAAAAATGTATACGGAAACAGTTGCTATTTAAGGCAGCGCTGTAAAGTTTAATAGCTCCTCTAGTTGGTTGGGCTTGAATATTAATTTATAAATTTTATTTAACAATTCTTCTTAACTAATACAATATATTAATTTAATTTTAATATAATTAAACTAAATAATTTACCTTGAAACTGCTTGAAACTCCGATAATAAATAAAAATTGTTCAAAATCAAAAATTGTACTAACGATTGGAGGCCATTTTGCAGCAAATATTTAAATGTTCCTCAATGGAACCGGATATTCCAGCATGAATATATTTCGTCGCAGTCACGCGATATTAGTTTGTTATATAGAAAATTTAACAACATAAATTATAATGTTTTAAATTATTAACAAATTATAAATTAAAATAACAAAAGATTTATTATTTAATTTAAAATATACATAAATAAAATCTTTCTCCAAGTTTTCCAAGAGCATAATTTATTCTTTTGCACAAACACAATCACGTTTAACACGTCTTTGCAGAATATTTCCAATTTGAGCGCAAAAAGTATACAGAAGTAACGAATTTTCGTTTAGTTGTTTCGTGGCCTTAAACAATATTAACTTCAATACCATTTTCCCCTTATTATTATGCTGTTGTATTGCTAAAATTGGCGGTTTACTCCAATGCAAAAGAGAATTTGCAGCCCTGCAGTGGTAAATGTGCAGAAATGCAGAAGTAGGCAACATAAAACAGAAAAAACTCTACCACAATCAGTAGCGATATAACAAATTTTTTGTGAGTGAAGACCTGTTAATAGTTAAAACGAAACAAATATTGTTGGGAAATGACAGAAGGTATAGTTCTGCTCTACGTTTGCTGTCAACAAAATGAATACATGGGAGAATTGGAATTAAAAAATTACGGAAAAAGAGGGGAAAATAAACGAAGTAAACACATACGAGCGCCGAAAAGAAAACGAAATGTGAAATGAAAAAAACTAGCAAATAGCAAATTCAAATAAGAAACGAAACTGAACAGTTCAGTTGCAATTTAGTTGTTCATCGTGTCGGACTTGAATTAACTTGCGAGTCGTTTGTACACATTTTTAGAAGCACTTGCGGGTATTTTTTTTTACTACTACTTCTATTATAAATAAAATAATATTAAAAAAAATATTTTGTTTAAACAAATAAATGTATATACTTTGCTTTGCGTAAACTGTAAATGTCAAATAATAATTTTACTGTAGTGTGTGCGTGTTGAAGTAAAATAGCTTTAAATTTTCTTTATATGTCAAATTGAGAATAGTTTAACTACAAAATTTTTGAATTGAAATATATGAAGAAAATTTTTTGTTAAATTTACTTAATTATGCAGTGTTGAAATATATTTTGAAATATATTAAGTAAAAAGCACCGCTTCATCTATATAACTGCCGATTTATTTCTTGGCATAATTGGGCAAACATATGTTTGAACGAAATAAGAAAAATTGAACGAAAAGAAAATTAACGGAAAATTTAAGCAAAGCAAAACAGTTCTGGTATTTCGCCACCTAAGCAACAAATATTTTTTACAAATCAACCAATAAGCAAAGCAACAACTAACAACTTCTTACGGATTTGTGGTCTTTTTCTTTTCAGCAAAGGATTACCAAAGCGAATCCAGCTTTTTATTATATATAACCCCTTTTCAAAAAAACAAGAAACATAGATAAAATGGTAAATATAAAAATGATTCATATTATTATTATTATTATCATATATAATTTTAAGCAATTAATGTGATATAAATTTTTACAAAACGTCTTTTGCAAAGCAGGAATACAAAATATTGTTAGTATTTAACTCTCCACATTTACAAATACACAGAACAATTTTGCCGACATATTTGTTATAACGGTTAATAAGTTAGAATTTTTTTATAAAATAAAAAACTGAGTTTATTTTATTTAATTTTGAAAAATGTGCATAAATTATTGTCTCACTATGTGTCAAAATGAACATATGGGAAATTATTTCCTTCCACAGAACGATATAGAAGGCAAAATAAAAATTATATTTGAAAGCAAACTTCAGTTAATTATCAGCCATATTGTGCTCCTCCCTTGGTAGAAATACTTTCCTTCCTCACCACTCAAGTATTGCAAAAAGCAGTTAAAAATTATTAGCATGAATAACGTAAGAAATATATGTTTTTTTTTCTTTTTATTAAAACAACTGCTGCAAATTTGATGATTCAAGTATACTTGATTAATCTGATTATCTTATCTCTACAAATAATTGAAATTCCACATTATTAATTTGTATTAAAATTTAGATTAATATTTGTCATAAACATACATTTATGCTGCAACGTGTGTTGTCACACATATTGAAGAAATAAATTCTTAAGATTTTTTTGAAATGTTTCTAATATATTTTTGAAGAAAGTGCGAAATTTGTTTTTTTTTCTTTTTATACCTAACAATTTTCATTATTGCTTTACATATTATTTTCCATCTCTTTATCTTCTGTTATATTTATTCATTTTCATGTAAAGACAGAATTGTTTCATATCATGCTTTACTCATACCATTCCAACCGATTCATCTGATTTGTTTATTCGTGTCGTACCGATTCGCACACATTCTTTTTTTTTCCTTCTTGTTATTTCTTCTTTCATATATCTGCATCGGTATTTTTGCTACTTCTTTACTTACTTTTGTTTACTTTTTCTCTTGAGCAACAGTAATTTAATTTCTTCATTCGTTTTGACTTCTATTCCGCATAAACGTCTGCCTATTTGTTTTACTGTGTTATTCGTGGAGAGCATAATACACTATACACTCGTATATTTTCTGTTTTCTTCTTCGCTGCGCTCGGGTGGTTGATATTCTGAACCGTTTCGTACCGTTTAGTTTGCCGCATTGCGGTTATCGCTGCTCCTTTTTAATACACATGTTCTGACTATTGTTGCTTTGCTCTTTCATTGTTCTTGTTTTGCGAATTAAATAAGGAATTTAGTGCAGAATATGATTGTACAAAAATTCGCCAGACAGCGTTAACAAGAAAGACAACAGTAACAGATACGAAATCTACACAACCGAAATTAAGTAAAAAGCAGCAGCAACATCAGCTTGGCTTCTCATATAAAAAGTTTTGTCTGATTATATTATTTTTACATTTTTATGTTCATTTTTGCATATAATTATGTTAATTTTTAATTCGTGAAAATATATGAATAATTAATTGATTAATGAAATTCTATATAAAACCCTTTGAATGAAAAAATATTCTTTGTTTTTACATATGAAAAATTGTTTATAAGTTAATAATAATTTAAATCTTATGTATAGAAATAAACGAATATTTATTTATAAAAAAAAATTATATTTATATTGTTTCCTCCAGCATTAAAATTAAATTTAATATAACAACAGAAATTAGTTATAATAGTAAACAATTAAAAAACCGTATAAAAAATAATTCCAATCAAGTTTCAATGTATTTTAAAACGTACACAGAAAAATTTAAAAATATCTAATTTGTTTAAGACAATTAGAAAATTTAAACAACAATAACAATAACATAAAATTAAAAAACAAAAAAAAAAGAATGAGCAACAACGCACATACATACATATTTTTGTCATGGGTGGTTCGTTAGATGACCTACTGCTAAGGCAAGGCAAGACATTTATGTGATTATGTGTCGTATACACTGAGGCATCCAACTCTCTTCTTAACACGTCTTAATAGAGAAGGTGTATTAGACAAATAAGCAAAGCAGCGTTGTGCTTTGTATACAAATGTGTGCCTTTAACCAAATCCAAATTGTATTTAAATAATCGTGCGCTGGAATTATAATTACTTATAGATAGAAAGTGCAAAACACATGTTAATAGAATTGTTTTTATTATTGGGGTGGTTGGGAGGGGCAGTTGTGTGCAATAAAAACAAATTTCAACTATTTGTTGAAAGCATTGCAGCAAACTAACAACAACAATTTTTTTTAAAAAGGTGTAGGTGGTCTTAATTCCTAATAAGAAAAGTCATTATATGAGTTACTTTATATATACACATGTACATATATTTTTATAAAGCCATAACACATTAAAATAACTAAGCAAGATAAGATTACCTTATTACCAGTTAAAACTCATCGGTTACCAATACATATTGTTTTTCAATATAGATGTGTATAAAAATATATATAAATATACCTCATATTGTTGTTTGTTATGGTATATAATATTCCATTTTTTTTTTGTTTAAAACTAACTAACCATTTCAGTAGAAAACATTTTTTTACGTTGGTATCTACTTCTATTAAAGCTAGGCATCAATAACTAAGATATACATATATGGCTTTAGCCGAAAGACCCGTTAAATAATTAATTGTTTTGATAACAAGAGGGCATTGATAAATTTTTTTGAAACTTCTGCAATTTTTCCAATTTCATATAGAAGAGAGACATAATTTATGGTTTTAATAAACACTCATTATTAAATGGTTCTGATAGCGGTAGAGTTTTGATATTTCTTTTTCAAACCACCATACTATATGTTTTCCTTCTTGATATAATTTTCTTTTTCTCTAAAATCATCATTCATTGATACATAATATTTCTCATTGATTTTTGTAGTGGCTGGGTATGCGTCTTAAAGCTATAATCTATAAAGAATCGCTTATTCCTTTCCAAAAGACATGTCTGATTTTCGTGCAGTTTACAACAACACTATTTGTGTTCATTTTTTTTATATTAGATCTAAAATTTATAAATCCTTAGCACGTATTATGTGATAATTATTGGAATACATATATATGCAACTAGATTTTTATGAAAATCTCCTTCAATTTGAATTACGATTCGCTATAGAAAAATTTTTACTGTGTACATATAAATATATAAACAATTTAACTGATGAGATGTAAGTGATAAAATCCACACAAAATTTAATAATCATTTTAATTCCTTAGCAAACTAGATCTTATAGAGTACCATACTTTAACATTTTTAATTCTTCAGAAATCAATTTTTCCAGTAATATTGCATGGAAAATATTGTTGGAAATATTGTGTATGTTTTGGGAGTAGCTAAAAGCCATCTCAATACGGTTATTATCATTTAAAGTCTGTCACTCAAATTTGTACTATTGGATATGATATCGTATAGTAAATATTGACTTCACCTAATTTGGATAAAATTTTTAGTATCAAAAGATGATCAATATTCGCAATAATACCGATAAATGTAGTGAGAATAGGAAGACACTAATATAGAAGTTAAGGATATATTATTTTTAGAAAGACGCGAAAGACAAGAGTACATGACTTCAAAAGATTAAAAAAATCGAAATCTTAGCAAATCGAAGATTGTGCTATATAAATACAGTTTCGGAAAACGATTTATTTAACGATAATAACATGAGCTATAGTGTATTCATAGATAAATAAGGTGGCATATACGGCTGTTATAAGAAGTACTTAAACAAAAATTTAATTAGAATGTTATGTATAAAATTAAATACTTAACATCAATAAATCTTGTAACTAAAGTACTTCTTTTAGACGTAGGATTAGAATTGACTAGAGTAACTTGAGGCGATGTTGGCGATACTTGCCACATTAGATCTGTTAGTTACAATTTCCATATTCAAAAATGTTTCATACTTCAAAAATATATGTAAAGTGGAGCCCTATAGCAATAATTGCTGTTTGACGTATATCGACGTGATTTTCAAATAATCACAATGATCAAATCATGTATTAACAGCTGTTTGTTGTGTATTAGACTAGTTCTTTTTCCCAATGCTTATAATTTTTAACATTATATAATTGCAAGTAAAAGTTATTCTCTGTATTGATATATAATTAATAATACAAATTGGATTAAATATTTATAGTTATAAGCTGTATATTGATAAAGTCTTCGAATAGATCTTCGAAGTGAACTGCTCATATAGTTGTTTGGAAATTTGTTATATTTTCAAGTATTCTCAATGATTAGATTATATATTAATAGATGTTTTCTGTACAATGTGAGGGTGAGGGTTGAATCATTGAATACTTGCAGTGGTGTATTAATTGATCTGACTTTGGAATATCTAAAACGTTCAGTTTATGCATTATTTATTTGAAATTAAGAAATCCAATATTTATAGAACAATTAACTTTTATTCAAATTTATTTCAGTTATGAAAAAAATTAAATAGTAGTCACTTTTTAATCTTTGAACTCTTTATACTTTAATTTTTTTTAGGTAGTATTATCTTAGTATGTAGTTTTGTTTTCCCTAAAAATTTTATAATCTCTTAATTTGATAAGATGTTGCATAATTTCCAGATAAGATACTTTAATTTTTGTTTTTTTTATTTATATGAATCCATTGATAAGATTTAAATTCGATTTGAAGAGATAAAATGGCGTCTGTGAAAAAAATTTTCAAGTTTTTAATCTTTAATAATACAAATTAACCTTATAATTTGTGATATTAAAAATTTTTCAAAAATGTTATCAATCGTTTTAATGAGGAAAAAAGTCACGTGGACTTTATTTTGTTCTTCCGGGCTGCACCCAAAACCAATTTAATATATGACCTAAAAAAGATATTTTCTGTTATTGAAGTATTAATTTTTTATCGATACGATTGGTTTAATTTTAGAAAAATTTCTATATAAGATATAATTTAGTTTATTTTAAATCTCATTAAAGATACGGAGAATAAGTAATTATATTTATTTTCAATTAAATGACTAAATATAGTAAAATTTCATATATGTTTTTAAATTGAAAAATTCTGAGAAAATATGATTTAACAGCAACAGATTAGCCTATCAGCTTTAAAGTTTTATTTATGTTTATACAAAAAAAGCGATCAATTATATTTTATATAATAAATCTTATCCATATAAGTATATACGCTGTTTTTTCGTTTAAAAGTAGTTAATAAACAAAGATAAATATGTTTGTTTTTTATAAAAGATAAAAATTTTTATCAATTGTAGTATGCAGTTAAAACTTTAATACAATAATATAGTATATAAGTAAAAAAGTTTTTTTTTAAATTCACTCATAAATACAAACACTCTGCAGTCATCGTCGCAATATGAAATTTTGATATAATTCTGACTCAGAATTTTTTTGAAATTTTTCATGCTTATGGCATTTTTTATTATTTTTATTTTTGCAGTTTGTGTCATATTTCTTATAATTCACAGGAAAAAGTTTCCGGTTCTTTTTTAAATTTATTTTGCAAATTTTTTTTTTTTCATATTAAATTACAATATGGTTAGCCATAACCGGAGCCACAAACTTTAATAGTATCTTAAAGATGATATAGATAGTATGCATGTCTAAGCTGAAGATTTTATAATAGTAAATGGCATTTATTATGAAGTAAGTTGTGATAAACTCATTTTAATTGCTACAGTCGAATTGTAATACTAGATTTATAGCAATGAGAATGCAGGGTTGTATTTGGCTTTGAACATATTTAATAAGATAATGCAGTAAGGCCTTATTGCATTTTGTGAAAAAAAAATGGTCATCAATATACTTAATCCAACTTGTTGGCTTATTGTTATCCCACATAGTTCTAGTTTGACCCTTAAAAGTATTATCCCTGATTGAATCATATTATCACAGCTAATTATATTGTGTATAGAATAAAGATAGTAGTTCCAGTATGACCCCTAAAAGTATTAATCCTGATTTAACCATATTATCAAAGCTAATTATAATGTGCATGGAATAAAGATAGATTAATGTAGCAGCGGATATAATTAAACTAAATTTACTCGTGATTTACTCCATATGCTTCCAGTATGACCCCTAAAAGAAGAAGAAGATAGCTTAATAAGGCAGTCGACATAAATAGGCACATGATCCCAGTATGATTCTACAAATAATATCTCATGTTCTACCATCTTATTGATGTAACAAAATGTAATAGCCTTGGTAAACCTTGGCGGTATTACCATTTAAAACATCCTATAGCTTATAATAATCTATATAATTTTTTGTGTTTAATAATTTCTTTTTCTTCCTACTCAGCCCTGCAGCTTATACGGTAGGCATTGGATTTAATACTCATTCTCGAGACGTTTAGGCTCATTAGACAATGTCCGATGTTTGCAGCTATTATAACTTATATTTAAGATATTGATAATGAAAGAAACCGGAATTTTATTTAATGCCCCATTTTTCGTATTTCATTTAAAAACATAACTGACTGTGTTTATAGGTCGCTAAAGGATTACCAATCTGTTTCTCTCTTCTTTCTTTCGTTAAATGATCTGTAATATAGTAGTTTTCTATGTCTCTATGTCTCGGTAAATTAAATAATATGTATGTTAAACTGCTAATGCGAAATTCCGACAATTATAACCGTCTAATTAATTATAATAATAATAAATGTAATAACCAAATTATATATTTGGTTTATTGTAATAATTCGAAATGGTCGGCTTAAACAGCTATTTCAAAAAATAATAAATTTGTAATTTATTATTAAAAAAAAAAATACATGCCAATTTGAACGTATATCATTATTAACCTTAATATGCAAAAAAAAGTTATATTCCTTCTTACTATATCTAAAATGGTCGTAAAGTATTCAAGGTAAATTTTTATAATTATTTAATTCATTGAAGATAAGCGTAGTTTAGTTTCTTCAAAAAGTAATATATTTAAGTATTTTTAAATTATGTATTCTTCATAAATGAATATTTTTAAGTATCGCTAGAAGACTATAAACAGAATAATAAATTGCAAAAATGAAATAATACATTTTTTTTTAAATAAGTGGCCTTATATTCTATTACAAATACTCAATATGTTCGCAAAAGTTTATGAACTGAACATATGCCTGAATATATTTTGCTTTCATCTTTTATTTTCACAGATTATTTGTCTAATTTATTTTGTGTCTCTGTATCTGATTTCTATATTGAACAATAAATATATATATGTATATATATAATTCTCTTTGCATATACACATACACGATGAATATATTGGTTCTCTAGTAAAAAATTGTTTAGAAACCGGGGGATATTAGCATTTTGTTTTTGGTACCAAACATGTACCTTTTTTTTATTGTTTTGCCTTTGCTAATTAATATTTATTTTTAATCAGCTGGCATTGTTATCTCCACATTTTTGGTTCCACATTACGGTCACGTCTTACATGTGTGCATGTTTTTTACTCTTATTAAGTCATTCGGAGTCATATTTGCTTTTTATTGACGTCAGTTTACCATTTTAAGCTTAGCGAAACGTACGTACAAATATGATATTCTGAACCAAACCATGTACATGTACACCATGTTATTTTTATATACCTTACGTACATAGTATATAGTGTATTAAAAAAGATCTCCATAACATTTTTAAACTGTTTGAATTTTGATATTGAAGTGAAATTTGTAATTTCTACCAAATATTTACTGTAAGGCGGCAGTCTTGTCTTGCATAGTATTTAGGTTTTAAGCTATTTGTTTATATATTTTTAACACATGGAAAGTAACACCATTCAAAAAAAAGTAATAGAATTAATATTTTTTAGAATAGAATAATTATTATATAATCCATGTTCATAGTGAATCAACAAAGATGTCTCTTGGTTTCTCATTTATTTGTTCTCCCGATTCTTCAACTGTGTTAATTAAATTGATCTAAAGATCATTTTATTTCTATATTATTTTTATTTTCCAAAATATAAGGAAGGTTGTTGTTGTTGTGTTTACATTTAAACGTTTTAAGACCTGTCTGTATATTTATTACTGATAGGATTTAGTCATTATCATCTTTCCTTTATATAATGATTTGATGATTGATTAATTCTCAGGATCTATAAAGGTTCTTAATCTTTCAAAATATTTGTAAAATAATTTAATAATTGGTGGAACCTATAAAAATATATTATTTTTACTTTCACAAAGTAGTTGCAATATGTTTTATATCCTTCAAATATAGTTTTGTCACGATTTGAGTAATATCTATTAAATAATCCTTTACCATTCCTTTAATTTTATTTTTGTTTTTTAAATATTCCTATTAAATATTGAATATACAAGAAATTTGATTATTTTTAAATAAAAAACTTAACAAAAATGTTAAAAAATATTTACACGATTATATAGTTTTCCTGAAAATATAACAATTTTCTACTATCGAAATTTTTGTGAGATGATTCAATCATTTTGAAATATTTTCCTTTAATTATTCTAAAACCTTCCATTTTTCACATAAATTATCGAAATATTTTAAGTGATTTTTATTGCATTTATACAATCTTATTTTCTTTATAATTGTCTTAAAAGTGTTCTGCTTTTGATATTCTTAAAACAATAAAACAATAATTTTTTTATAGTTTTTTATATTTATTTGTTATATTTATTTGTTGTATTTATTATGTAATCTGTAGATCTGTAGTTTCTTTGAAGAGTAACTTCCCTCTTCTGATATGTCTTTTAGATTCTTTGTCTGTTAGGTGTTGTTTTCTATCCAATTTTTTATTTCAATTATCTGAAGTATTATTATTATTATTCATTTTTATATCAGGGTCTGTACATTCTTATTTTTCCTTTAAATTCTATTAAAGTTGGTCTCTTCTAATATTTGGGTGATTATATTTTTTCCAAGAACTCTCTTTTTTTATTAGTAATATATATTTTTTTTGGACTACACTTTTAAATAATTAAAGGAGAACAAATAATTCCCTCAAAGATCCTCTCCTCTAATTTCTCTTATTAATTCATGTATAAGTTTTTTCTAACTAAATAAAATTAAAAGGTAAGAAATTTTTCTAATGAGAATGTTCCCTAAATCTGAAGATTTGTTTCGTTTAATTTACTTTAATTGACAAAGCTTTAATACCAATAAATTATATTACTGGGAGGAAAGTGAACTTCAGATACAAAACCTCAAATAATATAACTCTAATCGGTTTGGCGTTATAATTCTTCATATATATATGAAGCTTTGCGCAAAGAAAGCAGAAAGTGTTGTTTTGAGAACTTAATTTAAACTTAGAAACTAAGATTATAGAACGTTTTGTAGAAACTGAATTTAGCTAATGGCTAATGGTTTGGGTGACGCTAAGAATTGTGAAGAACTGTATGAACATTATGAAATTTTTACTCCTAAATTTGTATTATTCTTATTATTATTCTAGCACTATAGATGAACTTAAACATAAAAGTTTATATTAACGTATGGAGGGTAATCTCTCCGATAATATCAATATGACATACATTTTTTTTCCGTCCTTTAATTTTCAATTTTATTTATATAATGAATGATGAAAAACATATTGAATAGTTAAATTCAATTAAAATTTAAATTCATTGCAAATAAATATCTAATTAATGTTAAGGTCCGCCAATATTCCAAGGTTTTTTCGCTAATAAGTATTCACAGCTTGCAAATAAAATATTTTTTTTTCCACAAAAAAAATACTATTTAACAATTTTTACTTTAAAATAATTAAATTGAATTTTTTTAAAGTGCAAAATATAATTTTTACGCTGTGAAAAACTGATTTATTTTTAAATTAAAAATTATTAAACAGTCTACATTATTTAATAGATTTTAATTACAAAGACTGTATTGTTGATACGTTGAGTAACTTTTTTTTTATGAAATAAAATAAATTTCATTTCCTTATTACGTATGAAAAAATAATTACTTACTCAATGCATTTAATAATAAATTTTTTAAAAACAATTTTTATTTAAATTTAATTTATATTTCTTAATAATATTTTTTATAGATTTTTGTTGAATAATTTTTTTTTTAAATTTCATTTTATTATTAAAAAAATTTTATATAATTATAAAAATATTTATTATATTATTTGTTTCAGATGTTATAATAAAATATAATTTGAAAGCAAGAGTAGCTCTTCACCTTGTAAATTATCATGAATTAAATCTTATTAATAAAACAATTGTAAAATGTCACAAAATTATTTGGCAGAATTAATATTAAATTTAAATTAAAAATAAAAATAGTATTATTTATAAATTATTATTATTTATTATATTATTATTATTTATTATATTATTATTATTTATTATATGATTATTATTTATTATATTATTATTATTTATTATATTATTATTATTTATTATATTATTATTAATTATTATATCATTATATATATTTTATTATTTATAATTTTGTTATATTTAACATTATTATTTATATTATATTGTTTTATAATTTATTTTCTTGTAATAAATTTTTGAACATTACAATTTACTGCAAAAATATTTACTTATATGTTGTTAAATAACAGCAGACTTTCTTGAAAACTATAAACCATTTTGATCAAAAAGTTTAAACAAGCTATAATGAAGGAGCTATCAGCAGGTCTATGTGTGGTCTTAGTCTGCCAGTAGTATCTAACTTCCTACCTTGCGCAATAAATAATAGCTGTTCTTTAATAATAAGTTTTACTAAGTTTAAATTTTTTATTTAATACTTGCAATAATTTTGTTAACTAAATTCTTTTATTTAGTAATTTATATCCATTTATTTAAATTATAATGATCTTTTGGTGTTCCATAAAATGCGACTTTGAAGCACTTTTACTCAATAACGGTTCACTAATATATCTTATACTTAGGTGGTTCACTGTAATATCTGCTCCATTCCAAGAAGATATTGATTTGTTTAGATAAAACAATATATTTTGAATTCCAGCTTATCGTTTTGTTTAGATAAGAAATTAGTTCTCATATAATTTTATTAAACACTTAGAATTTGTTAATAATTGATAATTTTTTTTTTTTTGTATTTTTTAGGCTGATCAACTTACAGAAGAACAAATTGCCGAGTTCAAAGAAGCATTCTCACTCTTTGATAAGGATGGCGATGGTACCATTACAACAAAGGAATTGGGTACAGTCATGCGGTCACTGGGTCAAAATCCAACAGAAGCTGAATTGCAGGACATGATAAATGAAGTTGATGCCGATGGTAAGATTAAATACTTATATAATATAAAATATTTGTATCCAATTGTGGTGTATACACGATCTCGAGTAAAAGTTTGTTGTTACTGGTACTTTGCATTGTCAAGTTTGTTACTCGAGATCGTAAATATATCGTTCATATAAATAAAGAAAGAGAACTAATAAAATTAAATATTATATATTAAATGTTAAAAAGAAGAAAAAAAGCAGTCTCTGAAAACAAAGAAATGAAATTAAAATAATTCATTTTATTTCATTTATAATACTTAAGTGCAAATATTACTGCTGCTGTTTAAAAATATTTATTTTTTTTATAATTTTAGCCTAATAATTTCATTTAACACATATAAACAAAAGTGCATAAATAAAGTTTCGCCAGAGGTGAAAAACCTCAAAACGGCAGAATGAATTTTGCTGCTTGTTTCACAGGTCTTCATATTTTTTTCATTTGGGTGACAAATTCATGAAGTGTACACGACTGAAACGAAAATAAAATTCATATAAAAACGTAAAAATTTGCTTTTACAATAACAGCAATTTTTTCAGTTTGCCGCCATAAAACCGAAAAAAATGAGATACAATAAATAGTACGAGTATTTAATCTAAAAATAGTATACAAAAAAAATTTTGTTTGAATAAAAAATATGAATTTAAGGCAGAGTTATATATATAGATATATATATATTAATGTATCGTGTTAGCAGTAACACGAAAAAAATATACTTATATTCAATAAAATGAATTAATTAAATTCATCAGGAATTTTAATCTGCAAAATAATGACCTAATTTATTTTTTTCTCCTTCATCCAATACTCAGAGAAAAAATTTTTTTTTTTAAATTTGATACTTGGACGAAACGTCCCAACATAATTACTCAATGAACACACTTTTGAAGGATTGAAGTTTTAATTTCATTGAAATTCTGCATTGATGTAATAAAAAAGCTAAATATAGGTTAAAATGTATACATACTTCCATAGAATTATTCGAATCATGTTAGGCAGGTACGATACAAAAAAAAAAAATAAATAAATAAAGTTTTCTGCTTTAAGGTTCCTTTCTACCCTTGCTTCAACACAGATTAAATTTTTTTTTCTTTGAAGGGTTGTTGTATATTTGATTTAAATCACGAGACCATAAAATTTTTTTTTTATTTTTTGTATATTAAAATTTTTATTTGTATTTATTTCACTTTACTTTGATTTTGTGATTCTTCGTTCAGCTGCACAACCTATAAACAAAATGAGTAAGGTTTGCTCCAAATTTTCAATTTTGCCATTGAACCCAGAACTTCTGTTCTGTTCAGCTCTGTTCCCCTACACAATTTGGGAGAGATTATTATACTCGTATGTTGTTCAGTCGTCGTTTTTGGTTAACATTCTCCACTGTCCTTCGTAGAGTACAGCTCTCTCAATTGCTGGCTTTAATAAGTTTGCAAACTGCTGTGATGCTGCACAGGGCCAACTATTTGCCCTGGATTTATAAGTCACTTTTTTTTTCTTATCCAGCACATGCGTGCTTCATTATAGCTTTTTCGTGCTTAATGCACGTGTGTCATACGTACATCGGGTTGTGAAATAGCGAGGACTGTAAAAATGAAAGTTTTTCATATGAAAACTTCAAATTGTAAGCAATTTACTCCTGTTGATTTATCTGACTCACGTTTTCGTTTCTATGTAACTTTCATTACTTTTTCGTTATCGTAGGATTAATTTGGCTGTATTCGTCGCTGCTCTTGCTATTGCGGCAGGCAGAGGGAAAAGGCAACAAATTATTGAGGCAAGTTGTCTCTAGTCTTAATCTGCCATGCCAACAATTTTGATATAATCAAGAAATAACTTTTAATGTCCTATTTGTTTATGGGTGGGGTTTTATTTATTTATTTTTTTTCTTTTTTTTTTTGCTAACTTAAACAAAACATTTTTATTTTTTTTTGTAAATTTTACACAAATTTTCAAATTAATTATTAACATTTATTCAATTTTAAATAAGAATAGCTATGAGCTCAATTTTTTTTATTATTATTTCTGTTTTTAAAAAGGCTTCTAAGAATATTCTTCGCTCTAAAATAACCTTCAAAACATCGGTGATGTTTCTAAATATTACTATAATAAAATTAAATCAACATACACTTTTTTTTTTAAATTCACAGAAGCGTTTTTAAAAACAAAATTTAATTTCAATTTGCTTTAACTTCATATTATAAATTAATATTTATATAATATGATAAAAGAAATAAAGTTTAAATTTGATTAAGACAGACAATTTAATAGTTATTGCCTTAAATAAACTGTAGTTCTCAAGTTACACATTACTAAAATGTACACTTTTAAATTTTAACAAAAAAAAAGGAACAAATAAGTATTATTTTGTTTCAAACTATTAAGATATTCAGAAATTTATTTTTTTTTCTACAACTCATATTTCGGTAAATATTGAAAAGAGACCACTTCACATACAATATTTATCATTTCTTGAACTAGAAACATTTTCATTATTTGTAAAAAACGTTCCAAATCATCAATCTGTTTATTATGTATATTTTTATTAATGCATATATATCTCTTAACTTTTCCATTTTTTTATTTTATATTTTTTTTTTATTAAATGTGTTGTTTTTAATTATTCAAGTCCTTCTACATATTTTCGCGCCGAAAGTTGTACTGTGACAGGACACAGATATCCCGGGCACAACGTTATGATAACGAATTTCAGTAAAGTAGCTATTCTGAATAAGGTTTTCAACTACACTTTATATCAATATAGTAAGACATATAGTAAGATATCGAGCTTTAAATTTAAAAATGCCATCATACGACACCATTTTTATGCTTTTTTTATCTTGAGGTAAAGACACGTTTACAGAGTCATATCAAAATTCCTAATTTTCTGCTTTTACTTCCATTTTAGTTAGTTTTTGGTGCTTAAGAATATAAGATAGTTATTTTTATGTGAATATTAAGCATATGCACACATATTTACTTTTCATAAGTAGATTTTCTGATATTTATTACTGAGCAACACTGTTTTGACCAAGGTGACGAGGCACAGAAAGCATCGAAATTTCTCTTAATCTCTATTTTTTAATTAACATATCGTCCTAAGCAAGCTGATTGTGTGAGGAACTAATATATAATTTAAAAATCTACTAAGTGAACATGGTAAAACTGCAAATATTACTTCAGTGTTAAATTGATATTTAAGTGTAGTTATCACCGACTTATCTCACAGTCTTCTTATGTATAAAAGTGGCTTTACGATTTTAGCATTTGATAATTATTTTTATATGGTATATAGGTATATTCAAAAACATGCTGTGTGTGCTGTTTAATATTTTTTTAGACATTAAACAAAAAGTTTTCTAGCCTAATAGAAATTAATCAATTATTCAAGAAATAAATATATTCGAAACGGCATTAAACCCACAATTTATGGAGATGTTATTTAAATTGTTTTCCTAGTGCGAGTTAGTGTAATTTTTATATCGTCTAATATATTTATATTAAAAGTGAACTACTTGCTTCCACCACCCACACCCAGTAGATACAATGAGTATATCAGAAGAAAAAAGAATAAAATTAAATTTAAAAATGTATTTGCATTTTGCTTTGCATTTATTAGAAAAGCCAACCTGTAAACAAGCAAATTGGAAAACTTTTATCGAATACAGTAGAGTTTCGGTATCAAAGATATAAAGTCAAGGGCTTTTCTTATTTGAAATGCATTTTATTATGCAATATTTGTAGGAACTTATTATATACAAGCATTTGATAGTTCGTTATTTATAATAGTGTTTGTTAAACCGGGAGTCTACTGTATATAGCTTATAAAAAAAGACTGCATTTAATGAAAGATTTTAAAAAGTACTTTGTTCTTTGGGAAACTGGTGAAAAAGATTATGTTCATCATAATCTTATCAAAGTTTTTTCACATATAAATAGCTGCACGTTCTTCAAAAATAAGTATTTCCAGCTATAGATAAGGAAAAAGTAATTAGAAATAAATTATTAAAATATTTATTTTGATGTTGTACATAAATATAAATAAATATGAGTATATGAAATATTTACAATATTTTGGTACATCATAAATATTAATACTTGTTCATCAAAATTTTTCAGATCTTGTCAAAAAAAAAGAAAAAAGAAGAAGAAAATTTTAATAAATATTCAATTTTTTCCATAGTGAAAATAATAAAGCATCATACATTTATTTGAATTTTTGGCATAATTTGCGAGGATTTCCCAAAACAAATTTAATTAAATTTCTTTATTTTTTTTCTTTTTTTATTTATATTTATATTTATATCTGTTTATTTCCGAGTAAATAGTTGTGAGCGCCCTGCCTTTGCGAAACTGTCCGCTTTTAGACACTCGATAGACTGAATATGTGCGCATGCAGTGTTCTTATAGTGTTTTTCTTATTTCTATTTTATTAATATAAATAATATTTTTTTTTTTTTGTTATTTATATATATTTCTTTTTCAAATATTTTATTGAATTTCAATAAATTGTTCATTGCTTTTCATTATTATTTGTCTTAAATTTGCACAACGCCAGAAGCAATTGCTAATTTAATACATTGATGACGGTAATTTGCTTATTTATAGCAAAGAAAAACTTAATATTTTTTATTGTATCTCTTGTCTCGAACCCATACAATGTTTCTTATTACCATATCTTTTCAATTGGCAGCAATTTTCGGCACTCGTCTGGTCTGGTCACTGGTCTGCCTGTTGCCTGCTGCCTGCTGGTGCCAGCCACTCGGTGTAAATCTGCTTCGCCAAATTTTTCCACTATCAACACTTTAATAATGAATTTTTAATGTTTCCGTCATGCCTTCAATTTTTGTAGCTATTGCATTTCGTTTGTATTGAAAATAAGCAAATATAAATATTATATATGTATATAGTTGCAAATAAATATTTTTCAATGATAATCATATGTTCACGAGATTCTTAAATTCTCAACAGTATAGTATTAGAACTTTCAGTTTCAGTTATGCCGATTGGTTCACATAAAGTAAAATGTGGAGATAATAAATAATATGCACTTAAATAAAACCATTCCAACTTTCCTTTCAAGGATTTCATTTTGAATAATATTAAAAACGAAATAATGATATATACATTTTTCATTAATTAATAGTCTTCTTTGTATTTAAAAAAAATCACGTATCTAATTATTAATTTTCTTTTTTTTTTTTTATTACTATTAATAACACAGGTAATGGTACCATTGATTTTCCTGAATTCCTAACAATGATGGCCCGTAAAATGAAGGATACCGATAGTGAAGAGGAAATCCGAGAGGCATTCAGAGTATTTGATAAAGATGGCAATGGCTTCATTTCAGCGGCTGAATTGCGTCACGTCATGACAAATTTGGGTGAAAAATTAACAGACGAAGAAGTCGATGAGATGATCCGCGAGGCTGACATCGACGGTGATGGTCAAGTCAATTACGAAGGTAAGCGACTAAAATCTTTT
>NC_051847.1:52757308-52777351 GCF_002237135.1 Teleopsis dalmanni
AAACTCTAATATTGAAGACCCTTAAAACGTAAAAATTCAATGTTAAAAAGTAGGTTTCTTCAAAATTAAAGTGAGGTATTCGAATACCTCGTAAGTAACGGCGTTTCAGAACGATTAATGGGTAATAAGCAAACTTATGTTGTATAGCTGATGCTTCTTGTCTTCTTCTTCAACTTTTGACTGTAAGTTGACGTAATTGGTAAAAAATATTGATGTCGTACGAGTTCTTCTTTTTACTGGAAAAATATATGTACATATGCATATGTAATTTGTAGAAAGGTTAGATTGTTATAGATATTTTAAAGTCTATATAGATTGTTATAAATCTGAAACAGCATTCTGTTTTAGGACTGTTCCAAGATATGTAGTATTTAATTGTTAAAATATAAAACAAATTGTTTTAAGTTAAATACTGGTATATTTTATTTCGAATACATTTTTGGAATAAGTGTTTCAATTCCATATTCTTCCCTATTTTGGGTTAAAAGGTAGCAGCTTATCAGAAGTAATTAAACCCATTGATAAAAATGAATGTATTGCTGAGTTAATTATGAAACGATTATGTCCTTAATGCAGTTAATTATGAGCCGATACAGATAAGTCTGTATAATGACACAACAGATATTCTGGTGTTAATTTCTCTAGTGTCGGTAAATACGATCTGCAAGAGATTCGTCAGAGTAAGCTCAGCTTTATTTCTAGTCGTTCTATAGTTAAGTGTTTCATGAAAACTAAAATTATCTTAAATACTTTTAACTTACACCTGTTGATTAAGTCGAACATGCTAAATTTGAAGTACGTAGGCCATAACAATCGTGACTTGGCTGTTAAAGAAATATTAGACTAATTTCTGGTAGATTGTCTCAAAACGTGATTGTTAGGAAAAGGGATTGATTTAGGAAGATTTATCAAAAAGACTCCAACCCAAATAAAAATTGAATTGAAAAATTACCTAATTAAGTGAATTATTGAACATTGAAATAGCTTTTATAGTTATATGAGTGTCAGTGAGAACGTATGCTTTCTTTTTGTGAAAATCTGTGATCGCAGCATGAGGGTAGGTACCTAGAATTGCAAAAACTTCTGCCTGAAATTTTGAAACAAAATCTTTACATTCCTAGGTTCATGTAAAAATTTCCGACTTTACCTTTACATATCAAATCGCTAGCTGCCATTCTAGCTTTGCAGCCTAACATGTCTTTAAAGCTAGTTTGAGGTCACTAAACTAGACATCCGTAACTTAAGATTTTTTTAACAATGGTAGTGTATATATAATCAAATAATTACGTTGGCAAGTAATTCCCAAATCTTACCATCCACTTTACGGTACAAATGGCTATACATACTTTATAAAATCTTTCCTCAATATTAAGCACCCAGTAAGTTTTATATCCTAAATTACTCCTAGCTACTTAACCTTGCGCGAAATAGTGAGGCCATGTATAATTTTGAATTTTATATTTGTTTGTTAACAGCAACAACTCGATCTTAGTAAGTTCAAGCCCACACTTAACTGCTCCTTCCATTATGTTACTCAAAACCGAGGGGAACAAGCCTGTTACTAAGAGAACATCATCATTGGCATACGCTGCTGCTTTAACTCCTCTCTGATCAACTTTCAGAATTAGTGGTTTCGTTGTTATAAGTCATAGAAGAGAAGATAACGTCCCTCCTTGAGAAGCATCTACCTCTCTTGACACATTTCTTAATGTGTACATTGCGACTAATTATAAATGTTTTCCCTAAAGCGATATTAGCTTTGATACTCATTCTATTCCATTCATCTTTCATTCCATTGAGAGCTTTCTGAATGGCTCCAAAAGTAACATTCCTTCTATGTCTAAGAAAGCAGCCAATATATATACATATATTGTTTATGCGCTAGAGAATTTCTACTTTGGTAATTACTTCACGCGTAGTCATTTCTATGGATTTTGGTTTAAAATTTGCATGAAAGTTTTCGAATTATGTTAAGAATTTTAAGCAGAAATGAAGTTAGGCTGATGGGTCGAAAATATTAGCTGCATTGTGACCGGTAGTAGCAGTAATTTATTATGTCAGAATAGACCTAATTCTAGTTCATAGTTTTCTTGTGATCCTAGCCTTTTTCCATTATCATCATTTCATTACTTTTTTCACTTTTATTTCATTTAATTTTTTCAAAATATGTATACGCTCCTTGATCATGGTCCTAAGCCTGTTTTAGTAAAAAGGAAGTTAATTTTAAATAAATTATTATGTAAAGAAATACAGTCAAACTTCCATAACTCAGAAGTTCAGAGCACAGAAGTTATAGTGAAGTAAAATATTCAGAAATTAGGGTTAGGGTTTAATTTTTTTTTTCTTATTTTTTGTAAAAAGAGATTCCAATTTATTAAAACTCTTATAGTGATCAATGATCAATGCAAATAAAAATTTAGAGTTTTATATGACTTTTCTACTTAATTCTTAGAAGGTTGATAAACAATTTCATTCACCGAACCCTCAATATCACTTTCCGTTACGCTTAAAATCGGATCCACTATAATAAGAAGAGTTATAATGCGCAATAATATCATCATCTGTAGGAAAGCTTGATGTACCTACAAATTTCATTGTCAAGCTCAAAATAATCGTTAAGAGTAGCATTGGAAGTTATTTTATTAACTTTACTTTTATATCAATTCACGGACTGCATCAATGTTATTCAAGAAAACTGAAGGAATATATCGTTCTGTTCGTCCCAAGTTCAGAAATGATAGAAAATAAGCAAAATCCAGCTTTATTAAAGCAGTGCACTACCGTTTGCGAGAGACTGGCATTTGCACAAAGAAGCAAAATATATAAGAAAAAATTGAAACATTTGGTTTGGAAAAGTGGACTTCCCCTTACACTAGAATGGATTCATACTTACAACAAAAATTCGACTTATAGACTGCACTTTCCCATATTACTCTTGACACGTGACAATATTTTTGTTCGAGTTATAGAAAATTCAAGTTATAGAACTTCGAGTTAAGGAAGCAGAATTGTATGTATGTATGTACTTTGCTCTCTAAAATCCTGTTGCATTCTTTTTAGTTCGAGGTATAGAGAAATTCGAGTTATAGAAATTCGAAGTTATGGAAGTTTGTCTGTATTTTAAATGATAACTTCTAGTTCAATTTAATATTTAAAGTAAAATAAATATTTAAATTACATAGACACGATATGAGCAAGATTTAAAGGAAGAAATAGACTTATGACGTTAAGAAGATGGAGAAGATTTTTTTCACATCTCCGTATTACATTTTAATCCACTTTGACTGCAGTTCCACTGCAGAATTAACATAAAATAAATTCTTTCGTTTCGTCTTCTATGTTGCTTTGTGTCTTTGCGGTACAAGCATTGAGCATTGGAAGGTCTTTTATCCAACACAAAAAGTGCAGGGACAGCGCACAATGCAGGCGCGCTAATAATAAGTGTTCACTGTTGGTATGGCAGCCTTAGAATGAGAAAATGGCGCATTGCTGTTGTTACCGCTTACCCCTATTTTATTGTTCTTTCCTAATTTTTATTTGTTTATTTGCTGCGCTAAATTTTCTATTTGGAACACATTTACCAATGCGTGGTTAAATCTAGAATTGCTCGTACGAGCAGTTCCAAAGCAACATGGCTTTTAGTGTTTTTTTAGTTTCCTTCTTTTTTGTGCAATTTTAACATTTCTGTAGCAATTTATTGCTTTTTTTAAATGGAGACTGTTTAATACATATTTGCTTCTATATTGATATTGGCATTGTAATTGTCACCCGATGACAATGCGGTAAAATGCGCTAAAGTTCACTCAGCTCAAATATTGCTCCAAATACCACAAAAGTGGCACCAAAAATAAAAAAACAACAAAAAAAAAGTTTTTTTGCCGCAGGCACTTACGAAACGGCCACCAGGGTTAAGTACTTATGCGGCCACATTTTATTATTGGATTAGGGCTGACATTCTTCATACCAAAAAAATTACAGCATTTACATTTGTGTAAGATTTAGATTTCTTCCCTATACAATTGCACATCTCCACTAACATACAAACATTTAGGCATTTAGGTAAATGCCTAAAGGTACTTTTTACTAACAAATCTTAATTTGCATGTTCATTTCTCATATTCAGTAAGAATGTTTAAGTTCATATACAAAGCCATTGCTGCTGTTATAACGTTTTCTATGTTTCTATGTTTACACATATACGTACATGCATATGCGAATGTTCAGCATACACATTTATATATTTTGGATTGTCGTCTAATTATTATATTTTAATAATTACCTTTTTCCTATGTAAAAATAGTGCGTTTAAAATGTTTTTAAAAGTTTTAGAGAAATAGTCGATATAAATGCCTATGATTTTTACTTTGGTAAGTGATTCGTTGTTCCGTTGAATAAAAAAAATCAATATGGATTAAAAGGGCTAATTTATATAAATATAAAACACTATATCTCAAAAATAGTTAATCCAAAATTACCTAAATGCTAGAGATCTTGGGCCAAGTGATCAACTGAGGTGGGGTATAATATAAATGTTTATCGAAATATAGGATATCAAAATAAACTGTTGCCGAAAAAAAACAAACATATAAACCACTATATCTCCAATGTCTTTTTTTTTGTATCTGTTAACTTTTTGTGGAGCATTGGGTCTTTCGGTTTGAATCATCTGAGAATTTTTGTTTATGCATATGTTAGGCTCGCAAATCTGATGTGCCGGTTGTCGTATGTAACGCAGAAGGATTTCTGGAAAAGTGATTATCCCTTGGAGAAGTTGTTCCGTTGATGTTTTGATCCATATTTTAACAATATTTATTTGGTTGAGTTATTCAGGAAGCAGTGATTGATGAATTCATAACTAACAATAACATAAGTAACAATCCGAACCGCCACGCAACCGCCAGCATCGCTCTCGGAATCACTATGCGTACTGAGCCCACTTGCCACGACAATGTAGCAAATCCCCCGAGAGTGATATCTCAAAAGTGGTTCAACAAAATTAAAAAAAAATAAGATGATTCTTGAGAAAAGAAATAAAAAAAATTTTTAGGGTGGGAATTGCTTTTTTTTGGAAATTATTAATGATTTTTGATGGACATATCATTTCACTCAACTATTTTGTTAAAATTTTTTTTTTATAATCTTAGATATATCAATACCTATTTATCTTTTGAATGTTTTTTGCTAAATAACTTTTCTGTTATCATGCATCGTTTTCTCTTGCTATCTTCATTTGAATCAAGATACCTTCTGCTTTTTACAACAAGAACGCACAAATTTTTTGCCATTACTCATACGTTCTTCAAGCCCTCAGCCTGTAAAACCGTTTAATTAATTATTAATAAGTAATAATTATTCTGGGATACCATTCATGATTTTACGCTATACATCCCAATTGTCTACTGAGCCCATAGTAATAGCTATTGTCAGTAGTGGATTGATCTCCAAGCTGACATCATTGTTATATGTTACGGCGGTGCTAAGGTAAATAAAATACTTAACGGATTCGAAATTATAATTGCCAGCATCCAGCTCAACGTCCGAGTAACACCAGTAGTCGATATATACTTCGTTTTGATCTCATTCACTGGTAAGCCCATTTTTACAGATCCCTTTTTAATAGCAACGAAAACGTGTTTAAAGCGATAATTATGGATAGAGGTAGACCGTGCTTCTGGTGAAGCGATAAAGTTGAGGGAGAACTAACCGAGCATGATATATAAGACTTGAGAGGGCAACAGAGGCGTCTGGAAAAATATACTGCATTCGTTAATGGATTGTTATAGACATTTAAATAAATAAGTATTGTAATATCGTATAGCAAAAAGTAAAGAAAACATTCATTAAAATTTTACGATATTGAATTAAGTTTCAATAACTAATGGTAGATTTTTATTTAAAATGAAGTTTAATAGATTTTTTTTTTAAATTTAATGTTGAAAATTTATAATTTTCCTAACTAAAACTAGTTTTGAAATCATTATTGTATTCTTAACCCCATATATCAACGCAAATTATTGTTTGTCTATATCTGTTGCAAAATGTCATTCCAAATTTCCCTCTGGGTTATCCATAATCTTATGTAAATAGACAGACAATGATGTTCCAAAATGTATGAATTTATATGTATTAAACTAATATATGTACAGTTACATGCATATATTTTGTGCATAATTAGACTAACTTTTTAACATTGACGTATTGAACGTCCCACAAAACAAACTAAACGAATGAAGAAAACAAAAAAAATTGCTTGGTTCTGAAATTGCTGCAAATTAAGACTTAAAGGGATTAAGGTGCAAAGTGTGAAAATGGTGAAAACAAGCTTGTCGCATTATGGCAAAAAAATTGGGAAAGAAGCACCAAACAGTAGCAGAGAATAACTTGAAAATAAAGTCAAAAGAAAAAAAACACATTCGTATATAAAAAACAAAAATCTATGAATAAAATCCAGAAGCGACAAAAGGCGAAGAGCAAAAACTCAAGACATGAAATGCAAAAAAAATAGACAAAATCTAAACCAGCAACAAGTAAAAGCATTCGGGCAGACAAAGTGCAAAAATCGTCAATACGATTACACCAACTAACAACGAATAGCACACGTAAGGATGGGAGAGAGAAATGTGCGTGCATTGTTTTTGCTTGGTAAAGCATTATCCAAAGCTTGAATAAGGAACAAATGCGTAGTAAAATTGCTGCAATGCCGTTAAAAAAATTAGTTCACAGGGTTGCTTTAGCAGTTTACGAACACAATCTCATTGCGTTGTACTACTGTATGTACGTGTATGCGTGTATACGAAACAACATATGTACAAAGTATTTGTCATCGTTGAGTAAGACTTAACGAAGAACATTAAAAAATGACGCATTTGCAGATAGAGACAAAATGGAATTTGTTAACCGGCTATGCGCAAGTGAACACATTAGCCTTTTTTTTGTTAAAAGCAGGAAAATCTTCGATGAAAACATTTTATCGTTAAGTTGTGTGGAGAAATACCCGACATACTTTTCTGCAAAGAATTGTGAAAATGGATGACGAAAGTAGCACAAAACACCACAGCTAAGCAATAAAACGACTGCATGCAATGAGTCTAAATAAGCATTCGAGCTGAAAAACGTTCAAATTCGCTTAGCGTTCAAATGTTGGTAACAATGAGCATGAGAAAGCATAACGATGTTATCAATCGCAGGCCCATTGTTTGCTGTGAAATGATAATGCGACTGGGCTTCCTGTCTCTCTCTCCTCCTTTTATCTTTTACGACTTTGAACAGGATAGTCAAATTGTTGCCTTGGCAGGACATTTGTTTTAAGTTCTTGTTTCGTTTCAGTTTTATTGTAAGACAAAATTTTTCTCATTTACCTTTTTCAATGGGCTTTTCTTCTTCTTTTCTCTTTTATCTTTATCAAATAGTCAGTTAAAAAAGAAATAAAAAAAACAACGAATTTAATTTTAAATTTTTCAAAAAATATTTTCATACAGAACTTTTCTATTAGCTCTTTTTTTTTACAGTAGATGGAAAGCATCAGTAGTCACAGTGTGAGACTTTAACCCACTAAAATCACATCTTAAGAAAAAATCGTAAAGATATTCGGGAAGCTTCGTTTCTGTAATTAGGGGAGAGAGTTAAGAACTATTGGCTTGATATCAAGAAATCTACCTTAATCTAAGCCAGGAGACATATTTATGGTGTAAAGGGAAGGGTGGTAGATGGAGAGGAAGCATCTGAATGCCTCTTATCAAAATATAGGTTAGGTGTAGATTAGGGGTTAGGTGTTGAGACGTTGGTGGGTGGGTTATGCAACCAGGTCAGGTACCGTTGGGCGACCGTCACGAAATAGTCGTCTAGCTGATATATTCTTAATACATACAGAGAAAAATTTATCTTACCTTTGGGTAAGCTGAAACACCTCGTGAGATATATGGGGCTAAAATACAATTAGTTTTTATTAAAGTCCGGATTCATCTTTTATTATCTCTTTTGATAACATCTAGTTGTAATAAAATAAGTATCTAAACTGGAAGTGAAAAACCTTTTCTATTGAAAAGGCCCTAATCGAGCTGAATAGAACATTCAATTTGTATATATCAAAAAACAATATGTATTGAAACGTTGAGTGTGGAACAGTATTGTAACTTTTTCAACTGCAAAAACCTTTCACCAAGAACAGGGAATGTTCTAAGAAAGTAGATAACATTTTTATTTATAAAGTGTCTTATGGTCAATATATATTTCTTTTGTCCCAAAGTACTTTGCTATTCTTGAATGAAGCTGTAGTTTCATGAAAATATATTTATATAGTTTAAATATCTTTTGTATCTACCAAAATGTGACATTTTTAAAAAAACTTATAATTCCCTTTACTAACTTTCAAAATATCGTAAACTCAAGTCTCAAGTCTATTTATAGTTGATAGTCTGATCCTTTTAACTCTATATTTACTATACTAAATATATATGTGAAAAAATTATTTGAAGTTAATCAATTAAATTGAAATTGTGGTAAAATAAATTTAAATAGATATTAAATAATATGTCATAAAATGAAGTCTTTTTGTTAAAGTTTTGACAACATTTTAATTTAATGTCAATATTTGGTCAAATAAGTCAAATTGTCAATCTAAATATAATTTGACAATAGAAAAAAAAAATTTGATGGAATCAACTTCAATGCGAATATAAAACCCGTAGCAAAAAGTTAAAGAATTGAACATATAAAAGTTGTTATCTTTCGTTTCTAACAAGGATGACATTTTTTAGGAAATACTTTTTTACTTCCATCTTATATGACAAATAAGCGCAGGAATTCGTTTGAACAAATCATATAACAAATCGAATCCATCATATTTACACGTACGAGTTTGGTAGCTGAAGTATCTGAAACTTCGACTGTGTAACTGTAAACCATAAAACGTGCAGGGAGTGATTAATTTGCTTCAAATATTATTTTTCTATTTTTGCAGTTTAGTTTCGTCTAGTTGGATGGCTTCAGTTATATTGAAATCACTTTGAAACTTACTGCATTGTGATTAAATTCGAGAACTCAAACTTTTCTGATGTGACGTAGTTTTGTAGTTTATGTGAGCATACAAAGTTGTAAACCTGTATTATAAATAATACTATTTTTTGATTATATTTGCAGTTAAGAAGTGAGTACATAGTTCGTTCATTAGTATATAAGGAGAATATATAAAGAGAATATTGTGTCTCTTTATATAAAATTTTATAACAATTAAATAGCACTCTATGTTTTAAAAACTATTTCATTCGTTTCTATTAAATATAACACTTACTTTGTGATAAAGACATATTTGAAATGTCTGATTTAATCAGTTTAATAAATGATGTTGAAAGTTTTTTACTTTTACTAACAACCGGATCTAATCAATGCATTTATTTTTGTAATATTTGGGTAATGAGAAGACAACTCAATATATATAAAAAATTTCAGATTTCCAGTCTCATAATCCATGTGCCTCATTCTGGATTCATGAAGTCTACACATTGTAATGCTACAGAAAAAAGTTTAGGATTTGTTCTCATGAAATTTTTGTTGCAGTTATTTGTTACAGTTAAACACTAGCCAAAACCTGGTAGTGTTGTGTTTTTACTAAAGATTTTCTTTATTAGAGAGATTTTATATAAAATATTTTACATACTATTAATCTCAAAGTGTATATTTGAAATTATTAATTTATTATCCTTACAACGGTATCGGTGCTAAAGGGTCACTGCGTAATAGGAAGTCATACTATGAAACTAGGTCTACCTTATAATGCCTTTTGTCGAGGTTATGGCTCTGAAAATGAGAACGAAACCGTTTTCCACCTTATGTGCCAGTGTCCATCATAGCTAGATGGAATTTAGATCTCCTAGCTCGAAAATATAAATTCTACGGGGTTCCTTTTCTTGCCGATCTAACCAAGTTGTCATCCTGCAAAATTAGAGATTTAGGAAATTTTATCGGACTGTCAGATTGGTTCACCTTTACCTAACGATGGTCCAGAATTTTACGTGGATACCTCTCGTAAAGGCTTAACACCACGGTGTTCTTCACACACGCATCGATAAGTTGCGCCGATGAACGCCGCATTGAAATTCCGAGGAATTCCGCCGGTACAAGCTGAAGTTATGTGCTTGTGCATAACTTCTCACTTCGTGAGGAGTGAGGTGTATATAACAGCTTTGATGATCTTCATGTCACAGCACCCGGTTAGACAAAACACCTTTACCTAATAGGGGAGTCATGCCTTTCAGCATTGGTCGTGCGCTGATCTCTATTCATGGTACTACATCAGGCCATTATTTGTGGCTGTGTGTACTTTCAACACAAGGCCGCCACTCCAACATAATCTAAACTAATCTATCCTTACAAGTAGATTGTGTGCAAATGTGTAAGGTTTCTCTGCTTAGACAAACACGCTTATAAATAGCGATCTGTACTATGTACATATATCATGTTAAAATAGTAAACTAAATTTGTATATATATATGTATAGATATTAAAAAATATTTACTAGGCTATTATATTTAACGATTAGATCCGCAATGTTACTGTAATGCATTTGTTCTAATAAAATATCTAATAAAAGTCAATAGCACACAAATCACGTATTTCATATAGGATTATTATTAGGTTATTCCCACCATCTGCATGTTAACTAAACTTATTTCACATATATATTTCTTATGTTTTAAGAACAGAATGACAAAAAAAAATTTACGAGTTTATCGTGTATGTAAAGAAAATAAACCAATGAGACATGCAACATGTTAAAAATTGAATTAAGTAAAGTGACATTCAGGCTTACATATAAATGAAATTATATAATATGTATAAATAATACGAGTATATAAATGTATTATACAATATATGCTTAGTGGCGGTATCCTGTCTAAAACGTAGTAGGACAACTTTATTTCAAGCATTTGTGCTCGCGTTTTCACGTAGGAAATTATTTAAAATATTCATGAGGCTCTAAGAACTTCAGGAATGTATATATAACACCAAGAAAAATTTGTCAAATTTTTCTTTGGAAATACGTGGAAATCACCATTCACCGCAACAAACTCCTGCTTGGTAGTGCAACGCGCCTCTTTGTACTCCCATTACAGTCACTAGGAGGATGTTTTGCATAAAAAGTGGATTTCTTTTTCATTTTCTGGCTAAAATGAAATTGTTTAAGTTCATTCGAAAAATTCGTGCTCTGCATATAAATTACCACAAAATTTTATTGGTCTTGGCACAGTTCTGTACTTAAGAATTTCCAGTTACAATGTATTCTTGGGGTGGGGGTAAATTATTTTAAGGTTAAAATTACATTTTTTTAATTAACAAACATTTCTGCTTTGTAACGATTAAAAAGGAGCTCGATAATGACAGACAAGAGACTTAAATGGACAAAACGTAAAATAATTATGTACAATATAGCATGAAAATAAATTAACTTTGAGTTAATTGAAGCTTGAGTACCCTTTACACAGACTTATATAATTTTAAAGTAGACGAGTTAAGCTTGAGTACCCTTTACACAGACTTATATAATTTTAAAGTAGACGAGTTAAGCATGTATAACTCCTAAGAATGATGTTTTAGACTAGCAATGATAAACTGTTGTTCACACCGACACATTTCTTTCGTCCAAACAAAGTTTTTGTGTCTCAATAAAGAAAATTCATAAGTATATGGTTATACTTATATGGTTATATGGTTATTATGGTTATTAAACAAGCCAAAAGGGCAGGGTTGCAGTAAGAATACTGAGTTTTAATAGTTTAGTAGTCTTTTTAATATATTTTGAAAACAAATTTTGAGCCAACATATCATAATTTGCATTCGAACAGAAACCCATTTTAATCGTTTTATATGTGAATAAAATGAATATCTCGGTTTCAGCACTGTTTCTTGTTTCAAATCATACAAACATGTCTCATATATCGGTTTGAAGGGTAATAAGTATATTCCGAAACACGTTTTACTTTAAACTTTTGGGCGATGAGTTCGAAACCTTTGGATGGTGTTAGTTTCATTCATCATGACGTCCGCCCATGGATTGGCCACCTCCAAAATCCTTATGCCAGCTGCCGTAACAGGGGAATTTTTCATATAATAATTATCCCTTGAAGTAATTATACCATTGTTGTTATTGTCCATGTTTAAATATCGATTGGTTGCTAAAAGTCAAAAGGTGATGGGACAAACGACTGTAAGCAAATAATGTTTATATAGCGAGACACCCGCTTGTTGCCGCACCTAACATGGAGAACAGACGCAACGATTTGTAAGTGGGTTGCCGCTGGTAGAAGCTCAGAAGGGTTGGACGTTGTCTATTTCGCCTTGCCATTTATACTTCATTGAGCTCTTAGACCAGATATACTGGAATGGTCGCAAGGGAGCTCTCTCTCGTATTAGCCCTGACCCAAATTCAAACACGAATTAGGTACCTTATCTTTATTTGGGTTGCTCAATTTACCAGGATGCACCAGTCAAGAAAGTAAGAGTAGAAATTGTGCGCAGTCGACTAGGGTAACAGGAAACTCCGAATGGCGACTAAATCCTGAACGGGTGCAAACGATTTGACTTTGCTTTTGTTATCAGCAAAATAAAATGTGTATAGCACGGATACTTCAATGTAACGGACGTCGCGTTTTGATAACAGATTTTGGTAAATTTTAATATTACGAGCAAATTTACTACTGCTATATAAGGCGACATATATGGTTTTTAATATAATAAATATAAAAGTATACAAAAACAAATGCTCTTTATGTCGAGAACTAAGCTATATGTGCTTCAATTACTTCTATTACAAGTGGTATTTTGAAAGAAATTACATATGATGAAATTATAGATGAATTAATAAATTATAATTTTTAATTTATAATCTTTAAAAATGCAACAATATTTCTAGCTGTGGTTTGGATAAAGAATGGATGGATGGCTCTAGATAACATGTGCTACACTCATACTTGATAATTTTTTATTATTCAACTTAATCTATTGATGAAAGATACACAGGTTTAACGTATTCCACAGTGTTTCCGCAAAAAGGTTGAAATACTGAAATATTCCTTAGGATTTGTGATGAAAATCTATGAATGACAGGTCACATGCAATTACTAATGGGTAACAAGTTATTTCAGTTCTAGTGTTTAATGGTATACGTCTTTTCATTCAAAAATTTCGTTATTAAATCCCTTGACTAATACTACAAAGGTTTGATTTTAATATTTTAAAACGTTTTTAGATCAAAATCTTATCCGTATATAAATAAATTAGAACAAGTAGCAACTACTTTTTTATTGCTTCTTATTTACTTACTAAATAATAATATTGACTTTGTTACTTACCTATGCTCATGAGGGAAATAAATTTGTTTACTTTAGAAAGGCTTACATTCACACTTTTCCATTTGAAGTAATTATTTTATGTAATTAAAAAGGGTCAGTATACTTGTGAATAAATTTAGATGCCAGTGTCAAAGAACTGTACAACTTTTCCAATAAATAATAAAATATATTTGATGGCGTGTGAATTTATATATGTAGGCATATTTACAAAGCAAGAGGTAAAGAAAGTGAAAAGTAAACATACAAAATTATTAACAAGAAATATGCTATATATGTAAACAATAATATAATAATACTTTCTTTTAATTTTATAGAAGTCAGTGACCTGAATGTGTACACATTTGATTTGTGCATAATTTATAAATGTGTAAGAACTATCCTTTAGGGGTTGCTGATAGATTATCTGATGACCTACTCTACTATTCCCATATGACGAAACCATGTGTAATAAGAGTTTTGTCTCTGCACGAAGGCAAATGATGCCATTGATATCTGCGTCGAATATTAGAAAATCTTCAACAAGAGAGATGGTTGGTTGGTTGGTTGGTTGCAGTGGCAGGTCATAAGATAACTTCAAATGTACCTCAATTAGCGATTTTTCGCCGTTTTGTTACCACATTCCTCGCAAGAACCCTAGTATAGAAGAGTAGAGACTAAATCCATCCCACCGAATTTAGGTAATTTAACAGGTCTTTCATCCTTACCATTGAGCAGTCTGATAAACTATCACAAAAGTATTTTCCTAAGAACCTATATCTTCTGGATGCTAGAGCTGGGCATTCACAGAGAAAATGTATTATTGTTTCTTTCTCCCGCGGGTTTCCACAACTTCTGCAGTGAGAGTTATGGGGAATACGCAGTTTCTCTGCGTGAGTTCCTAACCACCAATGACCAGTAAGAACCGCGATAAGCCTTGCAGTGTTTACGCGATCTTTTTTGATGAGTTCCAGAGATTTATTTTTATTATAAGTGGGCCACGTTAACCTGGAAGTTGCACATGACCTTAGTGCTTTCCATCTGTTATTGGCGAGTTGCAGAAAGTAAAGAAAGGTACTTCTTTTGATGGTCTCCAGGGTAATATAGACTGATACCGCCAGTGACGCATCTAGGGAGGCACCAGAGCGGGCTAAACTATCAGCTTTCTCATTCCCTACGATGTTCCTATGCCCAGGAACCCAGATGAGTGTGATATCGGCCAACCGGTTTAGCTCGTCGATTGCTTCTCTACATTCTTTTACTATTTTTGATTTTGTTATAAAGGATTCAAGAGCTTTAATTGCTGCCTGGCTGTCAATAAAAATAGCAACACTACATCTGTTCTCGATGTGGCTTGCAATTTGCCGACAGGCTTCTTTTATTGCTAGGATTTCAGCCTGAAAAACCGTAGCTTCATTAGGTATCCTAAGAGAGATATTTATATTTTTAGATGGTGCGAAGATTCGTGCTCCTGCCCCACCGCTCATTTTCGAGCCATCTGTATATATTGAGATATCGTAATTTGCTTCGAAATTTTTCCTTTTCCACTCATTTCTTGAAGGGAATATTGTCTGGAAGTTCCTTTCGAAGTCTATACACGGATTCAGATAATCCGATGTCATCCTATACAGACAATTTGGCACTGTACCTAGAATCCGACTATGTCCATATGTTCGTTCTAACCATACGCCTGTTACTTTCAGTCTTACAGCGCTATTACAAACCATGTTTTTAATGTGAAAATCAATAGGTAGCAAATGCAGCATCACATTTAGGGCGTCCGAAGGAGTCGTCCTAAAAGCTCCTGTGATGCCTACACATGCCGTCCTCTGAATTCTGTTAAGTTTGTCGATATTATAGCTCTTGTTTAGAGCCGGCCACCATACGACAGCACCATATGTGAGAATTGGTCGTACAATTGCCGTGTACATCCAGTGGGTAATTTCGGGACGAATCTCCCATTTTTTGCCAAACATCCTCTTGCAAGAATAGAAAGCTACACATGCCTTCTTGATACGAAGATCGACATTGTGTTTCCAGTTTAACTTACTATCCAACAGAATTCCTAGATATTTGGCTTTTTCCGATAGTTTTAACTGTTGCCCGTTTAGTGAAGGCAACCTGAAAGCTGGTATTTTGGTTTTAGTAGTAAACAGCATCATTTCAGTTTTTCCTGGGTTAATACCTAGTCCACAACCTGTGGCCCAGGTACTTATCTTAACCAAGGCCCTTTCCATAATGTCGCTAATTATGTTAGGGAACATACCTGACACTAGAATAACCACGTCATCCGCGTACGCTACTGCTTTCACACCTATCTTATCTAGAATATTAAGAATATTATCCACGACCAGCAGCCACAGTGAAATAACCCCTCCTTGTGGCGTACCCCTGCTGACGTGCTTCGTTTGTGTTATGCTGCCTAGCTTTGATTGAATAATCCTTGTTTTAAGCATAGTAATTATCCAATTTTTAAGCTCTTCCTCTAAACCTATTCTGGAAAGTGAGTCATGAATAGCTTTATTGCTTACATTGTTAAAAGCTCCTTCAATATCTAAGAAGGTTGCCAACGAGTATTGCTTAAAATGAATCGATTTTTCCACAGTACGAATAACCTCATGTAGAGCTGTTTCCGTAGATCTACCCTTGAGGTAAGCATGCTGGGATTTAGAGATTGGAAAGCGTTCTACCTTTTGTCTTAGGTAGAGCTCTATTACCCTCTCCATTGTTTTTAGTAAGAATGAAGTTAGGCTAATCGGCCTGTAATCTTTGGCGGACTCATGTCCGATTTTGCCTGCCTTGGGTATAAAGACTACTTTAACCTGTCTCCAACTAAGTGGTACATAACTATATTTAAGACACGCTTTGTAAATTTCCCCTAACCATGGAACCACTAAGTCTTGTAGTTTTTGCAACATAATAGGGAAAATACCGTCCAGACCTGGCGATTTATAGGGACAGAAACTGTTAATTGAATACCTAATTTTTTCCGCTGTGACTATTTCTTCAGTCATCTGTGATGATGTGCTTGCCAAGGTGATTGAACCGTTTTCTCTAGCATCATCGTTACAGTTTGGGAAATGAGTGTCTAATAGTAATCTTAGTGTCTCAGCAGAGGTTTCAGTCCATGTGCCGTCCTCTTTCTTGAGATAAGAAGGATTTGCACTTTCCTTGGATAAAACCTTGCTGAGCCTAGCAGAGGATGAGGTTGATTCAATTGACTTACAAAATTCCTTCCAGCCATTACTTTTGGCCTTCCTGATAGCTTTCTTGTAAGCGAGATATATACTATCATTAATTCGAAGAGCTATACCTTTGTATAGTTTAAATGATCTATTCTGTTTTATTATTAAAGGTGGAACCCTCTTTATATTAGAATTACCTCATATTACTCAAATATCACTTTTAGGTACATTTCTTTTAACTATTCGGCTTTGACATTCGCGTTGGATGTTAGAGACTTCTCAACAACAGATACTGGCGGTAATAATCCCAGATTTTTTCATTTTTAATATATCCATATTCTGTCAAATGTTGGAAGCTCTCCGATATTCAATTTGTTGCTATTCCTAATAATAATAATATACTTACTTGTAAATATGAAATGAATAAATTAATTAAAAATTACTTAAGCCACTGCTATTATAAAATTAAATTTTAAAATTAAGTGTTTTTTAATAAAGTTTAAACTTTCTTCCAATTATCTGCAATTATGAAGTTTTTTAATTAAAAGCAACTAGAAACACATAATGTATTTATAAAAAATTAATATAAAATCAAAGTAGATTAAGTTTGCCTGAATTTCAGATATCCTTGCTACTTATAATGTCCTTGTTAATAATCCTATGCGTTCTAATTTCCTCCCCATATACATGAAATTTCCTTGCACGTCCTCCAACTGAAGATGAAAGCGTGCTGTTCGTAACGTGATACACAATTTCCTGCACCTCACAAACCCACGAACAAAGTCCAATGATACTTTTATAATCAAAATTTTCGAACAGAAGTCAAGAGTCGGTGGTGTGCAATGAGGAGCACGAATATCGATAAAACAAGCAAAAATGAAAAAAGTTTCGCATTATTAACCTTTGCATTGCCATTCGAATTATTCTTCCTTCCACTTTTTGCCAATTTATCCTTACTTTTTATTGCAACGGAACCGGCAATTTGAGGTTTCATGTTTATTGTTTTTTCGGAAACGCGTGTTTACCGCCGTTTAACAATTCAAATTTTTTCGTACCGTATTGTTGTGTGACGCCTTGGCGGAGCGCATAAAGTCGATGAGATTTGGAAGCTTATAAATTTTATGAGTTAATAGAAACCATTTTCATTTTCATTGTATTTTCATTATTCATACACATTATATTTTGATATATTAAAAATGGAAAATTTTCTGAAGGAAACAATATATTTAAGCGCGAGCTATAAACTTACAATAAATTTTTTATTGAAAATTCTATTCTTAAAATGTATATATTTTTATGATCATTTAATAGTTGTCTCTTTAGAATTTTATTCCATTCATTACAGACGTTTATCACGAAGGTTTGTCACTCTTCTCATTCTAACCTTGCTTCACCGATCATTGATGAGGGACAGAACCGAGGTTGTTATACTTCCATTAACTGATTTTTATATGTTCTTGCATGAAAATTAAAATTTGAACAACTAATAATGTATGTGAAGGTTGGGGCAATCATATCAGGAGAAGGAGTGCATCTATTTTCAGTGAAAACAATTTATATTTTTTCATGACAAACTTATAAATTATTTTTGGAAAACTAAAAGCAAAGTTAAAGTAATTACATTCCAAAGTCATAATTTTCGTATGCAAATGTAGACCTTTAGTTTGCATTAAGAAAATATAAGTTTATTTATATATAATAAACTATAAAGAAAAAGACCTTCACTTTTATTAATATATTTTATAAACGATATTGAGAAGTTATTTTACACAGTAGTGAGGTATTTATTTTTAATTAATTAAATTTTTTTGCTGACTACACAGCCGTTTCGAGTATTGGCAAATACCCATCTCCAATAGATTTTTCGAAAATAATTCTGATTTATTTATTTGTCAATAATTTTTTAGACTGTAAGTACCGGGGCTTAAATGTGAATACCCTGTCAAATGTAACGCTCAGAGTCAATGTTCACTTGCTGTTTTATATATTTACGAAATCATAAACCAGCCATAGAATAATTGAATTAATTATTGTTTTATAAAAGTTAAATTTCAGGACTAATATTTTAATAGAGATATTATATATTGCATATCTTTATATCAAGGGTTCGTATATAAAAGTAACAACCTTCACTTCCATTAATATCCTTTATACGCGATAAGAAGATTTGTATTATTATGTCTTTAGTATTACCTTTTTTAATATCATCTTATATTCATTGATATCTTATATATACTTTAACTATTATTTTTCGGAAACACTACATTAAAATTTTTTTATACAGTCAACTACCTATATCAAAATAAACTTAGATAAAATCATAAAAGAAGAAAATCTTTACTTTTATCAATATGCTGCTTTTGGTTTCTGGAAATAATATTTCAAATCATCTTAAATATTGTCACATGTGCTTATTCTTATAGGTTGATGTCCTATATATACTTTAACTTTTAATTCTTCGAAACACTATATCAAAATTTGTCTATAAAGTCAACTATATCAAATTAATCGCTGTTACTTACTACTTACAGCTAATAAGCAAATAAAAATATTTGTATGCATGGAAGTTATTTCATTTATATTCTGGAGTTACGAGTTATATTAATTAATACTTATTTTTTGGGATGGGATGACTTCGATTGTGATCTGAATGCTCGTAACTATACTTTCCACATTAAGTATTTTATTTTAATGAACTTAATAAGTGGTTGGAATGTATAGGAGTCTCTCGATCAAGAAAATCACTTCGGCACAAAATTATGGATAATATCACATAATCAAGACAATGCACTGTGAGTATTTGACAGAAAAATGTTTCGTTAAATACTTTATCCTCTATAGATAGGTTACGATGGTCGCATTTAAATGAACCATAGGTTCACATGAAATTGGGACTTTTCAGCAAATAAATTGCAAAGAATGTAACTGGTTTCATTATATCCAATATCATATCAAACCAATAGGTTTCCATCCTCACCAAAAAAAGGTATAATACTATAATAGTATGAGTACTATAATAGTATGAGAAGCCTGATACAGTTATAGATCCCTTTAATTGAGTAAAAATTGTTAAGAATCTACAAAATCAAAAATGTAGGGTGCATTTTTAAAGAAGGATGCTACTATTATTAACTTCCCTAACTTCCCTAAAAATATGAGATTCGGATAAAAATAACAGTGAATTACATGTTTAAAAGCAACAACATTCTGGTGCTTGAGTTGTTTGAGTTCTAACATTCTTCTGTTTTTGTTTTAAACTTATACTTATAATAACAATGCTTGAACACAATAATTGAATCCAATACTTTTGCGCATTTTGGGTTATTCCATCATACTCAAACATTAGTATTCTTGGAACTCTAAACCACAACCACAAATGTCTTAAATAATAAATAAACATCCCGCGCATATTCTCAAAATATCTCCAAGACTCCCTGAATGCAAAGTATACAACAATTAAGATGTATACATATATTGTGTATTTTATTAAGCTTCAAAAATATAATATTTTGTGATTTAATAATCTTCGCCAGTGA
>NC_051847.1:52777451-52783058 GCF_002237135.1 Teleopsis dalmanni
TGTGTATACTATTTTAAGGAACTTGGACTTGAACTCTTACGAATTATTTAAAGTACAAATATTTACTAGTACTTGTGTTTTATCAGTATTATAAAAAAATTAAAAAAATGTTTTGCATTTGTTTATAAACAAGTGTAGTCGTAGATTAGCGCCACAAAAGTTGAATAAGTACAAAAGACCTTGGTGTCAACAAAAAAGTCAGTTGATATTAAGGAGTAGAGTAACATGTATGTATAGAGAATTTAAACTACTTAACAAATTTGTTTCAAGACTACCTCAGTTTCTTTCTTTACAAAGTAAATATCGAAAATATTTTTTAAGTACAAATATACTCGGTATCAATAGTAAAGTACAGTAACTTATATGTACTTATATCGAAACATTCCTAACGATGTTGTTAATAAAGAAGCTAAGTTTTCTAATTACAGTGAAAAGTCTTTTAACGGACACCACTTATGAGTTTCTAAAATAAAATGTTTACCTTTTATTATTTGATATAACTTAAATCTTTTTGGGTGGACAATCCTCTTGATCTCTGGAGGCTGTTTCATTATTTACTGGTTATTTACTGGGCTAAATTGCTTGATCCATTTTGTCCGTTTTTAGCTACAGGATGCTTTAGAAAACTTTACTCAAAAAAAAATCGGCTAAAACTTAACAAATGTTTATGAAGATGTTTTAATGTACCTTTAAGTAACTCAAAAAAAAAAGAAATCCATTGGTAACAAATCGCATGATCTTAAAATATGAAATTACACTTTCGTGTAATTTTTTTTCACAACAAAGCTCTAATACTGCAGCTTATGTTACCGTTTCATTAAAACCGATTACATTCCAAATTCAAATTAATAATTATATGACTGTAATAGTTAAACTTATATTACACAGCCGTTATATATTATAAAGTACGGCCTTATGAACAAATGCTACACCATATAATGACTTTTTGTTAAATAAGATTCTCTTAACAGTTACCAGCGGATTTTAACTGCACCGGATCTAAAAATTTATATGTTGACAGATCCACTAAGGGAAAAATGAGTTCCAACATTGAGAGCATTCGTCGCCATTTTTGTAGTAAGTTTTCTTATTTTTAACATATTCTGCGGTTCTGTGAAATAACAAACTTTAAACTAAGGACGTGTGCGAGTATGGCTAAGTTGATGCTAAACCAAATGGGAGATTTTTTGGGATTTTTTGCACTGCACACATTTAGCCATTTATCAATACGTGTCGACACATGGCTATATTATCGGCATAACTTAGAATTTCCCTGATTTAGAACGCAACTTAGCCTAACTCGCATACGTCCTAAATATATGATACCATTTTGGCAGCATTTTTGAAAATTTATTACTGAAATAGTGGAATGATATATATATGGATAACTATTAAAAGTTGATTAAAATAAATGTAGCAATAGAAAAAGTACATTTCGAAATAACTGATTAGTTCTCCCATAACACACATAGCATAAAACAATATAATTCACAATTTAAAAACGCCCATAACAAAGAAGTATTACAGGACACCGGTGCATCATAGATAATATTTTATTTTTTTTTGATTTTTTTTGTTTTTCGATCCGCCAAAGTTAAAGCTATTTGACTCTAAAAACTCTATATATAGATTATAAAGTATTTATAATACCGTTGGAAAAATCTATGTTGCGTTACAAACACCTTAACAAAATCAATATACCATATAATCATATTATTTTGAAGAGTGTAGAAGAGATTAAATTAATACAAAAATTAATTTTATTCTCTTGAATTATCATTTCTTATTGACTAAAAGACTCTGCTTTAAAATTTATACTTCTCATACTTCTCTACCGAAACTACCAATGACAGTGCAAAAACATTGTTGTCATTTGGAGCAGAAAAGGTTAGTGATTTTTAATTTGGACTGATAAAAATTTGTTTTGCTTAAACATTTGCAAATCGTATTCAAATGCTTTGATAATCAAACGATGACTTTCAAAAAACAATCTATAATTTTGTTATAAATTTGAAGAGATTTAGTATACTAAATACAGTCCGGTGTGTGTAGTACGAAAGATACTTTAAATTTTTAATTCTACTAAAAAGAGTCAAATACAAATATTTAATTTAAATAAATTTTTCAAATAATATTCAAAACTTTAGTACAAGTAGAGAGAAATATAAGTTAAAGTTAATAAAACTTGATGTTTAAGTTTAGTTGACATCTTCACTTTAACTAAATGTAAAAAGTATAATATATTTTAATAAAATAATTAAATTTAAAAATTTATAAGAGAGTATATAAAAACTGAAAAACCAAATATTTTTCAAATTAAATAAAAATACAAATGAATTTGTTAATACAACTTTCACAGCAAAATTAACAAAATTCTTGAAAAATATGCGAACATAAACGTCAAGTACGGTTTTGGGTCAGTTGGTTAAGGAGCACTGACTTTGAGCTTCAAATTTGACAGGACACGAGTTCGATTCCTGATACTTGCAGTCTCAAAAAAAAAAAAATTATTTATAAATAATAAAATACAAGAATTATTTTCAATACCACTGATGATGGGTATTTGAAAATATTTGAAACAGCTTATGGTCAGCCAAAAATTCAATTAATTAAAATAATATAAAAATGAATTTTTGTTGTTGTAGTTTACTACTGTTCAAAAAACCTCTTTATAAAAATACAATTAAATAGTACAGAAAAAAAAAAAATCGTAATTCATATAATAAATTAACTTTATGGAAAGGTTTTTATGTAATTTCTGTTTTTTTGAGTTAAATAAAAGCCGGCATTATTATCATTGTTATCATTATTTTGATATATGTGAAAGTTTTTAAAAAGTAATTATTTTTTTGCATTGATAAGAGAAGCGTGCCAATTACTTCGCTTTTTTACAGTTTAGTAAAAAAAATTATTTTTGTTATGTATTAACGATAAGAGAATTATTTGTTGTTTTGTTGTCGACGCAACGAAAATGCTAATATCATACAATCTTTTTAATCATTTCTAATTAAAATTTTTTATTTTGATTTAACAGTAGTAAAAAAAACTATTATACTATAGACAAAATATTCTTATCTAGTCTACCGTATAGTATCTACACCTGCGCGAGTGATATTTGTTTATGATTATCACTTGTCTGGCTGACTACTTAAATTGTAGTGCCCGAAATTAAATTATCGTAAATATTTGGTATAACTATTTTAAAATACGTAAATAAATAAACGTGTATGTTATGCAAATAATCAGGTTATTATTAAAAAGTTTTGTTGATTTTTATTGTGAGATTAATAATTATCAAAATTAATTCGGACTATTCTCGCGATTATATTGTTCTGACTAGTTTGGTTGGCTTTTATTCAATACCATTATTACAAATTAATTTATTATTCTTGCTATTCATATAATTAAAATATATAAATTAAAGCCTTAATTTTACCAAGCTCCCGACTACTAAGTACCACATTAAAAAAAAACAAATAAAAAATTCTGAAGAAATTTTTGATCATTTCAATACTCAATACTGAGTTACTTTTTCCACTACGGTAAATGCATGTAAAGCTTTTTCTTTTATTCTCAAAAATTGTAAAATTCTTACATTATTTACATTAACAGAAAACTGTACCTGTCATCTAGCGAGAATTAGTATATGCCATTTTTATATTGATTAGACACAGAGCGGTGAAGTGGTAGACACGCCATCTATTATTGTTATTTTGTATACAAAATTTGCAAATTTTAAGTCCGATATTTACAGAACTAGGCTATATAGACATATAATAAAGTGAAAGGAGTTTTAAAGAGTATTTTATATAAAAAATTTGTGGCATTCTGAAAAACTGCAACGTACCGAAATTCTAAATAAATTTTAGTAATTTCATATGTAAATTATAAATTCTTCACTAGAATTCCCCTTTTGCGTTTTAATGTATTACTATTAAAATAATTTATTTATTTGTATTCATCTCGGAAATTATTTTCGCAGTCTGCGCTAATTACTTTATTGAATAATAAAAATTTTAATTGTTTGTTTAACTTTTTAACAATATTATACACCATTGAACTTTATATATATTTTCTATCTTATCTTATACCTTATATTCTTATAGCTAAAATGGCATCTGCTGAGGCACTGTTCCTGATCACAGCTATAATTGGCTTAATTTATTTTTGGGTCAAACATAATTATAGTTATTGGCAACGTAAAGGTATTCCGTACTTAAAACCGATTCCATTTATTGGTAACACTAAATCAATATTAACGTTGAAAACGAGTATCGGGTTGATTGCGTCAGATGTCTATAGTGATAAAACATTGAGCGATGCGGCCGCTGTAGGAATATACAGTTTCCATAAACCTGGATTAGTTATACGAGATATTGAATTAATAAAATCAATTTTAATCAAGGACTTCAATAAATTTTCAAACCGTACAGTAGCTTGTGATCCACATAATGATCCACTAGGATCGAATAATTTATTTTTCGTTAGAAATCCAGAATGGAAAGATATCAGAACAAAACTATCACCAGTTTTTACAAGTGGTAAAATAAAACAGATGTATCCACTTATGGTTGATGTAAGTATTAAATGCATTGTTCTATATAAAAATACTTATATTGATTTTGAATTTATTTTTCAAAAAGATTGCAACAGAATTGGAAAATCATTTGACATCTTATAAGAAAACCAATAATTCCTTTGTAACGGAAGTGAAGGAGATCTGCGCAAATTTCACTACAGATCTTGTCGCCACCATAGCATTCGGTTTACGTGCCAACAGTCTCAAAAATCCAAATGCCGAATTTCGTCATTATGGAAGAAAAGTATTTCAATTTAATTTGTTTCGCGCATTTCATTTCTTCGTTATAATATATTTACCGAAATTAGTTAGCTTTTTCCGTGTAAAGATATTTTCTACAGAATGTGCAAATTTCTTGCGTAAAACTATTAATTATGTCATATCAGAACGTGAAAGCAGTGGAACCACTCGCAATGATCTTATTGATATTTTGGTATCCTTGAAAAAGGAAGCTCCAGATGCACAAAGCCTATATAGAGCTAACAATAATGAATTCTTAGTGGCTCAAGCTGCTGTATTTTTAACTGCAGGGTTTGAGACATCATCTTCAACAATGTCTTTTGCACTTTATGAATTATCGAAGAAGCCAGAATTACAAAAGCGTTTACGTACAGAAATTTGCAATGCATTCTTGGTTGAAAACGGAAAAATATCTTATGAAAATATTCAAAATCTTCAGTATTTGGGAATGGTTGTAGATGAGATTTTGCGCATGTATCCTGTATTACCATTTTTGGATCGCGAATTTAACAAAGCTAAAGATGAGTCAGATTTTACTCTACAACCATATTACAATTACGCATTACCCAATGGCATGCCAATATACATTCCAATATATGGAATACAACGTGATCCAAAGGTATAAAATAATTTTCCTATATTATAAACTTTTTGATTTTACATAATTTTGATTTTAGTATTGGCCGAACCCAGATGTTTTTGATCCAGAACGGTTTTCACCAGAAAACAAAAAAAGTCATACTCCCATGACATATTTTCCATTTGGAAATGGACCACATAATTGTATA
>NC_051847.1:52783158-52804949 GCF_002237135.1 Teleopsis dalmanni
ACTCATTTTACAGATTTGCTTATATATAAATAAAGTTTTAATTTAAAAAAAAATAAAAATATTAACAATATTAACAAAATACAATTCAATTTATTGTCATTTCCTTCTTTCATATAATACAAAAAATTTTTCTTTGTCATATCGATCAACTACATAATGGTATTTTACAGAACAGAAATTGATAAAAACGGCACAGAAATTGATAGGAGCGTTTCTTTAAGCTCTACACGTTCAGCAAATTCAACAAAACTAAACTCTGGTTCTCAAAATAAAAACACAACCGTGAGGTGGGAACTGTAAAATTCTTTAAAAAGAACGTATTTATTTAAACTTCTCTTCCTCCAAGGTTTGTAAACTCAGCTGCGTATATTGAGAAATTTTCAGAAATGACCTCAAGCAATAAAGAAGATATTTGTCCTCTGGTCGATACGAAGAATAATGACATCGTGTCGTGCTTGGAGAAACCTACGAATTATGTTCCAGGGCTTACCAACTCAGCTGAATATATTGAGAAAACTTTAGAACTAATTCCAAACAATAAAGAAGAGACTTGCACTTTTGTTGATATGAAAAAAAATATTTCAGTTTGTGTGATATGACGCGAAAGTGTGCTTCCACGTGTTCTAATTACAGGCTATGAACAGTTTAGAACCAACTTCAGGTAATAAAGAAGAGACATGCTCTTTTGTCAATATGGAAGATAATGATATTGTGTCTTCCTTGGAGATAACAATAAATCCTATTTCAAGATTTGTAAACTCAGCTGCATATATTAAGAACATTTTAGAACCGACTTCAACTAATAAAAAAGAGGTTAATTCTCTTCTCAATATGGAGGAAAAAGATATCATTCCTCCCTTAAAGATACCAACAAATCGTCAACTTTCAAGTACAGCTTTAAGATATGACAGAGACAGTAATAAAATATATGGAGATGCTAGAAATCCTGAATTGGCTTATACACAGTGGCTAGAACAAAAGAAGTAATACATTAAAACAAAATGAGACTAAATTTACTTTAAAAATAGACATAAAATTTGATTATATTTCTGTTAATTTTTCATCGGTTAATATTTTTTACAGCAAACTTTTAACGGACCGTACTATTAAACAAAAACAATTAGAGGAGGAAAAACGTAAACGTAAGGAATTGCAAAATAGTGTTTCAGCGACCAAAGTTCAGGAATGGTTCAATAAAAAAAAACATGCTCATGCCTTAAAGAAAATTCAAGAGTCACGTAACTTACTTACGGATATAAGTAAGAAAGAAAACATTATTTTAAAAGCAATGCAATCAAAAATCAAATTTTTAGAATGGGAATGTAATAAGGAAAGAGAAGAAAAACAAAAGCGTTTACTAAAACAAATAGAAATAAATAAACAACGTAATGAAATAGAAGAGAGAAAACAAAAAGCAACTGAAGCATGGGAAGCATGGATAACGAAAGCTGCTAAAAAACCTAAGCCCGTACCATTAAATAGGGGTCTTGACTCATTACGTGGTGCAGTATCTCATAGTTATGTTAATCCAAACCAGTGGCAAACATAAGTTACTAACTATTTATATATCTTCGTATTGTTGTCAGTTAAGCCTTTAACTTTTTTCAAATATTATCATAAAGTTCATATTATTTTTCGATACAAATTATCAACAGATTATAATTTGAAATTTAATTTTCTATTTCTATTTGTTATATTGTTTTATAGTAGATTTAAATAAAATAATTTTTTTAATTTGAATTAATTCTAATCTATGCTCGTTTTGTTATTGAAGTTATTAGATTTTTAAAGAGGTTATTGAGTGATAATACAAAAAGAATCAGAAAACTTGCTCTCGCTATAGATTTTTTGCTTTACTACATTTGAACAATATTGTATACAAATATGAGTAGAAACCTACATTTATTAACTGTGGACCAATAACATAATCACTTTACATTTCTATGGGTCTATTGGAACAGACTATTCCAATAGTTAAATTCGTAACTATTTACAAAACGCGAAATAATGATTCACCACTACACTCAAAGCAGTGCAATAAAAAAGATGAAAAAACTTCCGAAGAATATGAAGAAAAATGTGATCAGTTTTTTGGGATGGCAAGGGAGTATAATTGATAGATTATATACTTCATAGAGTGTCGTACTATAACTAGATTTTACTATATATGTAAGTATAATATTGAATAAACTGAAAGTCACAACTACCGAATCCAAATTCTTAAAGTAAATTTTGTTTCACTAACACAACTTATAGGGACTAACTTCGCTAGTTGCTTTAGTTTACGAATTGCATTTTAAACTGATTTTTGATCCTCAACTCTGATATACCTACAATAGGTACACATTCTGACAAATAAAGTGATATCTGTCGTAAATAGTTATTTTGAAGATTATAGTGAAATTTAGTATCTACTTATTTCAAAATTTGAAAAAATGGCAACAGAAATATTTTTCGTCCACCAAATTAATGACTAAAACGAACCCTATTCTGAAAGGTATAAAGCTATTGATGACGATTTAATCGAAGAAATGAGGTTCAAGTATAAAGATTTATTTTGTGTAAATTTTATCACCATTCCTATTTAAATTTAAAATATTTTATAATAATATTTAATAATAAATTTTTATTTTAAGACATGTTTTTTCCATCAATGATAATAATATTTAATTTATTTTCTGCAAAATATATAATAAATATACAATAGGTATATTTTTACCTGAGCTTTAAACTAATTGCTCTTAGATTATTTAGACAAATATTTGCATGTGAACATCATCATTGCATACTTTCCTTATCCTTATAAATATTGTAAATAACCTCGGACAAATACAATTGCAATATATTTCCAATGTAAATGCCTAAAATACAAACTAAAAAATTCCGTAAATGTATATATGTGTAAATTCTCACTGGATTATTATTCGCTTCCTTGCATCTAAACATCATAAGGTAGAAATGTATTTTATAGATTATTTTTTCTTAGCTTTTTTTTCTTTGCACTTAAAACAATTGCTCTTATAAATATTCTAACCTGAAGAGCTAATTTAATCCTTAAAGCAAAAGTCAAGGTCTCTTTTTATAATATTGGGTAAATTTATATCCTTGCATTTGATGCACAACTATTATTTTATGCATTGTCATATATTTAGTTAAGGCTGAATGGATTCTTTTTGTTTTGAGAATTTGGAAAATTTTTCTTTTTTAAGTATTAAAAACAGGCATTGAATGACACAAAAGCATCCTTGCGCTTAACAGTTTAGAGTGAGGTAATGTTTAGCCAAATTTATATATATGTAAATATATATATATATATGTATATTAATTTTTGTAAAAAATACATAATTAAATTAAATTTAATATATTTATTAAATAAGAATAAGAACTTCAAATTTAATATACATAATTTACAAAAATTAATAAATTATATATATATTTTAAAGTCAGTGCACTTGAGCACTTTTGCTCTCTATTAACTGCGAGGTTTCTTCATAACCTTCCTCTACGCCTTGACTGGATTGTTGTTTTTTTTTTTAATATTCAAATATAATTTTAACATAAAATATTATTAAAAATAAAATAAATAATTGATTTAATATTATTCATGTCATGAAAGATCTGTAATCATATAACATATATGTAGATAGTCTATTGACGATAACTGTCATATTCATTATCAAAAACAAAATACAGTCTAATAACACCTCCAGACATTAAACGACACCAAATTAATCTAAATTTTTATACAAGCAAACGGCTTATTAGCTTATTAGGCTGCAGTTGGTGAATCATATACTTTCTATTAGTATAGAGAATTACGCTCAGAAAGCGCTTTGTTGCAAATTTTATGCCAAGCGACAATGGCCAGAATATCTATGAGTTAAAAATATAGCGTAGATATAGACACTCGTGTCCTAGTGGCGCCCATTTGTACGATATCGGCTAGCAGTCACGTTCAATGGAGAGACTTGATAAAGAAGGCCAAAACCGGACACCAGTGCAAAGAATGCACAGAAGACTAGCAAGGACAAAAGACACTATTTCATGGAAGTAGGAAAGGTGGTGGGATGGTGGTAAATTAGAAATAACGTTATAAAAATAATGTGAAACTAATTAAGAAATTTACTTGCTGTATTATATTAGAACGAAATCATAAACCACCTGTGAAATAATTGAATTAATTAATTATAGTTATTTTTTTTTTTATATGTATACATTGTGACCGAAAAGTTTCCGGAAAATTTTAAATAAAACGCAAAATTCTTAATCTTCATCAATATTTATTTTATCTCCTTCAAAATATGCTCCATTAGAAGCGATACACAAATGCCAACGTTTCTTCCAATCATCAAAACATTTTTTATAGGCGCTTTCCGGTATGGCTTTGAGTTCCCTCTGCGAATTCTGTTTTACGTCTTCTATGGATTCAAAACGCGTTCCTCTGAGTGGTAATTTGAGGTTGGGAAACAGGAAAAAGTCACACGGTGCAAGATCAGGTGAATACGGTGGCTGTTCGATGGTATTTATTGAATGTTTGGCCTTAAAATCGTTGATAATGTTGAACAAATTGAGGTGAATCGGAACAAGCCGGGCGTTGACACGTCGCATACACAAATTGTCCACCAAAATCAAACGAGCCATCTCACGACCGATGCCTAGCTCTCGTGCTATCTCTCTAACACTCACATGAGGATTTTTGAACACGATTTCCTTTGCCTTTTCAATGTTTTCGTCGGTGGTAGAGGTCGAAGGTCGTCCAGAACGCGGCATGTCTTCGACGGTCGTACGACAGTCCTGAAAGGCTTTGTACCACTCATAAACTTGAGTTTTCGATAAAACTGATTCCCCATAAGCCTTTTGTAGCATTCGCAACGATTCTGCACACGAAATTTCGTTCGAAAAACAAAATTTGATGCAAACTCTTTGTTCAATATTTTTTTCCATTGTTTTTTTCGCAACGCACTACTGAGGTGAACTGGTTTCAACAGCTGCCGTAAACGAACTGTCTGACAGATCGAGCTCATTTTTGGCATAGTAATTAAGGACAGTGCTGCCAAACTACATAAACTTAAAATATCGAAAAATATACAGCGCGCGAATTTTAAATGAGAATTTCCGAAAGCTTTTCGGTCACAATGTATTTGTAACATAAAATTGAGTATAACTTCTTTCTGTAGAGTTTTGTGTGTGTACTTTGTTCATGGATACGTGTATTGAGAAAATATTAGAAATTTTGTTAATATAGTCATGATAACAATCCATTAAAGTTAATAAACATTTTCTATATTATTTTTATTGTTACATTTAAGCAATTTCACTATTTAAATTAATGGTAAATGGTGACATTATGGTTATCATTATCATTAACGTAATACATAGTTATATAAAACGCAGACCTTTATTCGTAAATAATGAATAGTTTTGGAAGAGCATTTTTGGATTCATTCGTACTGTAATCGTTTTAGAATGTTCAGCTTTGTGGATTATCGTTTGAAAACTGGTCTATTCTTTAAGTTGCAAAGTTTACTACTATGTAAAAGTGTACAATGCGTTGGATTCAGTAATTTGGTTTATGTAAAAACCACCAATAGTCTTGAGGAATGTTATGCTTTATATGGTCAAAAATATTACCAATGCGCTATGAAATGTATTCTTCGGTTTTGTCTATATTTGTTTTTTGTTGAAACGGCGTATGAAATATTTTTTACAAAAAGAGGACGAGTATTGAAGATTAAATTTTATATGTTTTTATATATGATAAGCATAATACGTTCAATTAGTTTAATATTCAATTTAATAATGCAAAAGGATAAAAACAAACTATTGATTAGTGATATACTACAGACGTACGATGAGTTTAAACATCGTTTTATGCTGACTTCCTACATAGACACTACATCATTTTGGATATCTCGTTTACGCGATATTTTAAATATAATTTTTTTAAATTATATTCGCTTATTTGCATATTTTAATTATTTTTCCAGCATTATATATGTTTTAATGTATGAATTCGCTTATGAGTGTGTATTCCTCTATTATCAAAGAGTGGCGAATTCGTACCAACATTTAAGTATATTATTAGAAAAACCAATAATATATTCTGAAGAACAATACAAGATTCTTTGGAGAGTAATTAAAGATGTAAATAATTTAAAGACAAGAATGCATTCTATTCACGACAATATTTTATATGAAATTAAATCTTTTGCTGAGTTGGTAATATATCGGTTGATGATTTCTTTACTTGGTTTGGTCGATAGCGAGTCGTATTTAACAACACCGTTTCTATTAATTAATTTGAGTTTATTACTGGAAGTTTTTTTATTATCAAAATTACACACAAAAGTAAATAAATGGGCAAATAAGATAGAAGAGTCCATCATAAATAATTCACTGTACCTAGCAGCAGTTCATCCCGAATATAAAGCAGAAATACAATTTGTAACGCAACAGGTATGAGTATATTTGCAGATTGTGATTTCATTATTATATTAATTGTTTATAAAATATTTTTAGTCAGTCATCAAATTTATTATGCAAAAACTTTATTTACGAAAAAATTTTCTTCAATACATCTTACAAAACAATTATACGATTCTACAATTATCGGTGATTTCACTGTTGTTATATATATCAAATCCTAACATCATATTGAAAGATATGCTTACATCAAAATCCTCTTTTAATATATATAAATTTAAAAGTATGTATTTCAGACCGCATATTTAATTAATATGGTATTATAAGTTGCAACCTAAAATTATTAAATAAAAATATAAAGATACAAAATCTGATTTTACTTAAAGGGTGTCCTTTTTAAATATATAAAATTAAATATTGAAATTAAAGCAAATGAAATGAACAAGTTGTATATGCAATAGATAATTGTACGACATTATAGATAAAAAAATGATTTCGGTCACAGGATCGTCACAAACAGTTTTTCAAGAATTTATATATAGCAATATGTCACAAATAGTACGCTCGATATTGGGCTCAAGATCTGGAATCATTCCTGGTTTGTTCTCATAGATCAACAATTCAAATGTTCTTATAAAAATTTGTGGAGTGACGTCAGCCCATATAATCTAATTGATCACGTAACGAATCTGTTTTTAGATATCATATTGTCATCAAATTCTTTCTATAATAAGTATGACATATGCTATCATCCTATTGAAGTCAAAGGTCTTCCATGTTCATGCACTTCTGTACAAGAAGACATGGTGGTAGCTAGATATCGTTTGCCATTGACGTTTACAGTAACATCTTAATTTCTATTGCTCAATGATGTTCGCAGCTTATAAACTGCATCAAGCAAATCATTTGTCGGAGTGTGGCCATGGGTGCTGGGAAATCTAAAACCAAAGGCAATAATTTTAATTCTTGACTTACTTAGTTAGAGTTGTGGTTCATTATTAAATACAATTTTACGTTAGGAATGTTAATCAAGTTTCAACGGCTTCAATGGATGTGTGAAATCAATTAAATGTAAAACCTTATGCAAAATTATTTAAAATAATGATGGGCAGAGCTCTAGAATATTATTTTTTTTTACCGGTATCGTACCGATGAGTTGCGATTTTTTTTAATATTTCAGGGAATGGCAATTTTTCAATCGTTTTTTGAAATTAAGGAACTATTCTATACACTTTTCATATTGAGCACTTGGTTTGAAAATAAATCTACAAACATTTCCACAACATATACTTCTACAATCGGAAGCGTCGGTGACCATAAATAGATGTACACAATTAACAAAATATAATATAATTATAATTTATATATTATAATTAATAACAACAAAAGTACCTCTAAAATAATCAAAATACTCAAGTGTGCTTGGGTATTTCATATGAATAATTAAAAAACTATTAAACGAATATAGGTTGTTATTTGAAAAAAATTACCTTACATTTTAGAAGAACATAAATCTTAGGTCTTAAATCTTAGAAGAACTTGGTTCTTAGGGCTCGCAATGATTGAATCCTTGTGCTACGACTAGCTCTAACCCTTAGTAACTAGCTCCACGTAAGCTATTCTAATTTTTAACTGTCACCGTGGAGCAACAACTTAGACTTTGTATAAAAAACTATTTTTTTAGACATACATTTTAAAAGGGATTTTATTCCATTGCACCATTCCATGAATGACACTCTTTAATTTTTAGAGCGTGAAGAAGTCATTATTCAGAGCACCTAAAAAGGAATTGAGTAATATATAGGATAATTTAAACATAAGTTCACCTTAATAATTTCGCTTTTACCATAAAATTTGAAAGTAAAATTATTTTGGTAAGATCCACGCTACACATAAATAAGTACCATACAACCGTATTCATCAAATTGTTACTGTTTATTGCTTACTCATTATTCTACTTAACGATACTGTTGATATCCCCACCGACCAGCTACTTTATGTGCAATATAACAGAACATTAATATTTGTTCGACATGAGCTTAGCAAATCCATTGCAAGAATGGTAGTAATCGTTCCTAAGTTAATCAGCAATTTTGTCTTAGTACGTCTCCCCAGTTCCGTCTAAAGCCTCTGGTCTATGCAATGTCTTAAATTCAATGATTATACGCACATAAACATGTATTGATATACATGACCTTAATGCACGTGGTAGGCGTTGCTTTGTTGGAGCCAAGAGTGCTTTGTTAAATTTTGTAATCGCGAATAATCGCCCACTTACCAAGGGAGATTTTATGAGCGTCCACCACTTGTACAAGGAAAAAAACCAATATTAACAGCAGCAGCAACGTTAGTGCTGCTTTAAAAAGCTGAGATGAGCTAACAAAATACGAAATTTTTCTGTTGTAGGCAATCAAGAAGCTGCCTTGGGCACTGAATTAAGTGCACATCGCCATATGAGCCATTATGGAACAATCCGGGTATAAACAATATGTAATGAAAATTCCAACAGCTTTTATGTGCGGCACTGAACACAGCAGCAGACAATTGAGGATACGAGAAGAGCTTCTTTAAGTGTTACTTTTATTGGCCAAAAATTCTAATAAATTCAAATCGAATAATACAATGATAAACCGGATATGTAATGTATATCTTTGTCTACATAACTGTCTGTGCACAACAAGTCCTTGAGAGAAATTCTTTAGAAAATATATTTTCACAATGTCAGCATAGCAGAAAAAAAGAATTCCCGAAACCAGAATCCAAATTGACTTAAACTATTGAAGGTTTGATTAACAATTTGGGACGAAAAAAATTAATAAAATATGTAAAAAAAAAAATTTAAAAATTTGCTGCAGAAAGTATGTAATTGGGAGCTATGAAACTGCAAATAAACAATGAATAAAACAGTTCACTATATCTGTAGGATTTAAAATTTAATATCGGTTTTCTTATAAAAAGATAACGCCAAAATCACAAAGAAATTGCTTATTAAAATAAATAGTATTTGTTCTATTGAAAGTATTAATAAAAAAAGTATAAACAATTTTTGATTCCTTTTAATTTTATATAGAATAAGCCAGCTTTAGATTCGTTCTATGCATTGTTCATATATAGAACTAATGCTAATTGGTTTCAAATGACTAAAAACTGAATATTGTATCAGGCGACTGTCGTGACCCCCACACACCTTTAGGGTAGTCAGATTTTTTTTATGACGTTACTAGTTGTATATATTCTGTAAAAATGTGTACTCATTTATTTGAGAAATCAAAAAAAATCATCAATCAATAAAAATTTAAGCCATTCAAGTACGATACAACTATACCAGTGCTTGAACTAATCATCTACATATTTTTCGTAGATTCTCTCAGTGAATTTTGTTTTATGAACATAATTATCCCTGAACTTCTTCCTCGGAATGGTAGTTTTAGCTTCGTGAATAGAGAAAAGTCTCTCGATTCCATGTCAGAGCAGGCTTCGTAAGACTACACAATACTTAAATGTATAATTATAAAAACAGGTGACGAAACACGTTGAGTAATATATTGCGCAGGAATCGCGTATCGTGGTATATAGTATATACTATATACATTAAGACCGAAAAGTTTTCGGAAATTCTCATTTAAAATTCGCGCGCTGTATATTTTTCGATATTTTATTTATGTAGTTTGGCAGCACTGTCCTTAATTACTATGCCAAAAATGAGCGCGATCTGTCAGACAGTTCGTTTACGGCAGCTGTTGAAACCAGTTCACCTCAGTAGGGCGTTGCGAAAAAAACAATGGAAAAAAATATTGAACAAAGAGTTTGCATCAAATTTTGTGTTTCGAACGAAATTTCGTGTGCAGAATCGTTGCGAATGCTACAAAAGGCTTATGGGGAATCAGTTTTATCGAAAACTCAAGTTTATGAGTGGTACAAAGCCTTCCAGGACGGTCGTACGACCGTCGAAGACATTTCGCAACGCACTACTGAGGTGAACTGGTTTCAACAGCTGCCGTAAACGAACTGTCTGACAGATCGAGCTCATTTTTGGCATAGTAATTAAGGACAGTGCTGCCAAACTACATAAACTTAAAATATCGAAAAATATACAGCGCGCGAATTTTAAATGAGAATTTCCGAAAACTTTTCAGTCTTAATGTATATAGGTATATAATAACCTGTACAGCACAATATATTACGGTTATTTTTTACGAAGAATGTAATGGAAAACATATATAGATCTGCTCTAAAGTAAATAGTAGCCTAGTCCTTTTTTCTCATATCTTACGTTGTATACCATTTGCATTATTAAAAGGTCGAAACTCACGGATATAATAATTCATTAAATTTTATATAATAAATATAATAAATTTATAATAAAAATTTTATGAGAAAAAATGAACTCCTTGTAGTAAAAAACTTCACATAAGAATTTCAAGACTTGTATTTTTTGTTGTTGCAGCATTACCTAAAATAAATTAATAATTTAATAATTATTAAACATTAAATATTAATTAAACAGAATAGTACTGAAATTTATCAATTAAAAATAAAAATATAATTAATTAAATCAATTATTTCGCCGGTAGTTTATGATTTCGTTCTAATAAAACACAGCAACTGAATTTGTTAATAAAACTCCCGAATAATGTGCGAACATAAAAATCAAGTACGGCTTTGGGTCAGTTGGTTAAGGTGCGCTGACTCTGACCTTCAAATTTGGCAGGACACATGTTCGACTCCTGGTACTTGCAGTTTCAAAAAATTATTTATGAATAATTAAATACGAGCATTATTTCCAATACTTGAAACTGCTATACGATCAGCCTGTATTATTTCAATTGATTAAAATAATAGAAAAGAATTTTTGTTGTTGTAGTTCAGTACTTTTTGAAAACCTCTTTACAATTAATTAATAATTAACTAAATATATTAATCATTTATAAAATAATTATATCAATTGATGTCTTTAAATATGAGTATATATTAGTTGAACTATATAAAAATAATCATTTTACTAAAACGTTAGTTGTATTCACGATCTCGAGTAATGAGCTGGGTAACCTAGAAATATAGTACGTTTCGAATAAATCTATTTTGTTGTTGCTACTTTGCACTGTTATTATGGCATTTTCAAATTTAGTTGTCCAACAACATTTTTGCAGTTTTGTTAGTGGGTATTTATATTTTTTAAAAACACATATCTCGGTTCAAATCAAACTTTATCTGTCATTAACAGCTGTTAATTTTAGGGTTATCTTACTACTCTGTCGAAATATCTATAGTGTTATGAAATTATCTCAAGTATTATACATTTCGCTCGAGATTTACCAATCAGAAATGGAAATTACAATTAAAGTGAATCACAATTAAAAAAGTTAGTCTAGAATTTCTAATCGAAAACGGCATAAGTTACTCGGTTGTAGCATTTGCTGCTTAAGATCTTGATTATCTGTTTTGATTTTAAAATATTATTAAAGTTCTTTAAATAAATTTTTAGTACTTGCAATGATAGCACAGCAATGGCAGGTGGTTTTAATGTGTTTTTTTTTTAATTGATATGTGAATAATTTTTTTTGGTTTAGGTTTTCTTCTCGATGAACTCAGCGCCAAAAAGTTTTAAATTTAACTTCTCTTAATAGCACATCAATTTGAAATTTTTATTAAAAATAATTATTTAAGCTCTGCCCTCTGCCAAGGTTCATGCCTACGCCCACGTGTAACAATATAGCCCGAATACATAATACATTGACATTAGATACATAAATACAAATGATTTTATTATTTAAATTTTTAGCAACATGAGGAGTTTTCAAGGCATCCAAAATATGGAATGTATTATACTGAATAATATGTTTTATTCAAATTATATTTTTACAATAGCAACTTATGTATTCGACATAAAAAAGGCTTCTAAATGTATCTATTTATAGAAATTTTTAATAATAATGGTTAATACTAAATCCAATCAATCTCATGACTTGAATACTGATGTTGTGGTTGGTGTTAATTGCGTCAATTAAATTGCCAATGTCTTAATGGTTTCTTTCATATTATGTTATCGTGCCTAACAAGAAACAACGAAAACATCTTAAAACTTTGCAGATAAAGACAGAAAAAAGTTTCTAGTTTGTTTGTTTACACTTAAGTAATCAGCCTTGTTCGCAATAGTAATTAAGCGCCTCACTTAGAAAAACTTTAATGGACATTTAATGATAATCTATTCGGACATGTGAGCCGTTAAACTGGCGGAAAATCACAGATCCTTAATTCTTAAAGATACAATTATTGCATAAGAATGAATAATAAATGTTACCAGAAATTTGTAGAATTATACAGCACATAAAAAATAAATTTAATTTTTACGCCCAGAAGTATGGTGCTTCTCACGCATCTCACAAACATAAAGTGCTCCTTCAGATACAAGAGCAACTAGTTTTACTCATTTTATTAACATAATAAATTATTTATTTTTGTAGTAATTTGCATTAATTTAATCAGTGATTATACTTCTAAGAAACAAAACAAAATTGTGCCGGTACATTAACTTTGTCCTTGTGAGTAATTTCGGACACGGAACAGAAATCTTTAAGTTACTATCATTTTAAAACCATTTAGTAGCTCTCAGCTGCTGTTTATATAAACTTAATTTATTTTTAAAATTTAAATTTTATATGTAAGCATTATTAATGGAATAAAAATATGTTTATATTTTACTATTTTTGCATTTTAATAATTTATTATTTAATAATTATGAAGGATATATTAATTTTCAGTCGATATGAAAAACAGAGACAGGAGGATCTCAGAACACTCATAGGCAGGGACCGTTACAGGTATTATTAAAAATATAAAAATCAACTAATAACTTTTATCATTCGCTTTTAAAATAAAACTCAAAAAATTATATTTAAATTTGCCTTATATTATATATTTCAAAAATAATTATTATCATGTGCCTTTTATTTTTCCTCGCACAAATAACTCTTATCATTCTGCTTTTTATTTTAAAACGCACAAATAACTATTATTTTTTTTTTAAATAGAAAAATCAAAAATAACTTTTATTTTTAAAAACAAAATATAAGCCACATGGCGTGCCTGATATTATTAAAAACGAAAATACAAAACGCGTTTTGCATGTAAAATAGTTGGTTTTGTAATTTCATGCAAAATGTATTGAATGGTTGGTGCAGGTAAAGAGTTAGTTTAGTTTTTTGTTTTTGTACACAAAGCAATACGAAAACAAAAATCAAATATCCAAACGTTATCTTAAACTAATATATAAATAAATAGTGAGCATAGAACTTTTAATATTATATTTGAGTTGATATCCAATATCGCTGAAATTGGATATAACTATTTAACTTCATGTACTGCAAAAGTATGTTCAACCTGTTTTACCTTAATAAATTCTATAAGGGAAATTTTATATGATGCGCCCTTAGTGTAAATATACTGTTAAAATACATATACCACCATGCCAAACGGTTTTATCATTTATCAAGAATCTTGTAATATTAACAGATACATTTTTAAAGTATTTTTTTTGGTAAGGACACTTTATAGTTTATTTTCCCTGTCTGTTTGTCTAAATAGATAGGGCTAGAGCTGCCAAGGAGCTTTAGTCGTCAGTTGTCTTTATGTAGATTTAGTTTAAATTAGCCCATTAATATACCATTTGGTCTCAGTAGAACCATTTATCAATTAACAGTCCTCGTTGAATAATTCTATTGATTATGTCCCATATTATTGTAATTTGATTTTATTACACTATTTTTTTGAAATAAATTAATCATCTATAATATAATCCTTTATATTATAGATGATTAACAATCATCAATAACAAACAATATTTATTTATTTTTAATCAATTTACTTAAGAGAGTAGATTTTTGTTATCCTAGTCATTAATACTAAAATTTTTAAAACATTTAAAAAACCTTTTATTTATTTTTTAGGACAGAAACGTTCAATTTATATTTCGTATTCAAAATTTTGTCCTTTTTAAAAAATGCATGAACCAATCTGGAAACGTGCAGCTCGGGGATTTATTGAAGAGTGTCCGAATAGAGTATTTTTTGTATGCATTTGTCTTTGTTTAATAGTACGAGTATTATTACTCATTTATGTGGGTTACCACATCGCATCGCCAATTGTAAGTCAAAATTAAGACTTTACAATAGGCGTATTTATTTCTTTTAGAGTTGTAAAAAAACAGGATTAAGTTTGCTTTAAACACATTGGTATCACTTAAAATATGTCTAATGCTATTTTTTGTTATATGTTTTTTATTGTGTTGTGTACAATAAGATATATATAAAAATTGCAAACACTTAAAATTACTTCATTTAAATAGAAGAAAACAAAATGAGTAATAACAGAGCAATGCTAAACTGAAACTCGACGTATTATTTTTACAAGTAAAGCCTTACTCTGAAAATTTTAAGTGTATTGTTCTTACTTCACGTGTTTTCTTTAGTAAGTTGCAAAAATTTTTTTGCAACTCTATATGAAAAAAATACGGCTAAATTGATCTTTTTGAGCTTAAGTTAATATTTTAAAGCTATTTGACATTTTTACAATAGTTCAAATATTTTTTACCTCTAATCGGTGTATTGATTAGAGTACAAGTTCACATTTGTGTCTTAAAAAATTGTATCCAGTTGAATAGAAATAAATTGATATTGCACATATTACAGTATATACAATAATTTATTTTAAAAATTTTATTGATGGATATTATAATATGCTAAACACTGCTTTAATGTTTTTGCATACACTATTATTTTCAAGGACTAAATAGTTACCGACATAATGCCGATCACATACGAAGATCAACGAGCAAAAGCGTAAAAAAATTAAGAGGAGTATTCAAGATCTCTATGTATTGTTGCACCTGCAAAATTATTTGATTTTACAAAAATAATTCCCTTATGATACTACAATTGATTTTCAAGGCAGTATGCAAGACCATATTTTCAACACTAATTACCTCTTGCATATGTGATTTTCAAAACTCTATTGTGAATGATAATACCTTTTTTAACTGTTCGCTAGGCGATACTTTAGCGAAACTGGTAACTTTTGTTGACAATTGTTTGATTTTATATCTATTTTACGATCAAGAAAGTACTATATTAAACATTTAAAAGCATAAATTCAAATTACTCGTTTATTCAAACAAAATAAACAAACAAAATTCAGCACAGAATTCAATATATTCTACTTTTCTTGACATCTTTAAAATTATTCATATCGAAATATGAGTTGTATAAGTAAATGAATATAAAACCAAAAATTAGCTGTTCTAAATATTTGCAAGACTAATACGATCAAAATGCATTCAAAATTATTTAAGTTTGCAATGATGCACATTCTACGATACACAGAGATCTTGATCCTTGTCTTAATATTGAGATCTTAATACATATATTTTGATTTTCATTAATCTGCGTATGATTTTTGCAAATTTTGCTATTACACGTGAAATTGCAAATATATTATATATACGCACACTAAACACACTAGAAGGCCAAAATTCATAAATGCCATGTATTATCGTTGTGACCCACTGAATTACTTAATATCAGGTCTGTTCCACGAACTACTTGCACTAACTTTGAGTAACACTGTGTATACACAAGTGCGTTTCACCAAGCAAATTTTCGAGTAAAAGAGAGCATCTAAGAAAGCGTAACATCCTTGTCGAAATTTGAAAATATTACACAGACTTTACATGTACATTTTATTTCAAATAAAATTTGTGTTGATGTGTAAATCGTCTGTTTTGGTCTCAATTTAAATTTTTGTATTGTTTTTTTGCGCGGCACTGGTGTTCTCATCAAACTTTACACTTTACTTAAATCTGTGTGAATTCACACTTTATTTCTGTTACGCTCACAGTTTGTACTTTACTTAAGTTGCTCGTGGAACAGACCTATTATTACTTATTACACTACTCACTAAGTAGTAAAAATTTGTTGGAAAATATTGTCTCTAGTTTTTTACAGTGTAGAAATTACATTTTATATAAATTGTAGATGTGACCACAAGTTTTTACCTAAAAATATGTTACATCTATATTGTAATAGTTAACTTATTTTGATTGTGCCGATACTTTTGAAAGAACGGCACAAAAGTAAATCAAAACAAAACAAAGCATTTGAAAAGTGACACACAAGTTAGACGAGTAAGCAAAAAAGAAAGAAAATGTCATCTGCATCGGACGAAATTGGTATATGCGAATATTAATATTAAATAACTAATGAATAAATTAATAAATACTTATTCAGTAAATAAGACTTGTATATTTCTACTATAATCTTTTTTTTCAATTGCAGAACTATTAGAGCGTGTATTGTTTCGCTTGGGGGCCGCAGACACTGATGAAAAATTAGAATCTACTGTGGGACGTTTTTTAACGCCAGTCATTCTTAAAATAACTTCACCTAATGAAAATGTTCGTGCTAAGGTTAGATATAGAGAAATTTTCTAGATTTATGATATAAACTAAACATACATATGTTTTCTATACACTTTAGGTTATCGAAGTACTCACTCACATTAAACGACGCGTTACTTCACGTTCGCAAGTCCAGTTGCCAGTCGATGCATTATTGGATCAATATGTTATACATGGATACTCTCCATTTCTACTTAATTTTGCTATTATATTTATAATTATGGGATATCCGAGACTTTCTATTGAAAGTCGAAGTGAATTAGCATCTAAAGTGGTAGGATGTGAAGAAAATATGGAAAATTATCAAGACAAGTAAATATTTACCATATTATATATTTATTATATTATTATTTATTTGTTCGTTTTTATTTTTAGGTTCTTCATGTTGTTACTTCCAATATTAGGTGAAATAAAAGTTCCAGATGATCCAAAAGAACGTAGTCAAGTGTTGAAATTAGATGATAAACCAAAAATACGTAAAAATTTTCTTAATCTTCTTTTGGATGTGTTGCTGTTGCCATATGGCATTACACCAGAGCATGATGTTCCTCCGGGTATGAGTACATATTCTTTTAAACGCGTGACTGTTAGTAATTGGAGAGCTGAAGAATTAGAACAGGCAAGAGTGCAATTTTAAGAAAAGTTTTTTATGATTTCTATTGTAATTATAATGCTATACAGATTAAAAAAGGCATAGTTCGCTTTATTTGCACCGGTGTCTTTAATGATCAGGAAATTTTCGTGCTGCTAGTTGTTGCATCTGCTGATACACGCTTTAGTGTAGCTACTCCTGCTATAGCTGAATTGAGTAAAGTTTCTACTGTGATAGACTTTAGTGATCCACATGCAACTGAACCACTTTATGTACTTTTTTCTGGTAATAGAAGTACTGACCCTGATCGTAAAACGAATCCTTGTTGTGCCCGTGTTAGGCAAAAATTACTACAGTATCTTATTAAATGTCGTGGTAAAGGTATAAATCCTGCAAACGGTATACAAGTTATATTCGAGGGGCTATTTGGCGCAAATACTAATCAAAAATGTAAAGTGCTAGCTTTGCAGTTTGCTGAAAACCTAATAAAAGAGTAAGTGTTGTTAATTGTTATATAAATTTTTTTTTAATTTTATGTTTTCTTTTTTTTTCAGTGGACCTATTGCGCTTATTTCTAAACTTGCTAAAGTTATATTAGGTGGTATTGGACAAATTATTGGGCGAGAATCATCAGAACCAATAGATGTTCAAAATGCTGCGTATACTGCAATGGCACAACTAGCACGTACTTGTCCTGAAGTTGTTAATGAAGATCTCAAAATAGTACTTTCATATTTTAATCATCTTGCTAATGCACCTCCAGAACTACATTCTTCCATACGAGAAGCGTTGGTATCGATGGCTCCTGCTTTCTCATGGGAAAAGAAAAAATATAATGTTAACAATGATGAGGATGTTGAAATGGATAATGAAATTCACTTGTCAGGACAACAACATCTATTATTAGCTATGCTCTCAGATAACGCTGAAGCGAAATTGCATATAATTCAAAATGTCACTAGTGTCTTTCTCACAACATGTTTTCCGGAATCTTATGCTCCTGCAAGATATTTACTTTTATTAATAGCAGGAGAACGGTAATATTATAACATTTATTTAAATATTGTTTATTAATTGAATGGTTAAAATTCATTTTTAGAAATTCGCTTCGTGAAAATGTCACCACATACCTTTATGGCGTATCGAAGAAAGATCATGTTAATTATAATATGTTATCTTCAATTGAATATCCTGAAGAAGCATCTGATGACTTCAACAAATCGGCACAGGATCAGAAGCGAGTTGTGTTGCCAAGTTTCAAATCTATGATGCAGCATGTACATAGCATGACTGAGAAACGTTTAGCAAAAAGTTCATCATACGTCGTAGTAGGACGTACTAAGCTACCATTTACACTAGAAGTCTATGAAGAAGTACATATCTATTGAATTGTGTATTTATAATATATATATATATAATTATATTTTGTTATTATTAGGTACTTGACTATTTACGCGTATGCTTATGGTATTCAGCAGGAATAAGATCGTTTCCAGGTGATGAAAGATATGCTCACATTCTTAAACAATATATAGCAAATAATTATGAAGAGAGTGATAATAATGAACTGCATCAATATCTGCAATTTGTGCAACGCAGTATTGAGGCCAAGAGAAGTAAATATTTTATAACGATTTTAATATTTATATACAATAACAATTATTACAGCCGAATCGAATTTGATTTGTCTGTACGATTTATTACATGTGGCACCCGAGTTAATTGCAAAATCTCAAATGCATTTATTGCAACCCTTATCAAACTCTTTGAAGGATATATCAGAAACTATGCGTATAAATGTAGCACAAGTATATGGAATCTTACTGGCAAACGGTTATAGTGACGATGAATTTAACACTCAGGTAAGGAATATACATAAAAACTATATATAAACAGATTATTAAAATACATATTTTTGTTCAGGTTTCGGAATATATTGCTGATATAAAGCAAAAAAGCTTAGAGCACAAGCATGGCTGGCTTTTAGTGATAGGACATGCATTTAGTCGAAAACTGGAAAATCTAAAAGCAAATAATTCGAGTATTAATATAGCCGAGTGGAAACAATTTGTTGAAGCTATCAAACTTATATGTAATAAAAAGAATATATTTTTCATTTCGATCTCTTATTTTTAACTAATTTTTTTTTAGCAAAAATGCTTTGTGAAACACAATGGCTGCTGGTTTCAGCTGCTTTAAATTGTATTTCGATGATTGGTAAAATTGTTATTATACCAAATGTTGCAGTTGAGATCACAATACCAAAGGAAAACGATGAGGATGAAGTAGTTGAGTTCCAAAGTAAGTTTTAGTGACAATAAACAAATCCATAATTATTTATTTATTTTATATTCTTTAGCTGCTACAGCAGAAACGAAGACTATAATATTTACTGTAGTATTCAGTATATTGCGGAGTACTTCAACACGTGCCAAAATTCGTGAAGTAGCAGCAAAATGTATGGGACACTTAGCTATAGGTGATGGATCCCACTTTACCCAACGTAATTTAGAAAAATTTTTGTCATTGGTAAAGGTGCCAAAAGATGCTGCTTTGAATATTGCTATATCAGAAGCTATTGTGTCAACACTAAATGGGTATGATGTTACTACGGGTACACCACCAGTAGATTTTGTAAATGAACATTGCGACGAAAAGAGTTTTGAAGCATTTTTGAACTCAATTATTCGTTTAGTTCCGGAACCAAATCCACACAGTAGACAGGTAAGTTAAATAGCGGTACAATTTTGTTTAGACTATATTAATAAATGCATAACATTTTTTTTTAATAATATATAGGCCACATCCGTTTGGTTATTAGGAATTGTAAAACATTGTAGTCATCATCCGACCTTACTTAATAAAAAAGAAATATTACAATTCGCATTCACCGAACTATTATCAGACGACAGTGGTGAGTATATTGATTAAAGTGCCATGTTTATAGTTTCCGAAGTGCTGTGATCTGATTACGGATTACGAATCAATCAATCTGAGAAATTTTTTTCATTGCGGTGTGTCTCAATATAACTTGATTGTTGAGATATCCGACAGAAACGTTTTAGATAAAAAATACAAACTAAACCCTAGCTTAGACGCACTGCTTAGATACTAATTGTTGTTAACTAATGTTTGTGTAATCAATGTAGAAATGTCATATGGTACTTGATGGTTTGATTATCTTTTCTGATATCTTTTGGTACTCAAACGACGTGGACATATCGTAATGAAAAAGTTAGTTAGAATATTCAATTTTACTAAAACCTGTCGTTAGATCGCAACACTAAAGAAAATTGTATCGTGCAGTTAAAGTGATATGATATAGCTAATGTGTAATTAATTTTATAATTCCAAAGAATTTGTGCAAGATGTTGCTTCTCGAGGCCTTGGCTTAGTTTATTCTTTATCTAGTTCTGAAAGTCAACACGATTTAGCAAATTCCTTATTAAATCAATTAATTGGTGGGAAACGAAGTGTTAATAAAGTAACAGAAGAAACTGAACTATTTCCAGAAGGAACACTTGGCAAAACTCCAATGGGGTAAAGAAAATAATAAACTTACTGAATTAATTTTAAATTAAATACTAACTCTTTTTAGTGGAAATATAACTACATACAAGGAACTTTGCGCATTAGCATCTGACCTTAATCAACCCGAAATGGTTTATCAATTTATGCAATTGGCAAATCATAATGCTGCATGGACGAGTAAACTAGGTGCTGCTTTTGGCTTAAAATCACTTTCAAAAAATTCTAAAGCTAAAATGCAACCATACTTGGGAAAAATTATACCACGTTTGTACCGTTACAAATACGATCCCACACCAAAAATACAGAATTCCATGATATCAATCTGGGACTCAATTGTAACTGATTCAAAAGAAGTGGTTGAAAAGTACTACTGGGAGATATTGCGCGAAATTTTGGATAATTTAACTTTTAAAGAGTGGCGCGTACGCATTGCTTGCTGCCTAGCTGTACGGGATTTACTAAAGCGTTCAAATGGATTAAGGTTGCGTACTGAAGAAAATATGATACAGAAGTTAAAAGTTGTAGAAAAATCAAAAACTGCGCCAGTATCTATGGAAGTAGGTTAGTAAACGAAAAATATTTTAATAAAAATGACGATTTTATTATAGTAAGTTCACTTTAACAGATGAAGTTCCAGAGCCAGAATTAAAAGAGTTATGGTCTCAGCTGTTTCGTGTTATGGACGATATACATGAAGGTACTCGACAAACAGCACAGGGTACAGTTACATTTCTCAGTAAAGTATGTAGAACTTAGTTTATGTTAATATAAATTATTAATATTTTTATTTTATAT
>NC_051847.1:52805049-52819228 GCF_002237135.1 Teleopsis dalmanni
TGCGCCAGTATCTATGGAAGTAGGTTAGTAAACGAAAAATATTTTAATAAAAATGACGATTTTATTATAGTAAGTTCACTTTAACAGATGAAGTTCCAGAGCCAGAATTAAAAGAGTTATGGTCTCAGCTGTTTCGTGTTATGGACGATATACATGAAGGTACTCGACAAACAGCACAGGGTACAGTTACATTTCTCAGTAAAGTATGTAGAACTTAGTTTATGTTAATATAAATTATTAATATTTTTATTTTATATAGGTTTGCGTTGTAGCTGCTTCATCTGATCATGGTAAATCTGGTTTAGCTGTGTCTTCCTCTATTTTACCATTATTACTTGAAACTGGAGTTACACATACTGTCGCTGATATCCGTAAAATCAGTATTAGAACTATTTCAGAATTGATTGATTCTTCTGGATCTCTTATTAAACCTCATTTGGCTGCTCTGATACCATGTTTATTGAAAGCTACAGGAGAGTTAGATTCAACAAAGTTATCATATTTATCTGCACGGCTTGGTAACGATAACGAAGCTCAAGAAGCTGTTGATTCACTACGAGCTGAAGCAGCAAAGTCTCATCACACAACAGAGACTATAACTAAGGTATATATACAGAACAAATTGAACAAGAATCTAAGACCAAAAACTCTAGTTAGTTATATTATTGTATAGCTGGTATACATTTTCTTCTAATAAAAAGATTCAAGTGAATTTGTGTTGTTAAACTTTAATAATGAAATGAAAAAATTCCTACTTAAAATAACACGAGTCAATAACGACTTTGTGTCAGTTGGACAAAAACGTACCATAGATCACTAATACTCAAAACAGGGTTGTATGGCAAATAATTCAATTACTAAAATTGATACTTTTTGTTGTGATCCACTACTATTCAAAAACCTTTCTGTTTAAAAATACTTTCTTTCGTTACATTTGATTTTAATTTTATTTTAAATATGTCACTTCTTGTTCACTTCTTTTTTACTTTAATTATTACCATTTTAAGTGCGTGAGGTTCTTGGATTATGAATCATTGGAACAAATGACTCCAGCAGTTTTAGAACTAATGAAGACAAGCGTGAATTTGGGTACAAAAATTACCTGTGCTCACTTTGTGTGTTTGGTAAGCTAAAATATATATCGTTTATAGTATTATTGTCTAAAACTCTCTTTATTTAATATAGCTGAGCATACATTTAAGCAAGGAAATGACACCTCTTGTTGCAAAATACCTTGGTGCTTGTTTTGTTGGACTCAAGGATCGTAATCCAACAGTAAGAAAATATAGCGCTAGTGCTATTGGCCACCTAATGGGGAACGCTAAGGAACAGTCAATTAAAAACTTATTTGTAAAACTTGACGAATTATATATGGAAAGTCCTTCCAATCGATCAGTCGTGCAAACAATTCACGCAATAAACAAACGTCATCCGGAACTGTTGAAAGACTACTTAGACAGTGTAATTCCTTTAGTGTTCTTTGCTATGCATGAAGAACAAACAGAAGAAAATAAAGCCCACATTGAGTCTTGGAAAGATTTATGGAATGAAATTAGTCCAGGAGATGCTGGTATTCGTTTGAATTTAAATGTCATAATACCTAAACTAGAGAAATCATTAAATGATGCCAGTTGGCACCGTAAAGCTCAAGCTGCAAATGCAATACACACAATTGCACAGCGTTTGTGGTCTACAATTGGAGAAGATCGTATACGTTTAATAAATTTGCTACTTGTTGGGTTACAAGGACGAACATTTGATGGTAAGCAGCGATTACTGCAAGCCTTAGCTGCACTCTGCAAAGGTTTAGATAACAAACATGAGGTATGCGAACGCCTCATCGAATCAGCAATGCGTGAATGTCGTAAAGAAGAACCACGATATCGCACAAATGCACTATCATCTTTAGGTGACATATTAGAAGAACTAAATGTAGATAGATTTGAGGACGTAAGTTAAAAATCTACAAAAGGTTTTTATATTACATATCACAAATTTGGTTTGAATTCTAGGTATATAATATGATATGGTATTTGCTTGATGAAAAGGATTTACGTAAATCGGAGACTTCTGATGATGAAGATAACAAAAAGGATCTTACTGCAGATGAACGTAATAAACGCGCACAAATCTTTAACAAATTAAAGGAGACAGTTTGTGATACACTTGGAAAATCATGGCCGAAAAATGCCATTGAAACTCAAAACAAATATCAAATAATGTTTGCAGAACGGTGCTCCTTGTGCCTTAAAGATAACACAAGACCGGTTCAAGTCAGTCTATTGGTCGCGCTTACTAAATTTCTTGATCGCTTACGTATATTTGATGAACTAAAAACTGCAGAAGTAAATCAGATAGTGGAGAAAAAACTAAAAGTTGACACTTTACAAACACGTGAAGTGATCGTACAGAAAATTTGCAATGATGTACTTTCCGCTGTCTCCTATGCTGCAGGTAAAACATGATAAATTATATAAATCTAAATAAATATTCCTAATTAAAATATTTTAAACGCTTGCAGGTGTGCCACATACAGGTTTGAGAAAGGAGGCACTTAATATTGTGTTGATACTTATCAAGCGGTTGTCCGAAGCGAATGATATGAAACAATTGCAAATAGTCAAAAAATTCTTTGAAGAGGAAATAGTTAAATTTCAGAAAGATAATGCGCCCGAAGTACGGTGTCGTATTAATGACATTGAAGACAAATTGAGTAAAATCACCTATTAAAGTTGTGGTATAAGACCATAAAACTAACGAACCTTACGAAAGAATTTTCTTAAATTACTAAAATATATTCGTAAATAAAAGGATTTTATGGATAATTTTTCCTAATATAAAACTATTTATTATTTCAAATAATGAACAATCTATACAATCAATTTTTTTTGTAGATTAGATTGCATTAAGTTTTTTTATGGTAGACATAAGTTTTTGTTGAACATCAAATTAAATAAGTTTACACAATGAGATATTTAATAGTAATATTAACATCTTTAGTGATAACTAAGCGCTCATTATCTTCTTTGATACTTTTTTAACACTATCTAATCTCGTATCGAAATGTCGTTTATCTTTTAACAATATATTGATACAATCAACGGTTCTGGGTCTTAGACCATCCCTGGCAACTATGGGGTAATAAATAAGTTAAAAATGATACACGTCTTCTCAATATATTAATTACATCAGATGTGGGAATTTATTTTGTTTCAATTAAATTTGTTATACGTACAATATATTTTAAAATGGTCAATTAAAGATGGTACGCAAAACACACTTAAGAAACAACATGACTGTCATAGTCCATCTATAATAAGAAAACTCAATGTTCCACATAATCGCCGTATTGACACTTTAGTCTCATAGGTAGTAACGTCTTCCAATTAAAAGTTCTTCCAGCAACTACCGTCAAAGTTGTAGGTCAGAGGATGAAATGAGCAAAAAGGAGTATATCTGCTTTTTTTTATCAAATTTGTCCAATATCAATAAAGGCATTTTATGTTTTATTATAGCGATAAACTGGTTATCCAGTTTACTTCCGAAATGGAAGTATTTTTAACTAAGTTTTCCACAATAGTTCGCATACCCTAATAAACTGTAGCATCTACATTTACATTTATTTTAATTTTACTTCTATATATTTATTATTTGTTTTAAATTCTACGCAATTTCTCTGAAATAAGTACTTGCTATTGAATGTTTTTATACAGTAACCAATTATTGAAATTACACATAATTATTAGCAATTTTTTTTAAAGAAATCTGAAAGCTCATCTGTCATACGTCGTATTTTTTGAAGCACATGTTTATGTCATTTCTGTATGATTGTTTGCCATCAATTTTAATAACTGATATTTAAATAACTTAATTACATATATTATACCTGTATGTTTGCACGTAATTAAGTTTCTATATTATCATAACAATTTGTAAATTATAACTGCAAAATGATATTCATTTTACAAAATATCATTAATTACTAGCAAACACAAAACATCGTGTAATTTTCTTTATTGAATAATTGATATTCCACTTCAAATCTTTAACAAAATAATACAACAATAATTATCTTTCTGAAAAATATTTAATTATTTAATAAATTGTTTCATTATTTAACTGGAAAATTATTAGGGTCAATGCACTCTAATCGGTGATTTCGCATGCAATGGATCTAATATAATTTGCAGTTTAAACAATAGAATTGATATACTGCTAAATTATATTAACTGTTTAATATATGTACATAGTAGTGTAGTATTAGATTCAGTTAATATAAAACATTTATTTAGAATCAATTGGAAACAAGTATTCGAAATGAATTACATTCCACATTGAAGTACTTTATTATTAAGTACTTTATTACTTTATTAATTAATTTAGTAATTTATTATTATTTCATAACAAATTTTTCAGAACAGTGTGATTTAAATAAACAAAATTGTGTTATTTAAACATATTAATATTTCTTACTGATATAACAAGATATATAGTGTTATATATCTACTGAAGTAGTTTAGATAATCTATAGCATTCTATAGAATTCTGCTGTCTAGCAGAATGCAAAAATCCAATTTATCAAAATTAAATTATATTAATTAAACTTATTAATTTTTATTATTGATATAACAGCAAAAACAAATTAATAATGATTTCAAATTCAAAAAGATTTAGAGGTATCTTATAAAAATTCGTAAAGCTGATTTTAAACGATTTTTAGAAATAATAAATTATTAATGTTTAATTAAAATCTGTGTAATTAGCTTAGATAATCTGGAAAAAACCATAAATTTTTTTTTGGTTTTTTCATACAAAATCGACTAATAATTCATTAAGTTTGTGAATCAAATAATGAAAACTGACTTGGCATTAAACGCTTTTAACGAATTCGTCTAATTCGTTGGATGAATATATTTTAAAAAATTTTAACATTTGCCAAAGATATAACAAATCTATATAAATACAAATATATTATTATATAAAGATATAATAAATTTGGAAACTTTTTTTCACTTCAAATTTAACCAAAATTTTAATCGCTATAATCCAGAAAATCGGGTTTTGCTATACGATTAAAAGGAAAAACATCTGTATGCCCTCATATGCATACCCAGAAAATAATTTATATAATTATAATAATTTATTGTTTTCTTATTGATATAGTTCTTACTATAATCGTCGCGAGTCGATACAAATGCTATACAGTTGCTTCAGTATTCAATATATTCTGGTAATCAAAAAACCCCTATAATATTCGAATACCCCGCTTTGCGACACATTTTTTAAAAGGGAGTTTATATTTATTAATACTGTAAGAACAATTTGTTATCGTGATACGAACAAAATAAAGGACTATGAAGCTGTCAGACATTTGCAGGCCAAACAAGTTACAAATACTATAAGTCCATTAATTCTATTAATGGAGCTCCTTCTAACCATTTGGATAGAAAATCGGAATCAAAGGGAACACTTTTGAGCCAAATCTTAATTCAGACTTCGCCAATATTCAAACGGTTAACAGATACCTATCTATCAACAAGTGGTCCAAAACCAAAATATTTTTGGGAATTAAATATATGGAGAAATGTGATTCGATTTGCGTCGTATTTTGTCGATCCCAATTAACGACGCAAATCAGGGTATTAGTGTATTATTTTGATGAATGGAAAGTAAAAATCTACTTCTTAACTTGTGGAAGATATTTTAATATTTTAATAGTTATTTATCTATACATAGAGGTACGTTTATGTATTATTAATGTATTAATGTAATGACATGACTGAAAGGTAAAAATTACTATACTTAATTCATCATTTTATCTGAAAGAAACTCCACCATTTCCTCACCACAATAAATTTCAGGTTACGGGTTCCTACGAGGTGAGTTTCTACGAAATTCGAAACCTAACCTCATTATCTGGTTTGTAGCATTTTAATGTTAATAAAATATTTTTCAAATACATTTTTTAATTAAATCCATTGACGAGTTTAATAACAGATTTTTTAAATAAATTCTAGTCAATTACTACCAAAGAATGAACTCATATTGTTATTTGTCAAAAACAGATTGTTTTCATATAATTTAATATAATTTGTTTCTTAAAATTTTGTGTATATTATTAACTTTTGTTTACTTATTCAGCAATCATTTTGTGTATTTTACACAAAAATGTATAATAATTGTTTTCAATCATACGCAGCAATTTAAATACGTATTAATTATAATTATTTTACTTCGTAAATATTTATTACTTATTGCAATCTATCTCAGATTCATGTTTTTGAAATTGTTTTTGTTTAGCTTTATAATTATAATTAATATCACAACTGACTTTCAATACACTAAACTAACATATATGAAGATATATAATACCTATACGAAGATGATCATAATATATATAGATAAAGCTCCGACTTATTAAGCAAATATGAGTTTTTTAATATAAGCCGTAAAAAGAAAATGACGAACTAAAGATATTTTAAAATCTTTTACATTTTTTTTCTATAATAGAATTGACATCTGAGTTCCAAATTACAGTCAAGATAAACCATTTGCTTAAATTGATTATAACTTTACATATATAAAAAAGAAGTATACGTTTAGTGAGTTAGATAGTAACAAGAGCTTTGTTTGAGTCTTTGTTGTTAATTTAACAAAAGACTATATTTATCGATTGCAATCTTAGATTAAAAGATTTATTGTGTATTATATGCTTATTTAATTGGCATTTATGGAGCTATATGTTAGTGTTTAAATAATTGCAACTTAAATTTTTAATCTGATGTTTAAATTGAAGACAAATGTTGACAAGTTATTTTAAAAATGTTGAAGGAGCCATTTTAGTAAACTATGGTTTAATATTAAGAAGCTACTCAGAATATATAAGGAGTATATGATTTGATTTGGTTAAAGATTAAAGATTAATATTTAATGCGTTAAGATAAGTATCTTGAATAATGGATAAAGTTAGTGATGGGGCACTAGAATCTCATTATAAATTTTAAAATGATGGCAGTTGTTTTTTTCCACACTTGAGTTTATTTTTATATTACCAATATCTGTTAGTTAAATTTAAATGTAATATAAATAATAAGATTAATTTTGAATATGCTGCCAAATATTATTTTTTTATTAGTTACTGTTTTACAAGTACATAATTGATTAGGAATAAATAATTTTACTATAAAATATCTACATCGTTACGATAGTTGATATTGCTTTTTATATAAATCGTTAAATTTTGTTTAACAATAATTCCCCTAACTTACCAAATTAAAAAAACCTTTTTTGTTTACTTGATATAACATTTGTGATAAATTTAGTAGAATTTCAATCGATTAAATTTAAGTTTGTTTCAGTTATTTTTTAACTTTTTTTTCTAATTTTTCACAACTATGTATATAGCATGTATAACTAAAACGCGACTAACTGAAATAATTTTTTTTTTGTTGCGTAGTAAATACATACATACATTTTTACATAAATTTATTTATGTTTACCAAAATAATACAAGTCGTTGACATTTTGTAATAGTTGAAGGTAACTTAAAAATACTTAACAAAAAAAATATATATGAGTTCATTAACTTACACAGATATGTATATGTTTATAGATAATACTATGGATTTACGAGTATATTGAGATAATAAAAAATTTATTAAGTACAGTATTTGAACTGATTTCTAGTTCAAGTTAGATCTAGCAAAAGTTATTGTTCACTATTTCCTTGCACCTTATAAACTAATAAATTCACGTTTTTAGTAGAAGCTATTAACGTTTTAAATATGTAGGTATGATATATATAAACATATGTTTGTATATACACTTAAATATACTAATCGAAATATAAACATATATCCTAACTATTGTAGTATTTTGTAAAAAATTTCGTTTCGTATATAAATGAATATATATATATTCTACCATTCAGTAGCTTCTATCGCCCTATCTTATATGGCAATATATACAGGATTTACTATGGAAACTTGCCGTACTTGACAGTTTACAGTAACAGAAACTTATTCAAAAGTTTTTATACAAGGAAAAATTTCGCAATCATATAAAGCTAAACTAGATCTAAAACATATTATACGCGTATCATACGATCTCCATTCATGATCTTGACAACTTTTTGACAATATTCCTCAAAAAAAAAATACTCAGGCATATGAGTACTTACAAAAAATACAATAGCACTAAACGTAATATTTAAAATTCTAAAAGCTAAAATTAGATATTTTTGTTAAACTAAGATGAACTAAAATGTAAACGATTAAATAGACGATTAAATAGTAGTGAAGTATTATCTGATTTGAAAATTAGTCACTATATGTACTATATACGAGTATTTGGATATGATGCATAATCAAATGTCTAAAGCTTTTGCTCAGCCAATCTAATACTATAAGCTCCTCAAGGATCATATATAGTTAATAAATAAAGCTGCCTATAAAACGCAAACTCCTCAAACGAACGACAAAAAGAAAGATATATACGTTTGGCTGTAACACACGGGTGTCTATATATTAAGTGTAGATATAATTAACCAACTTAACATATTTGAAAGAATACTAAGAAATACATCCAGTTTTGGTGAAGTATTCGGAAGTACACTGTAAACAATACAACAACGAATTAGAGAATATAAACAATGGAGAGAATATAGTTAAATTTGTATAGACACAGTGTATTCTGTCGATGAATTATATTAGATTTATGACTTATAGCATTTCCAACAGAATGCCATTCAACAGAATACCGTAATATGTATTGGGCACATGCGGTGAAGAAAATATGTATGACTATAACAGATTGATGACTTGGAAAATGATCTGAAAAGTTTGAACGTGTACAACTATTGTTGATTGACCATGGACCATGTGGTGTAGATAAAAAAGGTGAAAAGAGAACTCATGAAGATCCTAATATAAACATTTATTTAAACAATTATGTTTTTCTTTAAAACCCTAAAGTTTATCAAATCTGCACCCATTTAAATAAAGCTTAGCATTCATATTAAATACTGTGAATAATCATAAAATATCTATTTTGATTGTTCAGTTTATAAGGCAAATAATAAAATACTTACTTCAATAAATTGCTCAGTTCTTAAAACACAAGTATTTTAAATATTTCATTCATCTAACTAAAATACTAGAAACAACTATACTGAGTTGCAATCGACTAAACAAGGAGTTGAAGGATCAGTTTAATAAATAATTTAGATTCCTATGGATGTAATTATTGATAAATGTATATTTTAAGCAATTCGAAATGCTGATAAGATTTATGTATGTAACTAAATTAATTTATTAAGTATTTACAATATTTCAGGTACTTTTAATTACTTGACTTTAGATAAGAAATTATAAGATGTTTACTAGAAGATAACAAACAAAATGATATAAATTTAATTAGCCACGATTTTGATAAGTAGACTTAACTTAAAAACTAGCCGTAACTAACTGAATAGTTCTTAGTTGATTTTCAAAGCATATCTCTACTAAAATAATAAGTATTATTTTCAACAAGCGTATATGTATATATATATATCTCTTGTTCTATATATTTATATATATTTGATTATTTTGATAATATAAATAAATATCATACAAAATAATAGTTTTTTGTAAGTGGTAGATAGCGAATGGACAATGATTTGCAGTAATTTATAAGATATATTAATGTATTACTGGAGAAAGTCTTTTAATCCGGACATAGGTTAATGATATTTAAAAAACATATAATATTCCCTATTACAAGTTTAGATATCTTTTTCGATTTAAAAAAGACACGACATTTCTTTTCTGACTTTAGATTACGTGCAGAGCAGATGGATATATCACTCTGTAAATCATAAAATGTGGAATTGCTCACATCCTTTGAGCCCATAATACCTTTCTCTCCTTAAGCGAAAGTACAACTACATACGACTTAATAATTTTTATAATGAGATGATATTTACCTACATTATTTTTTACTAACAGCAAATGATAGCACAAAATATGTTCTAACTGCAAAGAAGGCTATTAAATTGAAGCTTCCATTTTTATATTAATTGCAAGTGATCGAGAAGTGAATGCTGTTTAGAAACCTCAATCTTAGCATACTAATATTTATTAAAATTATATTGCTACTTATTAATATCAGTAACAATTTTTATTTGTAAAACATTAATTCTTAATAAGATGGAATATAACAAATGAAGCGTGATCTATTAATTTAATATAGACAGTTATTTTTGGCTCACCATTATTAACACTTACATCTTAGTTCCAGTATACAAACACATACTAGACAAATGTTTATGATTACAAAAAATTAATCTGCTCTATTACAATTAGCAAATATATTTTCTTTGCTTCGATTACAGCACTCTAATACTCACTGATATAAAGTGAAAAAAAATAAATAAGGATCTAGTAGTCTGTTATTCTGATAACGACATATATTAACAGTTGTACTTTCTTAACTACCTTCACATCAAAATTAAACTTACTGAGATATATAAGCGATAATTTACAAAAATAATATTTCAGAAGGATGATATTGATTTTAGACACGAAGGCGTACAATGTATTTATATTTGGCACTAGATGGCGAATGTAGTTTTTTTATTAGTTTAATCAGTTTAAAAAATTTAAACAATAAATAACGATATCTTGAGAAGGGCGTCAGGATAGTCTATTATTCGCATATAATCCGTGAATCCTAGGAAAATCTGAATCGTATCTGATTTTACGAAAATAGTTATGAAGGGAAGTGTTGAAAAAGTCAGCAAAAGATATAGCTCAGGTATATTACCATTTGGAACATAATAGATGAACTTACTTTCGGCATGTGCTCTATGAAAGTGCAATATTATAAGATTTTATATACTTTTATTTTGTATTTGTGTAAAGAAATATATAGATTTGAGGATTTTTTTTTCATAATATGACTCGAGTATGTTATGTTAAATTATTATATATTTGCATACTCATTTTTAATATATGTTTAAAACTAGTTCATAACAAATCTGTTCAAATTGATTTATTATATGAAATAATATATTAGGAACACAAAGAATTACAAAAAAAAAATTCTGTATAATTAAAGCATTCATATTTTTTAGATTCGCATATATTTGGATTATCTATGTTTTATTAAAAAATAAAATATAAAATATTTTTTGAAAAATAAGTAAATACTAAAGTTAGAAAAAAATAATTTAGCTACTGTAAAAAATAAACATTTTTAAAATGCCTAATCATTCTACTCATCGTAGCTTCTCTATCAGAATTGGTGAGCGACGCTGATATGACTTGACTCGCCAAAAAATCGTATAAAAACATGCTAAGATCGAATACGAAGTCAGTACGAAAAGTGAAATCATAAGGAAATAAATGTTTAAAAAATAAAAGTATTTGTTTTTAATAAAATGGCGCTGCTGTCGCAATTATTTTCCACAAATTTATTTTCGCATTTAACGGAAGTTCTCGCGGTATCCGTTGTGTTCTTGTCGATAGTTTGGCTCTGGCTACAACATCACTACAGTTATTGGAAACGTCAAAATGTGCCTTACATCAAGCCATTACCATTATTTGGAAACTTTAAGAATGTGATTACTTGGGATGTTGACATCTGTGCACATTTCCAGAACTTGTACAATCATAAAAATGCTATCGATCAACCCGTTGTGGGGTTATTCATGTTTAATAAACCTTGCCTGCTAGTGCGTGATTTAGAAATCGTAAAATCAGTGCTTATCAAGGATTTTAATAAATTTTCAAATAGATTTGCCGCATCGGATCCCCACTCAGACTCTTTAGGGGCCAATAATTTATTTTTTGCCAAAAATCCTAAATGGAAAGAGATACGTGTAAAATTAACACCAGTGTTCACAAGTGGCAAAATGAAACAAATGTTTCCACTCGTTGAAGAGGTAAGTTCGGTTTAGAGAATCCCGGAAATTTTAAAAAAAATTTATTGATATAGAATTCGAAAGAAAAAAACGAATATTAACATATTAGTAAATAAAAAAAAGTATATGTAGTGAAAGTATATATTTAGTATATATATATATGGCTCCATCAAAAGTATATGCAAAACTTCCATCAGGTAACATATTACTCTAATTGATGTGATCTGATTGATGTGAAGAAATGTACGATAGATATTCAATTTTTATATTCTTTAATTTTATTTAGCTGAAGAATAAAGAGTTATAATTTATTATTATAATTATTTTAAAAATATATGTTATATATTATACAAAAAAATATATAAATATAATATCTATTATACATTATTATTTTATATAAAAATTATAATAGGCTTAAATAACAATAATGTTATTTTGGGTTATCCTTACAGATATTATCAAAAAGCCTCATCAGTATTTTTATTTGAAAAATACATTGTCCGTTTATATTAGACCGCAAATGCAAAAACTGAAATCACACTGTTTTAAGTTTCAGAAACACATAACTATATTTTTTAACCCATGATTTAATAGATTACTTCTCTGTTAATTTTTTTTAAATTTTATAACTTTATTTAAATTTATTTAAAATTTATTTGGAATACAAAAAAATAAATCGTGAAATAATGCTATAATTAAAATTAAAAATTTTAACTTTGCTTTAAGGATTAAGTTAGGGAATAACTAACATGAACTAAGAAAAAAGGAATCTAGGTAGGATTTACTACCTATTTTAAAATGTAAAAAAGATACATGTTTGGAATCAAATTTGAAGAGATTCCGGTAGACCAATTGGGCTCAAATTAGATTCTAATGAAGGGCCATCCCAAGAATAGATTTAGAAAATACATTAAAACTATAGAACTTAGAGCGCAAAAGATTAACTATGGTCGCGTTGCTCTGCTCTTTCAGGAACCAGTATCCTGTTTATTTATATTCTATAAAAGACTAATTTAGAACGAAAGAGGTGAACATATAACAATTAATTCATTCTGTTTTCATCATTTCTTCTTCTTGCCTTGTCTTCGGTGTTTTCTACACTCAATAGCAAAGATCCTAACAAACTCAATACACGCTTTCTTAACAAGAGAGAGAAAGTATGTATGAAGTACAAATTGCGACCTATTATCATGTTGTAGGTTACTGCTTGCGTCAATATCATTCTAAAATTATGCCAATAAAATACCAAATACAATATTATGGAAATTATTATTTAACAATCAAAACAAGCGTACTCGTATAGTTTTTTATTAATATATTTTTTAGTTAAAGCTCAAGGCTTGAAGTTCTTTCATTTAAAATTATAAATTGCAAAACATCACAAGTTTAGTAGATACGATTCGAGAAATGTGTATAATTAAGTCGCAGTCATCAATCACTTTTAATGATGTATTAAATAATCAATTTTTTTTAGTTATAATGTCTTATCAAAAAATATTTGCTTACTAAAATGAATAACTTACAAATTGAAAGTGTGCCGAATATGATTTTATTTATATTACTTTTATTTTTTACTTTGTATTTAAGTTGCAATATAATTATTTCGTTGAATCAACAATTCTAATTTTTTATTCTTCTAACTTTACAGGTCGGACGTGAACTTGATAAATATCTTTCCTCTCTACCTATCGATCCAGAAACAAATGCCATTATGAAAGAAGTAAAAGACTTGAATACTCTCTTTACGACAGATGTCATAGCTACGGTTGCATATGGAATACGCGCAAATAGTATGATTAATCCTGATGGTGATTTTCGTACAAATGGTAAAAGAATATTTGAATTTACCAGACGTCGTGCTTTTGAATTTACTGCAATGTTTTTCATGCCTAGCATAGTGAAACTTTTTGGTTTTAAGGTATTTTCGAAGGACACTACAAACTTCTTACGTGAAACTATTAATTATGTTATATCGGAACGTATAAAATCGGGTACCACTCGGAATGATCTTATTGACATACTTGTGAACTTCCGTAAGGAAGCAGAAGCTAGCAAAGATAAGAATCATTTCATTTTGGAAGGTGATTGTTTAGTGGCACAAGCTGCTATTTTCTTTTCTGCTGGTTTCGAAACTTCATCATCTGCAATGTCCTTCAGTTTGTATGAATTGGCGCGCCATCCAAAGCTACAAGAACGCTTACGAGAGGAAATACGTGAAGCGTTTCAAAGTAACAATGGCGTAATAACCTATGACATAATAAAAGATATGAAATTTTT
>NC_051847.1:52819328-52876853 GCF_002237135.1 Teleopsis dalmanni
TAAATGACATGCTTAGTGCTTTTTCTCATTCAACTAGTCATACTTCACAACCACTGGGGCCAATTCATCCCATTGTCACCAGTACATGCTCTTCTATATAGATACCTACTCAGCATAGACATATATAGTATGTGGTATATTGTCCACACTGTGTAGGTGTACTTTTACGAGTACATTTCTTTTGTTTATAGTTTGTAGTTGGACTATAAATCAATTTAAGCTCCACTAACTGTTTTATTAGTAAACATTTGTGAAAATGTCGCCTTGCAATTGTAAGTGCAACAAGTTTCTTTGTAATTATTATATTTATACAAATTTATGACTTGACTAAAGTAACTTTAACAACTATTTCATAAACAATTCCGAAGAATTCAAGAATGCTTTTTTGTAGTACATGCTTATATATGTTTTATCTATATTTATACTTTAAGTGCTTTAAGTAATAAAGCCATATATTCCCATACACTCGTATATATTGTATTCTCCACGTTTTCTGTTAAAACATTTTTACCTTCCTACGACATGCATACTCGGGTCACTTAATAATAGCACCAAATGGAATAATTGCTTTAGCAATAAAGGTGTGTAGCCAACGTAGCAGGAAAAGTTATAAAAATGGAAAAGTTAGACAATGTTTCTAATTAATGCAGTACGTGAACATCCCATTTTGAGCAATGCTGAACAATCGTAACGTTAGAGCACGTGTCAACTCATCAACAAAAAATGTATAAAAATACATATATTATACATTATACATAAATACATATAAAAATACATATATACATTCATACCCACCCTTCCGCTATAAACTAGAACTATTCTAACTAATACGTGTATAACCTCCAAAAGTCATAAGTCATGAGATGAAAAGAAGCTTTGCGCATTACATTAATAAACATAAATGTATATATTTTGATTATACTTATAGTAATTTTATTTATTTCTTTATATATTGAATTATTTAATATGACAATATTAAATGAAACTATCAACGTTCGTTTTAAATATTTGATTTTTAAAGGAAAATAAAATTGAGTTTAGTGAATAAATATGATGACTAAAATCAATTACCACCTAGAATTTTAACTGATGCTGTTTTTAACTGATTAACTTTGCGATATATATATATATATATAGACTAGCATTATATATTTTCACAGAAAATAAACCAAAGGAATTCACAGGGTAACTACATGAAGTTATTAGCTTATTGAATGTTTTCTGTTTAGTACTAACTGTGTGTGTGGCCCAGCTAATGTCCAGCGTCGACTCAATGATTCAAAGTTCCCTTTCCTGAGAATTTTGACCAATTACAAGACCGCCAAAGGTTCTAGGTGCCTTTAAACCCTGAGTTTTTCCTATATATACAGTAACACAAAAAGGCCTAAATGGATCCACTAGAGATCGCCGGTATAACCTAACCTAACCTAACTATATGCATGAGTTCAACTAAATTATTTGCTTTGTAATTGATAAAATTACTTTGGTATAAATATATTTATTTTGAAGTGGTAAAGCATACTGAATTAAAAATTATCTGCCATTTGTTAAAATATATTTATGCTAAAATAGTAAAACTTACTAGATATGGTTGTAGTGAAAGTTTACTCAAAACGCTCGTGCTAACTCAAAAATCAAACTTTTTAACAATTTCTCCTGTAAATAGAATATTTATATCAGTTTATTTTTTGTTTTGTTGTAATAATCATTACTATTTTTATATATAAAGTTTTTCAAAAAGTTTGTTATTGAGTCGTATTATTGCATTCATTATGTTCTATTTATTACTTCTAATGTTTGTATTTTTATTTTACAACTTTATAAATTTTTTTGAGAGATTTCGAAAAATAGTAAATTACAACAATAACAACTTTTTTTTTATATTATTTTAATATAAATATTAAAATATATATATATTTTGTATTTTTACATACAGCTATTTCGAGTATTACCAAATACCCATTATCAGCAATCTTGGAATTATTTCTTATATTTAATTATTCTTAATTATTTTTTTGAGACTACAAGTACCAGGAATCGTATACGTGTCCTGCCAAATTTGACGTTCAGAGTCAGCGTTCATTAGTCAACTGACCCAAATCTACACTTGAACTTTGTGTTTTGTTAATTTGCTGTAAAAGTTCATTAACAAATTCACTTGATGTGTTATATTAGAACAAAATCACAAACCAGCTGTAGTATATTTAAATGATTAATTATATTTATATTTTTAAATGTTAAATATACAATCTTTTTTTTACTATCCTTATTGCATGCTTTTTTTATATTATTCTTTCTTGTGTATAGAACCTTATCTGGGGACGTAATACGTAGAAAGTCATGCTAATGTTACTTTACGATTCGTAATTTTAATATACATAGTTTTCTTACCTATATACACACGTCAAGACAATAATTGCTTTTCAACTGTTGTTTCAGCTTCGGCTTCCTCTTTATTATAGAAGCAAATATAGAAAAAAATAACTGTTTGTCTTGTATTATAAATTAAATAATGCAGCTTAGTTATTGAAATAATATAACATTAAATAATAAAAAATTATTGTTAAAAGAATTTAATTCCGTTAAAAGTGATATTCATAGTTCTAACGGTCTAAACAAGTGGATTTCTATCATTTTTAGTAGTACAGTACTTTAAATACCTGGGTGTTGCGTATTAGCGACAGCAATAAAAGCTATGAAATCGCCGAAAAAAAAGAACCACTAGTAAATGCTTATATGTTCATGGGAAGTTTTTCAAGTGCAGCATATTTAATGGAGCAACAAAGCAGGAAATACTAAACCCATTAAACTTGTCGGCTATTTAAATGAGACTGAAAGGATTTTCACTCCTGATGTAATTGATATAATAAAAAATCGTATACAACTTTTGACCAATTTATCGGAATTTTAGTTACCATGAATGTTCAAAAGACTCGGAACCTGTTTCAGATTAACCATTGAATGCATCGATATATTATTCAAAATGTACGACATTCTGACACAAGCTTAGTAAATTTAAAAACTAAAAATGTAAATATTCTTACCGATTATTTTATTTATTTTATCAAAGTTATATTGCAAAAAAGAAGGAAGTAAAAAATTCTTGCCATTCGTGTCACCATTTGTTAGCCATTGGAATCGGTTGTTACTGTGAAACATATTAGAACCAGTTCGAGAAGACGCTGGCACTGATGATATTAGATGCAACAATGAGTTCAAACATATAATCTGCAAAAAAACACTGATTAGGACATAAACTAAGTCGCCACGAGAATGTAGTCATCAAAAAAAGAACGTCACACCAAGCATTTGATGTGAAAACGAGACATGACTGAGAAACTTTAATTAAACCATATCTATAATGCTAAGGTCGTAAACTCTTAAAAACGAAAAAAATTTAACTTATAACTTGAAACTTGAACATTGAAAGTTTGTACAGCCATCGCTACTTGTGGAAAAACACGATTAGTCAACAATTCTAATTCTTATCTAATTCTAATTCTAATTTGACAGAGATGAGTTCTAAGCCTGGCACTTGCAGCCCAACACAATATATACACTCTATAAACAATTTAAATAAAAATTCGAATATTTCATAAGTTCACTGATGATGAGTACTTGGAAACCCTCGATACAGGTATAGTCAGAAAAATGTCAATAAATTAACTAAAATTTTTCTTGTTGTCTTTTTATTTCTATTCGAACCCTTCTTACTTTTAAATAGTTTCTTTTAGTCATAACAGAAAGCGTCACTTTCGTCAAAAAAAAATGATTTTTATAATGTTCGTACAGAAATCATTGAGAGAAAAATGAATCATATGCACTTAAAACTTGTGTGTATTTAGTGTTCGCAAATAAATTTTTTAATTAACTTTTTGATTAAAAATGAATATTTTTAATATTATATAAAAAGCAATATTCTGTTACAGATCTATGTGTAGGTTGAAGCACATTAAAACGTATTACTTGTCATTTCTATTTTAATATTATGTCAAACAAATAACATAATACAGACTTGATGTAATGAATAAAATTTCTCAAGAATGATAAGAAATTAAAAAATTTATTTTTATACAACACAGAAATGAAAGTAATTTTATTTCATATTTCTGAACAAATAACAGATATGACTGTGCTCTCTAGTATGGAACTGTGAAATGGAGTTTTAAATATCCAATTTATTGCAGCAACAGGAAAAAAGCACACAACAGTGCTCGTATATTTTCTGTACTTATTTCTTTAGCAAATAAAAAGTCAATTTAATATAAGTAATAAAATACAAAAAACATTATTCCGTAGGATATTCAGTTCTCGTATATGGAACATTATTACATATTTTATATCCTTACAGAATACAATAAACACATAAATTATTTCTTTTTCCTGTCATTCTTTAAGATTGTCAAGAAAAAAAACAACACATATTCTTGCTTTCTATAAAGCCAGCTATGGCCGTAGATAAAGGAGCAAACATCTGCAAAATCTGAAATTTAAAAATATTTCGCAATTATTAAATTTTTCTAATCCTTAATTAAAATTTTTATTTATCTTTTAAGAAAATTGAAATCAAATATTTAATAAAACAAAAATTCTATAAGGTACTGAAAATATTCAAATATTATAGGCTTCCTAATCATTGTAGCATCTTTTAAGTGGAAATTCTTAGTATTAAATGTCTAAAAGGATTTAATACGTTAAATAATTGTAAGGGATTCACAAAAACAAAGTATACAGAAATATGGAATCGCATAAATCAAATAACAAAATTAAGACATACTCTAAGAGCACATGTTACGAAATAAAACTCTGTAAAGTAGGTTCTATACTATTTTTTATCGATGCAACAGTGCTTAGAGACCTATTTTAAATCCAAAAGTGGACATAATACACCCGACGGTCGCTGTGACACATCTCATAACAATAATAATAAATAAGAGCACATGTTAGGGACCTAATATGTGAAGAATGTCAGTCAGCTGCAGTGACCTCTTTCTAAACAGCAATCTAGGCTTTATCAAGAGTTCTTAATATTTTCTAACTCTTCAAATTTTATACGGCCTAAGTGGTAGGGCTAAGTAGTTATATGATATTGCCGTTTTACCCTAATAAAATATTTTTAATAATAATAAAAAAACCAGAAAAGAAGAGTAAAATCATCAAAAGTGAATATTTAAGATGGTCTACATAAACTTTAAACAAATTTAGAGCTTAACAGTATTTAAAAAAATGTCAGGAGAAAAATTGCTGCAGACGTGATCAAGAAATTTAAACAAGAAAATATTACCACATAAAATGTTACGAATACATTTGTAGTTAATACTAATGTAAGAATGAATGCTAACTTTTTATATTAGAAATGGATGTGTATAAGTTCCAGTATATTTCAAATTTTAAAATATCAGGCAATCTTGTAACTTTGTAGTAATAAAGAAAAGGTTACGTTAATAAAGAAATTTTCATTATAAGGTTGGCAACTGCGACACGTTTAATGAAAAAAAAAATTTTTGAAGGGTTCGAACAGTTATAAAAAAGCATCAACAAAACTTCATTTAATGTTAATTTTTTCTTGCCGAAAGTGACGCGTCCTTATGATGGAAAGAAACTATTTAAAAATTAGGAGGATTCGAATAGCAAAGAAAAGACAATACAAGTTATTTTCCTCCAAAACGACCATAAACAATACCGGCATCTAGCTGCTTATTTTAGCGATATTGTCAATAACAATGACACCATAATGTATTCCATTATAATTAGCAGGATTAAGTATATACGTCGGCGGATTTCAGAATATAGCAAATATACTAAAATTGACTAAGTAATGATACCATTAAAATGATGGTAAATATTTCTAATTATATCTTTTAATTTGAAATATTTTTATACACGAGCTTACTTAGGTAGTAAAGCCTACATTGTTTAAATAGGCCGGGATTCGTTGTTGAATTTGCTCTTTACTTTTTGTCCTACCATTGTATATATGTGTATATAAAAAGAAAACATTTTAATAATAAGAACACTTACAAAAAATGTTTTTGCTATTTTAATCAGCATTATAAATATAATGCATTATATTATAATATAATATAAACATTGATTTTTAACCTCCTAAACTTTTATTTAGTATATAAAAAATAAAAAACAACTTTAAACGCAAATTGAGAAAATCAGAATAAATTATAGCATATTAACTAATTCACCGCCTGAGATATTTAATGAAAGCAGGGTCCCTTGAGCAATTTTTAGTAGTGTAAAATAAGTAAAGTGACATATATATACACTCCATTTGTTTTTTTTTAGTTATTTTTTTATAGGCATTAACACTCACTTTTCAATCAATTTTTCAATTGATGCCTGCCAAAATATTATGACAATTGTTTATAATTTTTTAGTTACAGCTCTCTTAGTGAGCTAATTGGAGTTGTTTAAGCGAGATAAAAATTAGTTTTTGCGTCGGTAATCGGTGAACCTCGCCCAAAGCGGTAAAAAACACAACAGACAACTAGTAATGTTATGGCATTCGTAATTTGAAATGACCCTAGAACTTGTTCATCTATTACCTTGAAAAATGTCAGAGTAGAATGGCGATCGTCCAACCGGTGCGCTTAAAGGAGAAAATCCTGAAGCAACGACCCCAGATAAAAAAGAAAAAAGTGCTCTTTCACCAAGAAAACTTTTCCGTTTCACAGGTTATAGGCCATTGTATAAATTATACTTAATTTTGCATAATCAAATGGAAAATACTAATTTGAAATTTTAAGTACTTTTATCTTTCTGAATAGTTAAATTTTTGAAAATATTTCTGATTTTTAAAGTTTTTACTATACAGTTAACAGTTTTTAACATTTTAAATGCTTTTATTTTTTAATTTTTTTTTTTTGAATTTTGGCGCGACTATTATTTGACTTTTATTACCTTAAAGTATATATTTCTTTTAACATAGTTACCTTTAGCATTATATGCATGCGTGAGTAAAGTGTAAGGGTTTACTTCGATTGAAATGAATTAATATGAATTTAAATTATTGCTGAAACAACTCACATACGACTTATAGTTTATGTTTTAGGTTCTTGTTGACGTCAAAAAAATTTCTTGAAGTCCTTAAGGTTATATTGTTCCAAATCATATTAAGAATTTATTTATTTTAACTTATTAATCCCGTAAGCAGCGTGTAATAAGTGTAATTTATTTATTGTTCGTGCAACATATGTTTTATTTAATTTCATTCCATTCCATACTTTTTTATAAATATTTTATACCCATTTATATGCTTCAAGTATCCATTTTTGTACTTCCAGTACAAAAATTAATTTCGGAAAAGCAAACCAACTTCGTTTCCTTTTCCAAATTTCAATTTTCCGTATTTGCTATGTTCTTTTTGATGTGGTTTACTATTGTTTAAATTTTATTTTTCATTCTATCCTGCGGTCTTTCATTGACTCCTTTTACCTTGGGTATTGCATTGTTTGTGTTTATAGAGGACATATGTATATGCAGAATGTTTATAGGTATTTTCACAGAGAATGTACATACATTCATATACGAGGTACAAAATTTTACTACCATCCTATAAATATATTAAAAGGCGGATGTTATTTTTTTACTACACTTTTTAGTAAAATTTTTTCAAACAAAATTACAAAGTCATTAAATTTCCGAAGTTTTTCCATTTTCTGTGCGTATGACAGTTTATTTACACAGGTTTTATTAAAATCCTATCAAGGATGGGTAACAGGTTGTAGCTAAATTTTTTGTATATAATCTGAACTTGAAAATGAACTGTTTGAGAATATAAACGAGGTTTAAAGGATGAAAATATTTAAGACTTTTATATTTCGTTTTTCTAATAAATAAAAACTTGGCTTATTTACTAAAACCGGGTTAACTATTACAAAATATATATATTTGACACACAACAAATATGTTATTGTCAATTTAGATTTTAAGTAAGATTTCAAACATTTTTATAAGTGCTATACGAATTTCTTTGAATTAATAATAAATAATTAAATAATAAAAAAAACTATATATATATGGTCTCATATTCTGAATCTACATTGCATACAATAGGCTTTCGAATTCGCCAGATGCAAATTCGATTGACGATTCCATCTGGACCATTTAGGATATCAAGGTAAGGACTAAAAAATATGCCAGTTTGGATAGGCTGAAACCCATTAACCCATTATTATGAATGGGCCAAAAATACTGGAAGATCACATTCGTGAAACATACAACTCATTTTTTAACCGCTTTTAACGAGCTAGAGTGAATGAGATTTTTGTAATTTGAACCAATAAAAAATAAATATGTAATATGTAGGTGAACAGGGTTAGGCGAATATGTATCGCCTAACCCTGTATATATATGTGTATTATTAGAGCTGGAGAAATATGTTCATTTCGGTCGGGAAATATCTTTTACAGAATTATATGAGATGAATGCCTAAAATTAGTAAACCAGAAAAACTTAGGCCATAGCAGCGAGAGTAAAGTATTTCTTTATTACTATATTCTCGAGAACCGCCAATTTTTCAAAAAGTGAAATTTATCCCATTGAATTAGTGTTCTCACTAATTTTGAGAAGTGGAGTTCAAGTGAATGGAAGAGTGCATAAAAATGTGTTATTAAATATTTTTGAAGAAAACATTCTTATAAATAAGCTAGCAAGGCTTAATGATCCTTTAAATTATATATAACAAATATTTAATTTTTTAGTCATCCATTACACACTTACAGGGTTTTTAAAAGTCGTCCCTTTTTTTTAATTTTATTGAAACTTTTTAATAATACAAATATACATATATCTACATTTCATAAAAATTGGACGTATATCTTCATTAACGAGGAAATATAATATAATATGATTAAATAGATATGCATATTTGTGTATATAAAAAGTTACAAAAATGTCCTCAGAGTGACAACAATTGTTGGCGTTGACAATTTAATTAATTAACTAAATTCATACGAAAGTCTAAAGAGGAAGAAAAAGTTTCTTTGCAAACAATTTGATGACAAGGTTTTCAGTTTTTTCGCTTGACATATTTTACCATGACATACAATCAGTTTTCAAACGAAGGCGGAGGAAAATTCTGTTTCAGGAACTTTTTGTGATGTACTTTGACCTTGTAAGCTACTATTGAGTTATTATGAATTATGCTTAGGCAAACTTTTTTGATAGTCACTAATAACCAAAAATTTCAAAACAGGACTAAAAAAACTTGATGAAATATTTTATGTTTATAGCAAAGCACTCATTTTACAGATTTGCTTATATATAAATAAAGTTTTAATTTAAAAAAAAATAAAAATATTAACAATATTAACAAAATACAATTCAATTTATTGTCATTTCCTTCTTTCATATAATACAAAAAATTTTTCTTTGTCATATCGATCAACTACATAATGGTATTTTACAGAACAGAAATTGATAAAAACGGCACAGAAATTGATAGGAGCGTTTCTTTAAGCTCTACACGTTCAGCAAATTCAACAAAACTAAACTCTGGTTCTCAAAATAAAAACACAACCGTGAGGTGGGAACTGTAAAATTCTTTAAAAAGAACGTATTTATTTAAACTTCTCTTCCTCCAAGGTTTGTAAACTCAGCTGCGTATATTGAGAAATTTTCAGAAATGACCTCAAGCAATAAAGAAGATATTTGTCCTCTGGTCGATACGAAGAATAATGACATCGTGTCGTGCTTGGAGAAACCTACGAATTATGTTCCAGGGCTTACCAACTCAGCTGAATATATTGAGAAAACTTTAGAACTAATTCCAAACAATAAAGAAGAGACTTGCACTTTTGTTGATATGAAAAAAAATATTTCCAGCTTAATAACACCAAAAAGTCGTCTTCCAACGTTTCTAAATTCAGCAGGGTCTATTGAAAAGCGTTTAGAACCAACTTCAGGTAATAAAGAAGAGACATGCTCTTTTGTCAATATGGAAGATAATGATATTGTGTCTTCCTTGGAGATAACAATAAATCCTATTTCAAGATTTGTAAACTCAGCTGCATATATTAAGAACATTTTAGAACCGACTTCAACTAATAAAAAAGAGGTTAATTCTCTTCTCAATATGGAGAAAAAAGACATCATTCCTCCCTTAAAGATACCAACAAATCGTCAACTTTCAAGTACAGCTTCAAGATATGACAGAGACAGGAATAAAATATATCGAGAGGCTAGAAATCCTGAATTGGCTTATACACAGTGGCTAGAACAAAAGAAGTAAATGCATTAAAACAATATGAGACTAAATTTACTTTAAAAATAGATATAAAATTTGATTATATTTCTGTTAATTTTTCATCGGTTAATATTTTTTACAGCAAACTTTTAACGGACCGTACTATTAAACAAAAACAATTAGAGGAGGAAAAACGTAAACATAAGGAATTGCAAAATAGTGTTTCAGCGACCAAAGTTCAGGAATGGTTCAATAAAAAAAAACATGCTCATTCCTTAAAGAAAATTCAAGAGTCACTTAAGTTACTTACGGATATAATTAAGAAAGAAAACACTATTTTAAAAGCAATGCAATCAAAAATCAAATTTTTAGAATGGGAATGTAATAAGGAAAGAGAAGAAAAACAAAAGCGTTTACTAAAACAAATAGAAATAAATAAACAACGTATTGAAATAGAAGAGAGAAAACAAAAAGCAACTGAAGCATGGGAAGCATGGATAACGAAAGCTGCTAAAAAACCTAAGCCCGTACCATTAAATAAGGGTCTTGACTCATTACGTGGTGCAGTATCTCATAGTTATGTTAATCCAAATCAGTGGCAAACATAAGTTACTTACTATTTATATATCTTCGTATTGTTGTCAGTTAAGACTTTAACTTTTTTCAAATATTATCATAAAGTTCATATTATTTTTTGATACTATATCATCAACAGATTATAATTTGAAATTTAATTTTCTATTTCTATTTGTTATATTGTTTTATAGTAGATTTAAATAAAATAATTTTTTTAATTTGAATTAATTCTAATCTATGCTCGTTTTGTTATTGAAGTTATTAGAAAGTTAAAAAGGTTATTGAGTGATAATACAAAAAGAATCAGAAAACTTGGTCTTGCTATAGATTTTTTGCTTTACTACATTTGAACAATATTGTATGCAAATATGTGTAGAAACATGCATTTATTGACTGTGGACCAACAACATAATCACTTTACATTTCTATGGGTCTATTGGAAAAGACTATTCCAATAGTTAAATTCGTAACTATTTACGAAACGCGAAATAATGATGCACCACTACATTCAAAGCAGTGCAATAAAAAAGATGAAAAAACTTCCGAAGAATATGAAGAAAAATGTGGTCTGTTTTCTGGGATGGCAAGGGAGTATAATTAATAGATTACATACTTCATAGAGTGTCGTACTATATCTAGATTTTACTATATAGGTATAATATTGAATAAACTGAAAGTCACAACTACCGAATCCAAATTCTTAAAGTAAATTTTGTTTCACTAACACAACTTATAGGGACTAACTTCGCTAGTTGCTTTAGTTTACGTATTGCATTTTAAACTGCAATACTAACTTCAACTCTGATAAACCTACAATAGTGCTTAGGCGAAACGTTTAAATGGAAACTGTTAGAGAATTGAGGACATAACACTGTTTTCAAATATCTGTTGATGTTTTCTTAAGCTGCACCTAGCATCTTTCCCCTGACATAAACTGACGCAAACGATGGATACGATAGAAGTGATAAGCAATAATCCAGTCAAGGCGTAGAGAGGGGTTATGAAGAAACCTCGCAGTTAATAGAGAGCAAAAGTGCTCAAGTGCACTGACTCAACTAGCCTCAACATAATAATATATATTTATATAGTTATTTATTGACTTATTTATAGTTATTTATTTAGTTATTTATTTTTTAGTTATGTTAGTTATTTGCAAGTCATTTATTTAATTATATTCACCTATATAATTAGCTATTGTAGGATAATCATTTTTTAGAGCATGATGGGGATCAGTATATCTACGGTGCTAATTTCCACTGTTGTCCAGTTATTGTCATTGAGCAATATACTGAGGGCATGACTTTGTAACCATGATATGGTTATCAGGCAGTGACAGTGACAAAGCTCTAAAGGCTGGAGTTTTGAGCACAAAGAAAAAGTACGCAGATTTAGCTCTGTCGTAAATGATTATTTTGAAGATTTTAGTGAAATATAGTATCTACTTATTATTTCAAAATTTGAAAAAATGGCAACAGAAATATTTTTCATCCACCAAATTAATGACTAAAACGAACTCTATTCTGAAAGGTATAAAGCTATTGATGACGATTTAATCAAAGAAATGAGGTTCAAGTATAAAGATTTATTTTGTGTAAATTTATCACCAAATTCAAAATATTTTATAATAATATTTAATAATAAATTTTTATTTTAAGGCATGTTTTTTTTGCATTAATGATAATAATATTTAATTTATTTTCTGCAAAATATAACCTCTGCTGTTTGAAAAAAATGACAGTCGAAATTATTCATCTATACAATAGGTATATTTTTACCTGAGCTTTAAACTAATTACTCTTAGATTATTTAGACAAATATTTGCATGTGAACATCATCATTGCATACTTTTCTTATCCTTGTAAATATCTGTATGTATGAAAATTTTAAAGAAATAACCTCGGACAAATACAATTGCAATATATTTCCAATGTAAATGCCTAAAATACAAACTAAAAAGTTCCGTAAATGTATATATGTGTAAATTCTCACTGGATTATTATTCGCTTCCTTGCATCTAAACATCATAAGGTAGAAATGTATTTTATAGATTATTTTTTTCTTAGCTTTTTTTTTCTTTGCACTTAAAACAATTGCTCTTATAAATCTTCTAACCTGAAGAGCTAATTTAATCCTTAAAGCAAAAGTCAAGGTCTCTTTTTATAATATTGGGTAAATTTGTATCCTTGCATTTGATGCACAACTATTATTTCATGCATTGTCATATATTTAGTTAAGGCTGAAAGGATTCTTTTTGTTTTTAGAATTTGGAAAATTTTTCTTTTTTAAGTATTAAAAACAGGCATTGAATGACACAAAAGCATCCTTGCGCTTAACAGTTTAGAGTGGGGTAATGTTTAGCCAAATTTATATATATGTAAATATATATATATGTATATTAATTTTTGTAGAAAATATATAATTAAATTAAATTTAATATATTTATTTATTAAGAATAAGAACTTCAAATTAAATATACATAATTTACAAAATGTAATAATGAATATATATATTTTAAAAATATAATGTTAAGGCTAGTTGAGTCAGTGCACTTGAGCACTTTTGCTCTCTATTAACTGCGAGGTTTCTTCATAACCTCTCTCTACGCCTTGACTGGATTATTGTTTTTTTTTTAATATTAAAATATAGTTTTAACACTAAATATTATTAAAAATAAAATAAATATAAAATAAATAATTCATTAATATTATTCATGTCATGAAAGATCTGTAATCATATAACATATATGTAGATAGTCTATTGACGATAACTGCCATATTCATTATCAAAAATGAAATACAGACTAATAACACCTCCAGACATTAAACGACACCAAATTAATCTAAATTTTTATACAAGCAAACGGAATAAAATAAAGCTTATTAGGCTGCAGTTGGTGAATCATATACTTTCTATTAGTATAGAGAAGTACGCTTACAAAGCGCTTTGTGGTCAATTTTATGCCAAGCGACAATAGCCAGAACATCTATGAGTTCAAAATATAGCGTAGATCTAGACACTCGTGTCCTAGTGGCGCCCATTTGTAGGATATCGGTTAGCAGTCACGTTCAATGGAGAGAATTGATAAAGAAGGCCAAAACCAGACACCGGTGTAAAGAATACACAAAATACTAGCAAGGACAAAGTACATTATTTCATGGAAGTACGAAAGGTGGTGCGGCGATGGTAAATTAGAAATAACGTTATAAAAATAATGTAAAATTAATTAACAAATTTACTTGCTGTATTATATTAGAATGAAATCATAAACCACCTATGAAATAATTGAATTAATTAATTATAGTTATTTTTTTTTAATATGACATAAAATTGAGTATAACTTCTACTGTAGAGTTTTGTGTGTGTACTTTGTTCATGGATACGTGTATTGAGAAAATATTAGAAATTTTGTTAATATAGTCATGATAAGAATCCATTAAAGTTAATAAACATTTTCTATATTATTTTTATTGCTACATTTAAGCAATTTCACTATTTAAATTAATGGTAAATGGTGACATTATGGTTATCATTATCATTAACGTAATACATAGTTATATAAAACGCAGACCTTTATTCGTAAATAATGAATAGTTTTGGAAGAGCATTTTAGGATTCATTCGTACTGTAATCGTTTTAGAATGTTCAGCTTTGTGGATTATCGTTTGAAAACTGGTCTATTCTTTAAGTTGCAAAGTTTACTACTATGTAAAAGTGTACAATGCGTGGGATTCAGTAATTTGGTTTATGTAAAAGCCACCAATAGTCTTGAAGAATGTTATGCCTTATATGGTCAAAAATATTACCAATGCGCTATGAAATGTATTCTTCGGTTTTGTCTATATTTGTTTTTTATTGAAACGGCGTATGAAATATTTTTTACAAAAAGAGGACGAGTATTGAAGATTAAATTTTATATGTTTTTATATATGATAAGCATAATACGTTCAATTAGTTTAATATTCAATTTAATAATGCAAAAGGATAAAAACAAACTATTGATTAGTGATATACTACAGACGTACGATGAGTTTAAACATCGTTTTATGCTGACTTCCTACATAGACACTACTTCATTTTGGATATCTCGTTTACGCGATATTTTAAATATAATTTTTTTAAATTATATTCGCTTATTTGCATATTTTAATTATTTTTCCAGCATTATATATGTTTTAATGTATGAATTCGCTTATGAGTGTGTATTCCTCTATTATCAAAGAGTGGCGAATTCGTACCAACATTTAAGTATATTATTAGATAAACCAATAATGTATTCTGAAGAACAATACAAGATTCTTTGGAGAGTTATTAAAGATGTAAATAATTTAAAGACAAGAATGCATTCTATTCACGACAATATTTTATATGAAATTAAATCTTTTGCTGAGTTGGTAATATATCGGTTGATGATTTCTTTACTTGGTTTGGTCGATAGCGAGTCGTATTTAACAACACCGTTTCTATTAATTAATTTGAGTTTATTACTGGAAGTTTTTTTATTATCAAAATTACACACAAAAGTAAATAAATGGGCAAATAAGATAGAAGAGTCCATCATAAACATTTCACTGTACCTAGCAGCAGTTCATCCCGAATATAAAGCAGAAATACAATTTGTAACGCAACAGGTATGAGTATATTTGCAGATTGTGATTTCATTATTATATTAATTGTTTATAAAATATTTTTAGTCAGTCATCAAATTTATTATGCAAAAACTTTATTTACGAAAAAGTTTTCTTCAATACATCTTACAAAACAATTATACGATTCTACAATTATCGGTGATTTCACTGTTGTTATATATATCAAATCCTAACATCATATTGAAAGATATGCTTACATCAAAATCCTCTTTTAATATATATAAATTTAAAAGTATGTATTTCAGACCGCATATTTAATTAATATGGTATTATAAGTTGCAACCTAAAATTATTAAATAAAAATATAAAGATACAAAATCTGATTTTACTTAAAGGGTGTCCTTTTTAAATATATAAAATTAAATATTGAAATTAAAGCAAATGAAATGAACAAGTTGTATATGCAATAGATAATTGTACGACATTATAGATAAAAAAATGATTTCGGTCACAGGATCGTCACAAACAGTTTTTCAAGAATTTATATATAGCAATATGTCACAAATAGTACGCTCGATATTGGGCTCAAGATCTGAAATCATTCCTGGTTAGTTCTCATAGATCAACAATTCAAATGTTCTCATAAAAATTTGTGGAGTGACGTCAGCCCATATAATCTAATTGATCACGTAACGAATCTGTTTTTAGATATCATATTGTCATCAAATTCTTTCTATAATCAGTATGACATATGCTACCATCCTATTGAAGTCAAAGGTCTTCCTGTTCATGCACTTCTGTAAAAGAATACATGGTGGTAGCTAGACATCGCTTGCCATTGACGTTTACAGTAACATCTTATTTTCTATTGCTTAATGATGTTTCCAGCTTATAAACTGCAACAAGCAAATCATTTGTCGGAGTGTGGCCATGGGTGCTGGAAAATCTAAAATCAAAGACACTAATCTTAATTCTTGACTTACTTAGTTAGAGTTGTGGTTCATTATTAAATACAATTTTACGTTTGGAATGTTATACGGCGTTTACATTGGCCGAAAATGGCTCATTTTGAATGACTCATTTGAAAGTGTTTACATTCGTTGTATTTCATTCGTTCTCATGGTAACAATTCAAACTGAAATAAAACTACTAAACATTTGTTTATCTTTTTTTGTAAATATGTCAAAACAGCTTTTACAAACTGTCAAAATGCCATGAAGAGCTTTCATTTAGGGTATGTTCAATAGATTCCTTTGCATTTGGAACATATGTGGAATGCATTCAAACGTCATTCATACAGAATGTGAGAAAATTGCTCATTTTGTGCTTGAAATTTTATATGCAAGAATGAGCCATTCGATACTCATTTTCGATTTTTGACCAAAATGAGCCATTTTCGGCCAATGTAAACGCCGTATTAATCAAGTTTCAACAGCTTCAATGGATGTAAGAAATCAATTAAATGTAAAACCTTATGCAAAATTATTTAAAATATCGATGGGCAGAACCCTAGAATATTATTTTTTTTACCGGTATCGTACCGATGAATTGCGATTTTTTTTGATATTTCAGGCATGGCAATTTTTCAATCGTTTTTTGAAATTAAGGAACTATTCTATACACTTTTCATATTGAGCACTTGGTTTGAAAATAAATCTACAAACATTTCCACAACATATACTTCTACAATCGGAAGCGTCGGTGACCATAAATAGATGTACACAATTAGCAAAATATAATATAATTATACTTAATATATTATAATTAATAGCAACAAAAGTACCTCTAAAATAATCAAAATACCCAAGTGTGCTTGGGTATTTCATATGAATAGTTAAAAAACTATTAAACGAATATACATAGGTTATTATATGAAAAAAATTACATTACATTTTACAAGAACATAAATCTTAGGTCTTAAATCTTAGAAGAACTTGCTTCATAGGGCTCACAATGATTGAATCCTTGTACTACGACTAGCTCCAACCTTAGTAACTACGTCCACGTAAGCTATTCTAATTTTTAACTGTCACCGTGGAGCAACAACTTAGACTTTGTATAAAAAACTATTTTTTTAGACATACATTTTAAAAGGGATTTCATTCCATTGCACCATTCCATGAATGACACTCTTTAATTTTTAGAGCGTGAAGAAGTCATTATTCAAAGCACCTAAAAAAGAATTGAGTAATATATAGGATAATTTAAACATAAGTTCACCTTAATAATTTCGCTTTTACCATAAAATTTGAAAGTAAAATTATTTTGGTAAGATCCACGCTACACATAAATAAGTACCATACAACCGTATTCATCAAATTGTTACTGCTTATTGCTTACTCATTATTCTACTTAACGATACTGTTAATATCCCCACCGACCAGCTACTTTATGTGCAATATAACAGAACATTAATATTTGTTCGACATGAGCTTACCAAATCCATTGCAAGAATGGTAGTAATCGTTCCTAAGTTAATCAGCAATTTTGTCTTAGTACGTCTCCCCAGTTCCGTCTAAAGCCTCTGGTCTATGCAATGTCTTAAATTCAATGATTATACGCACATAAACATGTATTGATATACATGACCTTAATGCACGTGGTAGGCGTTGCTTTGTTGGAGCCAAGAGTGCTTTGTTAAATTTTGTAATCGCGAATAATCGCCCACTTACGAAGGGAGATTTTATGAGCGTCCACCACTTGTACAAGGAAAAAAACCAATATTAACAGCAGCAGCAACGTTAGTGCTGCTTTAAAAAGCTGAGATGAGCTAACAAAATACGAAATTTTTTTGTTGTAGGCAATCAAGAAGCTGCCTTGGGGCACTGAATTAAGTGCACATCGCCATATGAGCCATTATGGAACAATCCGGGTATAAACAATATGTAATGAAAATTCCAACAGCTTTTATGTGCGGCACTGAACACAGCAGCAGACAATTGAGGATACGAGAAGAGCTTCTTTAAGTGTTACTTTTATTGGCCAAAAATTCTAATAAATTCAAATCGAATAATACAATGATAAACCGGATATGTAATGTATATCTTTGTCTACACAACTGTCTGTGCACAACAAGTCCTTGAGAGAAATTCTTTAGAAAATATATTTTCACAATGTCAGCAAAGCAGAAAAAAATAATTCCCGAAACCAGAATCCAAATTGACTTAAACTATTGAAGGTTTGATTAACAATTTGGGACGAAAAAAAATTAATAAAATATGTAAAAAAAAAATTAAAAATTTGCTGCAGCAAGTATGTAATTGGGACCTATGAAACTGCAAATAAACAATGAATAAAACAGTTCACTATATCTGTAGGATTTAAAATTTAATATCGGTTTTCTTATAAAAAGATAACGCCAAAATCACAAAGAAATTGCTTATTAAAGTAAATAGTATTTGTTCTATTGAAAGTATTAATAAAAAAAAGTATAAACAATTTTTGATTCCTTTTAATTTTATATAGAATAAGCCAGCTTTAGATTCGTTCTATGCATTGTTCTAATGTTGAACTAATGCTAATTGGTTTCAAATGACTAAAAACTAAATATTGTATCAGGCGACTGTCGTGACCCCCACACACCTTTAGGGTAGTCAGATTTTTTTATGACGTTACTAGTTGTATATATTCTTTAAAAATGTGTACACATTTATTTGAGAAATCAGAAAAAATCATCAATCAATAAAAATATAGGCCATTCAATTACGATACAACTATACCAGTGCTTGAACTAATCTTCTACATATTTTTCGTAGATTCTCTCAGTGAATTTTGTTTTATGAACATAATTATCTCTGAACTTCTTCCTCGGAATGGTAGTTTTAGCTTCGTGAATAGAGAAAACTATCTCGATTCCATGTCAGAGAATAAATCTATTTTGTTGTTGCTACTTTACACTTTTATTATGGCGTTTTCAAATTTAGTTGTCCAACAACATTTTTGCAGTTTTGTTAGTGGGTATTTATATTTTTTAAAAACACATATCTCGATTCAAATCAAACTTTATCTGTCATTAACAGCTGTTAATTTTAGGGTAATCTTGCTACTCTGTCGAAATATCTATAGTGTTATGAAATTATCTCAAGTATTATACATTTCGCTCGAGATTTACCAATCAGAAATGGAAATTACAATTAAAGTGAATCTCAATTAAAAAAGTTAGCCTAGAATTTCTAATCGAAAATGGCATAAGTTACTCGGTTGTAGCATTTGTTGCTTAAGATCTTGATTATCTGTTTTGATTTTAAAATATTATTAAAGTTCTTTAAATAAATTTTTAGTACTTGCAATGATAGCACAGCAATGGCAGGTGGTTTTAATGTGTTTTTTTTTTAATTGATATGTGAATAATTTTTTTTGGTTTAGGTTTTCTTCTCGATGAACTCAACGCCAAAAAGTTTTAAATTCAACTTCTCTTAATAGCACATCAATTTGAAATTTTTATTAAAAATAATTATTTAAGCTCTGCCCTCCGTCAAGGTTTATGCCTACGCCCACGTGTAACAATATAGCCCGAATACATAATACATTGACATTAGATACATAAATACAAATGATTTTATTATTTAAATTTTTAGCAACATGAGGAGTTTTTAAGGCATCCAAAATATGGAATGTATTATACTGAATAATATGTTTTATTCAAATTATATTTTTACAATAGCAACTTATGTATTCGACATAAAAAAGGCTTCTAAATGTATCTATTTATAGATATTTTTAATAATAATGGTTAATACTAAATCCAATCAATCTCATGACTTGAATACTGATGTTGTAGTTGGTGTTAATTGCGTCAATTAAATTGCCAATGTCTTAATGGTTTCTTTCATATTATGTTATCGTGCCTAACAAGAAACAACGAAAACATCTTAAAACTTTGCAGATAAAGACAGAAAAAAGTTTATAGTTTGTTTGTTTACACTTAAGTAATCAGCCTTGCTCGCAATAGTAATTAAGCGCCTCACTTAGAAAAACTTTAATGGACATTTAATGATAATCTATTCGGACATGTGAGCCGTTAAAGTGGCGGAAAATCACAGATCCTTAATCCTTAAAGATACAATTATTGCATAAGAATGAATAATAAATGTTACCAGAAATTTGTAGAATTATACAACACATAAAAAATAAATTTAATTTTCACGCCCAGAAGTATGGTACTTCTCACGCATCTCACAAACATAAAGTGCTCCTTCAGATACAAGAGCAACTAGTTTTACTCATTTTATTAACATAATAAATTATTTATTTTTGTAGTAATTTGCATTAATTTAATCAGTGATTATACTTCTAAGAAACAAAACAAAATTGTGCCGGTACATTAACTTTGTCCTTGTGAGTAATTTCGGACACGGAACAGAAATCATTAAGTTACTATCATTTTAAAACCATTTAGTAGCTCTCAGCTGCTGTTTATATAAACTTATTTTATTTTTAAGATTTAAATTTTATATGTAAGCATTATTAATGGAATAAAAATATGTTTATATTTTACTATTTTTGCATTTTAATAATTTATTATTTAATAATTATGAAGGATATATTAATTTTCAGTCGATATGAAAAACAGAGACAGGAGGATCTCAGAACACTCATAGACAGGGACCGTTACAGGTATAATTAAAAATATAAAAATCAACTAATAACTTTTATCATTCGCTTTTTAAAATAAAACTCAAAAAATTATATTTAAATTTGCTTATATTATATATTTCAAAAATAATTATTATCATGTGCCTTTTATTTTTCCTCGCACAAATAACTCTTATCATTCTGCTTTTTATTTTAAAACGCACAAATAACTATTATTTTATTTTTAAATAGAAAAATCAAAAATAACTTTTATTTTTAAAAACAAAATATAAGCCACATGGCGTGCCTGATATTACGAAAATACAAAACGCGTTTTGCATGTAAAATAGTTGGTTTTCTAATTTCATGCAAAATGTATTGAATGGTTGGTGCAGGTAGAGTTAGTTCAGTTTTTTTGTTTTTGTACACAAAGCAATACGAAAACAAAAATCAAATATCCAAAACGTTATCTTAAACTAATATATAATTAAATAGTAAGACATAAAACTTCTGATATTATATTTGAGTTGATAACCAATATAGCTGAAATACGATATAACTATTTAACTTCATGTACTGCGAAAGTATGTGCAACCTGTTTTACCTTAATAAATTCTATGAGGGAAATTTTAGATGATGCGCCTTTAGTTGTAAATATACTGTTAAAATTCATATACCACCATGCCAAACGGTTTTATCATTTATCAAGAATCTTGTAATATTAACAGATACATTTTTAAAGTATTTTTTTAGTAAGGACACTTTATAGTTTATTTTCCCTGTCTGTTTGTGTAAATAGATAAGGCTAAAGCTGCCAAGGACCTATAGCAGCAATTATAATCACCTAAAGCGTGGATAAGCGAATAACTTAATTTGTAGATGGGTAGGGAGATATCTATAGTCGTCAGTTGTCTTTATGTAGATTTAGTTTAAATTAGCCCATTAATATACCATTTGGTCTCAATAGAACCATTTATCAATTAACAGTCCTCGTTGAATAATTCTATTGTTATGTCCCATATTATTGTAATTTGATTTTAATACACTATTTTTTTGAAATAAATTAATCATGTATAATATAATCCTCTATATATTATTATCGTCGACGTTTCGAAGTTTATTTGATAATCTTCCTTAGGTTGAATTATTATTACAATTCTGGGGAAGACATCAAATAAACATCTATTTTATTGATTCAAATAAGCGTTTTTAAAAACAGAAATATATACAAAAAAATGAACTCATAACTAATCTAACAATATTTATTTATTTTTAATCAATTTACTTAAGAGAGTAGATTTTTGTTATCCTAGTAATTAATACTAAAATTTTTAAAACATTTAAAAAACCTTTTATTTATTTTTTAGGACAGAAACGTTCAATTTATATTTCGTATTCAAAATTTTGTCCTTTTTAAAAAATTCATGAACCAATCTGGAAACGTGCAGCTCGGGGATTTATTGAAGAGTGTCCGAATAGAGTATTTTTTGTATGCATTTGTCTTTGCTTAATAGTACGAGTATTATTACTCATTTATGTGGGTTACCACAAGATCCCATCGCCAATTGTAAGTCAAAATTAAGACTTTACAATAGATGTATTTATTTCTTTTAGAGTTGTAAAAAAACAGGATTAAGTTTGGTTTAAACACATTGGCATCACTTAAAATATGTCTAATGCTATTTTTTGTTATATGTTTTTTATTGTGTTGTGTACAATATGATATATATAAAAATTGCAAACACTTAAAATTACTTCATTTAAATAGAAGAAAACAAAATGAGTAATAACAGAGCAATGCTAAACTGAAACTCGACGTATTATTTTTACAAGTAAAGCCTTACTCTGAAAATTTTAAGTGTATTGTTCTTACTTCACGTGTTTTCTTTAGTAAGTTACAAAAATTTTTTTGCAACTCTATATGAAAAAAATACGGCTAAATTGATCTTTTTGAGCTTAAGTTAATATTTTAAAGCTATTTGACATTTTTACAATAGTTCAAATATTTTTTACCTCTAATCGGTGTATTGATTAGAGTACAAGTTCACATTTGTGTCTTAAAAAATTGTATCCAATTGAATAGAAATAAAATGATATTGCACATATTACAGTATATATAATAATTTATTTTAAAAATTTTATTGATGGATATTATAATATGCTAAACACTGCTTTAATGTTTTTGCATACACTATTATTTTCAAGGACTAAATAGTTACCGACATAATGCCGATCACATACGAAGATCAACAAGCAAAAGCGTAAAAAAATTAAGAGGAGTATTCAAGATCTCCATGCATTGTTGCACCTGCAAAATTATTTGATTTTACAAAAATAATTCCCTTATAATACTACAATTGATTTTCAAGGCAGTATGCAAGATCATATTTTCAACACCAATTCCCTCTTGCATATGTGATTTTCAAAACTCTATTGTGAATGATAGTACCTTTTTTAACTGTTCGCTAGGCGATACTTTAGCGGAACTGGTAAGTTTTGTTGACAATTGTTTGATTTTATATCTATTTTACGATCAAGAAAGTACTATATTAAACATGTAAAAGCTTAAATTCAAATTATTCGTTTATTCTGCAACAAACAAAATTCAGCACAGAATTCAATATATTCTACTTTTCACTTTTTCTTGGCATCTTTAAAATTATGCATATCGAAATATGAGTTATATAAGTAAATAAATATAAAAACAAAAATTAGCTGTTCTAAATATTTGCAAGACTAATATGATCAAAATGCATTCACAATTATTTAAGTTTGCAATGATGCACATTCAACAATACACAGAGATCTTGATCCTTGTCTTAATATTGACATCTTAATACATATATTTTGATTTTCATTAATCTGCGTATGATTTTTGCAAATTTTGCTATTACACGTGAAATTGCAAATATATTATATATACGCACACTAAACACACTAGAAGGCCAAAATTCATAAATGCCATGTATTATCCTTGTGACCCGCTGAATTACTTAATATCAGATCTGTTCCACGAACTACTTGCAGTAACTTTGAGTAACACTGTGTATACACAAGTGCGTTTCACCAAGCAAATTTTCGAGTAAAAGAGAGCATCTAAGAAAGCGTAACATCCTTGTCGAAATTTGAAAATATTACACAGACTTTACTTGTACATTTTATTTCAAATAAAATTTGTGTTGATGTGTGAATCGTCTGTTTTGGTCTCAATTTAAATTTTTGTATTGTTTATTTGCGCGGCACTGGTGTTCTCATCAAACTTTACACTTTACTTAAATCTGTGTGAATTCACACTTTATTTCTGTTACGCTCGCAGTTTGTACTTTACTTAAGTTGCTCGTGGAACAGACCTATTATTACTTATTACACTACTCACTAAGTAGTAAAAATTTGTTGGAAAATATTGTCTCTAGTTTTTTACAGTGTAGAAATTACATTTTATAGAAATTGTAGATGTGACTACAAGTTTTTACCTAAAAATATGTTACATCTATACTGTAGTAGTTAACTTATTTTGAATGTGCCGATACTTTTGAAAGAACGGCACAAAAGTAAATCAAAACAAAACAAAGCATTTGAAAAGTGACACACAAGTTAGACGAGTAAGCAAAAAAGAAAGAAAATGTCATCTGCATCGGACGAAATTGGTATATACGAATATTAATATTAAATAACTAATGAATAAATTAATAAATACTTATTCAGTTAATAAGACTTGCATATTTCTACTATAATCTTTTTTTTTCAATTGCAGAACTATTGGAGCGTGTATTGTTTCGCTTGGGGGCCGCAGACACTGATGAAAAATTAGAATCTACTGTGGGACGTTTTTTAACGCCAGTCATTCTTAAAATAACTTCACCTAATGAAAATGTTCGTGCTAAGGTTAGATATAGAGAAATTTTATAGATTTATGATATAAACTAAACATACTTATGTTTTCTATACACTTTAGGTTATCGAAGTACTCACTCACATTAAACGACGCGTTACTTCACGTTCGCAAGTCCAGTTGCCAGTCGATGCATTATTGGATCAATATGTTATACATGGATACTCTCCATTTCTACTTAATTTTGCTATTATATTTATAATTATGGGATATCCGAGACTTTCTATTGAAAGTCGAAGTGAATTAGCATCTAAAGTGGTAGGATGTGAAGAAAATATGGAAAATTATCAAGACAAGTAAATATTTACCATATTATATATTCATTATATTATTATTTATTTATTCATTTTATTTTTAGGTTCTTTATGTTGTTACTTCCAATATTAGGTGAAATAAAAGTTCCAGATGATCCAAAAGAACGTAGTCAAGTATTGAAATTAGATGATAAACCAAAAATACGTAAAAATTTTCTTAATCTTCTTTTGGATGTATTGCTGTTGCCATATGGCATTACACCAGAGCATGATGTTCCTCCGGGTATGAGTACATATTCTTTTAAACGCGTGACTGTTAGTAATTGGAGAGCTGAAGAATTAGAACAGGCAAGAGTGCAATTTTAAGAAAAGTTTTTTATAATTTCTATTGTAATTATAATTCTATACAGATTAAAAAAGGCATAGTTCGCTTTATTTGCACCGGTGTGTTTAATGATCAGGAAATTTTCGTACTGCTAGTTGTAGCATCTGCTGATACACGCTTTAGTGTAGCTACTCCTGCTATAGCTGAATTGAGTAAAGTTTCTACTGTGATAGACTTTAGTGATCCACATGCAACTGAACCACTTTATGTACTTTTTTCTGGTAATAGAAGTACTGACCCTGATCGTAAAACGAATCCTTGTTGTGCCCGTGTTAGGCAAAAATTACTACAGTATCTTATTAAATGTCGTGGTAAAGGTATAAATCCTGCAAACGGTATACAAGTTATATTCGAAGGACTATTTGGCGCAAATACTAATCAAAAATGTAAAGTGCTAGCTTTGCAGTTTTCTGAAAACCTAATAAAAGAGTAAGTGTTGTTAATTGTTATATAAATTTTTTTTTAATTTTATGTTTTCTTTTTTTTTCAGTGGACCTATTGCGCTTATTTCTAAACTTGCTAAAGTTATATTAGGTGGTATTGGACAAATTATTGGGCGAGAATCATCAGAACCAATAGATGTTCAAAATGCTGCGTATACTGCAATGGCACAACTAGCACGTACTTGTCCTGAAGTTGTTAATGAAGATCTCAAAATAGTACTTTCATATTTTAATCATCTTGCTAATGCACCTCCAGAACTACATTCTTCCATACGAGAAGCGTTGGTATCGATGGCTCCTGCTTTCTCATGGGAAAAGAAAAAAAATAATGTTAACAATGATGAGGATGTTGAAATGGATAATGAAATTCACTTGTCAGGACAACAACATCTATTATTAGCTATGCTCTCAGATAACGCTGAAGCGAAATTGCATATAATTCAAAATGTCACTAGTGTCTTTCTCACAACATGTTTTCCGGAATCTTATGCTCCTGCAAGATATTTACTTTTATTAATAGCAGGAGAACGGTAATATTATAACATTTATTTAAATATTGTTTATTAATTGAATGGTTAAAATTCATTTTTAGAAATTCGCTTCGTGAAAATGTCACCACATACCTTTATGGCGTATCGAAGAAAGATCATGTTAATTATAATATGTTATCTTCAATTGAATATCCTGAAGAAGCATCTGATGACTTCAACAAATCGGCACAGGATCAGAAGCGAGTTGTGTTGCCAAGTTTCAAATCTATGATGCAGCATGTACATAGCATGACTGAGAAACGTTTAGCAAAAAGTTCATCATACGTCGTAGTAGGACGTACTAAGCTACCATTTACACTAGAAGTCTATGAAGAAGTACATATCTATTGAATTGTGTATTTATAATATATATATATATAATTATATTTTGTTATTATTAGGTACTTGACTATTTACGCGTATGCTTATGGTATTCAGCAGGAATAAGATCGTTTCCAGGTGATGAAAGATATGCTCACATTCTTAAACAATATATAGCAAATAATTATGAAGAGAGTGATAATAATGAACTGCATCAATATCTGCAATTTGTGCAACGCAGTATTGAGGCCAAGAGAAGTAAATATTTTATAACGATTTTAATATTTATATACAATAACAATTATTACAGCCGAATCGAATTTGATTTGTCTGTACGATTTATTACATGTGGCACCCGAGTTAATTGCAAAATCTCAAATGCATTTATTGCAACCCTTATCAAACTCTTTGAAGGATATATCAGAAACTATGCGTATAAATGTAGCACAAGTATATGGAATCTTACTGGCAAACGGTTATAGTGACGATGAATTTAACACTCAGGTAAGGAATATACATAAAAACTATATATAAACAGATTATTAAAATACATATTTTTGTTCAGGTTTCGGAATATATTGCTGATATAAAGCAAAAAAGCTTAGAGCACAAGCATGGCTGGCTTTTAGTGATAGGACATGCATTTAGTCGAAAACTGGAAAATCTAAAAGCAAATAATTCGAGTATTAATATAGCCGAGTGGAAACAATTTGTTGAAGCTATCAAACTTATATGTAATAAAAAGAATATATTTTTCATTTCGATCTCTTATTTTTAACTAATTTTTTTTTAGCAAAAATGCTTTGTGAAACACAATGGCTGCTGGTTTCAGCTGCTTTAAATTGTATTTCGATGATTGGTAAAATTGTTATTATACCAAATGTTGCAGTTGAGATCACAATACCAAAGGAAAACGATGAGGATGAAGTAGTTGAGTTCCAAAGTAAGTTTTAGTGACAATAAACAAATCCATAATTATTTATTTATTTTATATTCTTTAGCTGCTACAGCAGAAACGAAGACTATAATATTTACTGTAGTATTCAGTATATTGCGGAGTACTTCAACACGTGCCAAAATTCGTGAAGTAGCAGCAAAATGTATGGGACACTTAGCTATAGGTGATGGATCCCACTTTACCCAACGTAATTTAGAAAAATTTTTGTCATTGGTAAAGGTGCCAAAAGATGCTGCTTTGAATATTGCTATATCAGAAGCTATTGTGTCAACACTAAATGGGTATGATGTTACTACGGGAACACCACCAGTAGATTTTGTAAATGAACATTGCAACGAAAAGAGTTTTGAAGCATTTTTGAACTCAATTATTCGTTTAGTTCCGGAACCAAATCCACACAGTAGACAGGTAAGTTAAATAGTGGTACAATTTTGTTTAGACTATATTAATAAATGCATAACATTTTTTTTAATAATATATAGGCCACATCCGTTTGGTTATTAGGAATTGTAAAGCATTGTAATCATCATCCGACCTTACTCAATAAAAAAGAAATATTACAATTCGCATTCACCGAACTATTGTCAGACGACAGTGGTGAGTATATTGATTAAAGTGCTATGTTTATAGTTTCCGAAGTGCTGTGATCTGATTACGGATTTTGATAAAATCAATCAAGCTGAGAAATTTTTTTCATTGCGGTGTGTCTCAATATAACTTGATTGTTGAGATATCCGACTGAAATGTCTTACATAAAAAATACAAACTAGACCCTAGCTTAGACGCACTGCTTAGATACTAATTGTTGTTGATCAATGTTTTTGTAATCAATGTAAAAATGTCATATGGTACTTGATGGTTTGATTATCTTTTCTGATATCTTTTGGTACTCAAATGACGTGGACATATCGTAATAAAAAAGTTACTTAGAATATTCAATTTTACTAAAACCTGTCGTTAGATCGCAACGCTAAACAAAATTGTATCGTGCTGTTAAAGTGATATGATATAGCTAATGTGTAATTAATTTTATAATTCCAAAGAATTTGTGCAAGATGTTGCTTCTCGTGGCCTTGGCTTAGTTTATTCTTTATCTAGTTCTGAAAGTCAACACGATTTAGCAAATTCCTTATTAAATCAATTAATTGGTGGGAAACGAAGTGTTAATAAAGTAACAGAAGAAACTGAACTATTTCCAGAAGGAACACTTGGCAAAACTCCAATGGGGTAAAGAAAATAATAAACTTACTGAATTAATTTTAAATTAAATACTAACTCTTTTTAGTGGAAATATAACTACATACAAGGAACTTTGCGCATTAGCATCTGACCTTAATCAACCCGAAATGGTTTATCAATTTATGCAATTGGCAAATCATAATGCTGCATGGACGAGTAAACTTGGTGCTGCTTTTGGCTTAAAATCACTTTCAAAAAATTCTAAAGCTAAAATGCAACCATACTTGGGAAAAATTATACCACGTTTGTACCGTTACAAATACGATCCCACACCAAAAATACAAAATTCCATGATATCAATCTGGGACTCGATTGTAACTGATTCAAAAGAAGTGGTTGAAAAGTACTACTGGGAGATATTGCGCGAAATTTTGGATAATTTAACTTTTAAAGAGTGGCGCGTACGCATTGCTTGCTGCCTAGCTGTACGGGATTTACTAAAGCGTTCAAATGGATTAAGGTTGCGTACTGAAGAAAATATGATACAAAAGTTAAAAGTTGTAGAAAAATCAAAAACTGCGCCAGTATCTATGGAAGTAGGTTAGTAAACGAAAAATATTTTAATAAAAATGACGATTTTATTATAGTAAGTTCACTTTAACAGATGAAGTTCCAGAGCCAGAATTAAAAGAGTTATGGTCTCAGCTGTTTCGTGTTATGGACGATATACATGAAGGTACTCGACAAACAGCACAGGGTACAGTTACATTTCTCAGTAAAGTATGTAGAACTTAGTTTATGTAAATATAAATTATTAATATTTTTATTTTATATAGGTTTGCGTTGTAGCTGCTTCATCTGATCATGGTAAATCTGGTTTAGCTGTGTCTTCCTCTATTTTACCATTATTACTTGAAACTGGAGTTACACATACTGTCGCTGATATCCGTAAAATCAGTATTAGAACTATTTCAGAATTGATTGATTCTTCTGGATCTCTTATTAAACCTCATTTGGCTGCTCTGATACCATGCTTATTAAAAGCTACAGGAGAGTTAGATTCAACAAAGTTATCATATTTATCTGCACGGCTTGGTAACGATAACGAAGCTCAAGAAGCTGTTGATTCACTACGAGCTGAAGCAGCAAAGTCTCATCACACAACAGAGACTATAACTAAGGTATATATACAAAACAAATTGAACAAAAATCTAAGACCAAAAACTCTAGTTAGTTATATTATTGTATAGCTGGTATACATTTTCTTCTAATAAAAAGATGCAAGTGAATTTGTGTTGATAAACTTTAGTAATGAAATGACGAAATTTCTAGTTAAAATAACACGAGTCAATAACGACTTTGTGTCAGTTGGACAAAAACAGGGTTGTATGGCAAATAATTCAATTAATAAAATTGATACTTTTTGTTGTGATCCACTACTATTCAAAAACCTTTCTGTTTAAAAATACTTTCTTTCGTTACATTTGATTTTAATTTTATTTTAAATATGTCACTTCTTGTTCACTTCTTTTTTACTTTAATTATTAACATTTTAAGTGCGTGAGGTTCTTGGATTATGAATCTTTGGAACAAATGACTCCAGCAGTTTTAGAACTAATGAAGACAAGCGTGAATTTGGGTACAAAAATTACCTGTGCTCACTTTGTGTGTTTGGTAAGCTAAAATATATATCGTTTATAGTATTATTGTCTAAAACTCTCTTTATTTAATATAGCTGAGCATACATTTAAGCAAGGAAATGACACCTCTTGTAGGAAAATACCTTGGTGCTTGTTTTGTTGGACTCAAGGATCGTAATCCAACAGTAAGAAAATATAGCGCTAGTGCTATTGGCCACTTAATGGGGAACGCTAAGGAACAGTCAATTAAAAACTTATTTGTAAAACTTGACGAATTATATATGGAAAATCCTTCCAATCGATCAGTCGTGCAAACAATTCATGCAATAAACAAACGTCATCCGGAACTGTTGAAAGACTACTTAGACAGTGTAATTCCTTTAGTGTTCTTTGCTATGCATGAAGAACAAACAGAAGAAAATAAAGCCCACATTGAGTCTTGGAAAGATTTATGGAATGAAATTAGTCCAGGAGATGCTGGTATTCGTTTGAATTTAAATGTCATAATACCTAAACTAGAGAAATCATTAAATGATGCCAGTTGGCACCGTAAAGCTCAAGCTGCAAATGCAATACACACAATTGCACAGCGTTTGTGGTCTACAATTGGAGAAGATCGTATACGTTTAATAAATTTGCTACTTGTTGGCTTACAAGGACGTACATTTGATGGTAAGCAGCGATTACTGCAAGCCTTAGCTGCACTCTGCAAAGGTTTAGATAACAAACATGAGGTATGCGAACGCCTCATCGAATCAGCAATGCGTGAATGTCGTAAAGAAGAACCACGATATCGCACAAATGCACTATCATCTTTAGGTGACATATTAGAAGAACTAAATGTAGATAGATTTGAGGACGTGAGTTAAAAATCTACAAAAGTTTTTTATATTACATATCACAAATTTGGTTTCAATTCTAGGTATATAATATGATATGGTATTTGCTTGATGAAAAGGATTTACGTAAATCGGAGACTTCTGATGATGAAGATAACAAAAAGGATCTTACTGCAGATGAACGTAATAAACGCGCACAAATCTTTAACAAATTAAAGGAGACAGTTTGTGATACACTTGGAAAATCATGGCCGAAAAATGCCATTGAAACTCAAAACAAATATCAAATAATGTTTGCAGAACGGTGCTCCTTGTGCCTTAAAGATAACACAAGACCGGTTCAAGTCAGTCTATTGGTCGCGCTTACTAAATTTCTTGATCGCTTACGTATATTTGATGAACTAAAAACTGCAGAAGTAAATCAGATAGTGGAGAAAAAACTAAAAGTTGACACTTTACAAACACGTGAAGTGATCGTACAGAAAATTTGCAATGATGTACTTTCCGCTGTCTCCTATGCTGCAGGTAAAACATGATAAATTATATAAATCTAAATAAATATTCCTAATTAAAATATTTTAAACGCTTGCAGGTGTGCCACATACAGGTTTGAGAAAGGAGGCACTTAATATTGTGTTGATACTTATCAAGCGGTTGTCCGAAGCGAATGATATGAAACAATTGCAAATAGTCAAAAAATTCTTTGAAGAGGAAATAGTTAAATTTCAGAAAGATAATGCGCCCGAAGTACGGTGTCGTATTAATGACATTGAAGACAAATTGAGTAAAATCACCTATTAAAGTTGTGGTATAAGACCATAAAACTAACGAACCTTACGAAAGAATTTTCTTAAATTACTAAAATATATTCGTAAATAAAAGGATTTTATGGATAATTTTTCCTAATATAAAACTATTTATTATTTCAAATAATGAACAATCTATACAATCAATTTTTTTTGTAGATTAGATTGCATTAAGTTTTTTTATGGTAGACATAAGTTTTTGTTGAACATCAAATTAAATAAGTTTACACAATGAGATATTTAATAGTAATATTAACATCTTTAGTGATAACTAAGCGCTCATTATCTTCTTTGATACTTTTTTAACACTATCTAATCTCGTATCGAAATGTCGTTTATCTTTTAACAATATATTGATACAATCAACGGTTCTGGGTCTTAGACCATCCCTGGCAACTATGGGGTAATAAATAAGTTAAAAATGATACACGTCTTCTCAATATATTAATTATGTACATCAGATGTGGGAATTTATTTTGTTTCAATTAAATTTGTTATACGTACAATATATTTTAAAATGGTCAATTAAAGATGGTACGCAAAACACAACATGACTGTCATAGTCCATCTATAATAAGAAAACTCAATGTTCCACATAATCGCCGTATTGACACTTTAGTCTCATAGGTAGTAACGTCTTCCAATTAAAAGTTCTTCCAGCAACTACCGTCAAAGTTGTAGGTCAGAGGATGAAATGAGCAAAAAGGAGTATATCTGCTTTTTTTTATCAAATTTGTCCAATATCAATAAAGGCATTTTATGTTTTATTATAGCGATAAACTGGTTATCCAGTTTACTTCCGAAATGGAAGTATTTTTAACTAAGTTTTCCACAATAGTTCGCATACCCTAATAAACTGTAGCATCTACATTTACATTTATTTTAATTTTACTTCTATATATTTATTATTTGTTTTAAATTCTACGCAATTTCTCTGAAATAAGTACTTGCTATTGAATGTTTTTATACAGTAACCAATTATTGAAATTACACATAATTATTAGCAATTTTTTTTAAAGAAATCTGAAAGCTCATCTGTCATACGTCGTATTTTTTGAAGCACATGTTTATGTCATTTCTGTATGATTGTTTGCCATCAATTTTAATAACTGATATTTAAATAACTTAATTACATATATTATACCTGTATGTTTGCACGTAATTAAGTTTCTATATTATCATAACAATTTGTAAATTATAACTGCAAAATGATATTCATTTTACAAAATATCATTAATTACTAGCAAACACAAAACATCGTGTAATTTTCTTTATTGAATAATTGATATTCCACAAATCTTTAACAAAATAATACAACAATAATTATCTTTCTGAAAAATATTTAATTATTTAATAAATTGTTTCATTATTTAACTGGAAAATTATTAGGGTCAATGCACTCTAATCGGTGATTTCGCATGCAATGGATCTAATATAATTTGCAGTTTAAACAATAGAATTGATATACTGCTAAATTATATTAACTGTTTAATATATGTACATAGTAGTGTAGTATTAGATTCAGTTAATATAAAACATTTATTTAGAATCAATTGGAAACAAGTATTCGAAATGAATTACATTCCACATTGAAGTACTTTATTATTAAGTACTTTATTACTTTATTAATTAATTTAGTAATTTATTATTATTTCATAACAAATTTTTCAGAACAGTGTGATTTAAATAAACAAAATTGTGTTATTTAAACATATTAATATTTCTTACTGATATAACAAGATATATAGTGTTATATATCTACTGAAGTAGTTTAGATAATCTATAGCATTCTATAGAATTCTGCTGTCTAGCAGAATGCAAAAATCCAATTTATCAAAATTAAATTATATTAATTAAACTTATTAATTTTTATTATTGATATAACAGCAAAAACAAATTAATAATGATTTCAAATTCAAAAAGATTTAGAGGTATCTTATAAAAATTCGTAAAGCTGATTTTAAACGATTTTTAGAAATAATAAATTATTAATGTTTAATTAAAATCTGTGTAATTAGCTTAGATAATCTGGAAAAAACCATAAATTTTTTTTGTTTTTTCATACAAAATCGACTAATAATTCATTAAGTTTGTGAATCAAATAATGAAAACTGACTTGGCGTTAAACGCTTTTAACGAATTCGTCTAATTTGTTAGATGAATACATTTAAAAAAATTTTAACATTTGCCAAAGATATAACAAATATATATAAATACAAATATATTATTATATAAAGATATAATAAATTTGGAAACTTTTTTTGACTCCAAATTTAACCAAAATTTTAATCGCTATAATCTAGAAAATCGGGTTGTGCTATACGATTAAAGGGAAAAACATCTATATGCACTCATATGCATACCCAGAAAATAATTTATATAGCTCATTGGAAGGTATATATACACCTTATTATTGTTTTCTTATTGATATAGTTTTTACTATAATCGTCGCGAGTCGATACAAATGCTATACAGTTGCTTCAGTATTCAATATATTCTGGTAATCAAAAAACCCCTATAATATTCAAATACCCCGCTTTGCGACACATTTTTTAAAAGGGAGTTTATATTTATTAATTTAATGCATGAATTTTGGGTTTAGCTTCAACTACTGTAAGAACAATTTATTATCGTGATGCGGACAAAATAAAGGACTATGAAGCTGTCAGACATTTGCAGGCCAAACAAGTTACAAATACTAGAAGTCCATTAATTCTATTAATGGAGCCCCTTCTAACCATTTGGATAGAAAATCGGAATCAAAGGGAACACTTTTGAGCAAAATCTTATTCAGACTTCGCCAATATTCAAACGGTTAACAGTTACCTCTCTATCAACAAGTGGTCAAAAACCAAAATATTTTTGGGAATTAAATATACGGAGAAATGTGATTCGATTTGCGTAGTATTTTGTCGATCCCAATTAACGACGCAAATCAGGGTATTAGTGTATTATTTTGATGAATGGAAAGTAAAAATCTACTTCTTAACTTGTGGAAGATATTTTAAAATTTATGAATCAAAGGACTATGTATACAGGTACGTTTATACATTATTAATGTATCATAACATTACTGAAAGGTAAAAAGTACTATAGTTAATTCATCATTTTATCTGAAAGATACTCCACCATTTCCTCACCACAATAAATTTCAGGTTACGGGTTCCTACGAGGTGAGTTCCTACGAAATTCGAAACCTAACCTCATTATCTGGTTTGTATCATTTTAATGTTAATAAAATATTTTTCAAATACATTTTTAATTAAATCCATTGACGAGTTTAATAACAGATTTTTTAAATAAATTCTAGTCAATTACAACCAAAGAATGAACTCATATTGTTATTTGTCAAAAACAGATTTCCATATAATTTAATATAATTTGTTTCTTTAAATTTTGTGTATATTATTAACTTTTGTTTACTTATTCAGCAATCATTTTGTGTATTTTACACAAAAATGTATAATAATTGTTTTCAATCATACGCAGCAAATTAAATACATATTAATTATAATTATTTTACTTCATAAATATTTATTACTTATTGCAATTTATCTCAGATTCATGTTTTTCAAATTGTTTTTGTTTAGCTTTATAATTATAATTAATATCACAACTGTCTTTCAATACACTAAACTAACATATATGAAGATATATAATATATGAAGATGATCGTAATTTATATAGATAAAGCTTCGACTTAATAAGTAATTTTGCGTTTTTCAATATAAGTCGTAAAAAGAAAAGGAAAAACTGAAGAAATATTAAAACCTTTTACTTTTTTTTCTATAAAAGAATTTACATCTGAGTTCTAAATTACAGTCAAGATAAATCATTTGCTTAAATTGATTATAGCAATCTTAGACTAGAACTCCACAATAGATCTTATAGGCAACAGTTCATCATTTTCCCATCTAATAATCTTTGAATAGGTTAAAGGCTCTCCAAATTGAAGTAACAAATATTACTATTTAACTGGAGACCGTTAGTATCAACTGTTCAATGACATTATTATATTAAAGAACATTGTATACCTTTTTGTAGGAGAGATCTTCAATTGACAACTGTTAATATGAATCTAAAATTATTTTAGATTTTTGTTTATTTAAAAATCTTATGCATTTTTGTCTTATTAATTTTACCCAACTAACATATATCTCCGGACCGTTTGATTCGTTGCCGGTGAGATCAATTTTAAATAATCTTTATTAGAACTGTTGGTGAAAGCAAACCCTTTATATATATATATAAATAATATTTCAATAATCAATTGAGAGAACCAATTATATACATTTTGTATAAAAAGTATGTTATCTATAATTATTACATTAAATAAGGTTTAGTTTCAGAAGCAGAGTCATACAGTATTTAATGGGATAATGCTCTAACTTCTTAGAATAATCTCATCATATAAGGTCGCTGAGAGCTTATAAAAAATGTATATAATGAAGTATTAGACTTAAACAGAATATATGATAAAAAAGATGTTTTATATATATTAAAATTTTAAAATTTAAATGTCTTAAGATATGTTTTAAAGTTAAGTTTGTTTGACTTACTTTTGTTTCAGATAATGAAACTTTGATCTTGTAACCGATTTGAAAAGATTAGTTCTTTTTTGTTGTGTATTATATGCTTTTTTTTATTAGTGCTTACTGTTTTACAAGTACATAATTGATTAGGAATAAATAATTTTTCTATACAATATCTATATCGTTACGATAGTTGATATTGCTTTTTATATAAATCGTTAAATTTTGTTTAACAATAATTCCCCTAACTTACCGAATTAAAAAAACCTTTTTTGTTTACTTGATATAACATTTGTGATAAATTTAGTAGAATTTCAATTGATTAAATTTAAGTTTGTTTCAGTTATTTTTTAAATTTTTTTTCTAATTTTTCACAACTATGTATATAGCATGTATAACTAAAACGCGACTAACTGAAATAATTTTTTTTTGTTGCGTAGTAAATACATACATACATTTTTACATAAATTTATTTATGTTTACCAAAATAATATAAGTCGTTGACATTTTGTAATAGTTGAAGGTAACTTAAAAATACTTAACAAAAAAAATATATATGAGTTCATTAACTTACACATAATTTTAATATAAACATATATGTACGTAGATATGTATATGTTTATAGATAATATTTATGGATTTACGAGTATATTGAAATAATAAAATAATTATTAAGTACAGTATTTGAACTGATTTCTAATTCAAGTTAGATCTAGCAAAAGTAATTGTTCACTATTTTCCTTGCACCTACCTTATAAACTAATAAATTTACGTTTTTAATAGAAGCTATTAACGTTTTAAATATGTAGGTATGATATATATAAACATATGTATGTATATACACTTAAATATACTAATCGAAATATAAACATAGATCCTAACTACCTTATAAACTAATAAATTTACGTTTTTAATAGAAGCTATTAACGTTTTAAATATGTAGGTATGATATATATAAACATATGTATGTATATACACTTAAATATACTAATCGAAATATAAACATAGATCCTAACTATTGTAGTATTTTGTAAAAAATTTCGTTTCGTATATACATATAAATGAATATACATATTCTACCATTCAGTAGCTTGTATCTCCCTATCTTATATGGCGATAACATACAAATTTTTAATGATTTTTAATAGTGATATATATAATACAATATATACAGGATTTACTATGGAAACTTGCCGTACTTGACAGTTTACAGTAACAGAAACTTATTCAAAAGTTTTTATACAAGGAAAAATTTCGCAATCATATAAAGCTAAACTAGATCTAAAACATATTATACGCGTATCATACGATCTCCATTCATGATCTTGACAACTTTTTGACAATATTCCTCAAAAAAAAAAAATACTCAGGCATATGAGTACTTACAAAAAATACAATAGCACTAAACGTAATATTTAAAATTCTAAAAGCTAAAATTAGATATTTTTGTTAAACTAAGATGAACTAAAATGTAAACGATTAAATAGACGATTAAATAGTAGTGAAAATATTATCTGATTTGAAAATTAGTCACTATACTATATACGAGTATTTGAATATGATGCATAATCAAATGTCTAAAGCTTTTGCTCAGTAAATCTAATACTATAAGCTCCTCAAGGATCATATATAGTTAATAAATAAAGCTGCCTATAAAACGCAAATTCCTCAAACAAACGACAAAAAAAAAATATATATATACGTTTGGCTGTAACACACGGGTGTCTATATATTAAGTGTTGATATAATTAACCAACTTAACATATTTGAAAGAATACTAAGAAATACATCCAGTTTTGGTGAAGTATTCGGAAGTACACTGGAAACAATATAACAACGAATTAGAGAATATAAACAATGGGGAGAATACGGTTAAATTTGTACAGGCACAGTGTATTCTGCCGATGAATCATATTAGACTTATGACTTATAGCATTTCCAACAGAATACCATTCAACAGAATACCGTAATATGTATTGGATACCAGCAGTGAAAATTTTGAATGTTTGAATGAATAGTTGTACACACAACTATTGTTGATTGACCATGGACCATGTGGTGTAGACAAAAAAGGTGAAAAGAGAACTCATAAAGATTTTAATATAAACATTTATTTAAACAATTATGTTTCTCTTTAAAACCTTAAAGTTTATCAAATCTGCACCTATTTAAATAAAGCTTAGCATTCATATTAAATACTATTCATACTTTTGTGGATAATCATAAAATATATATTTTGATTGTTCAGTTTATAAGGCAAATAATAACATACTTACTTCAATAAATTGCTCAGTTCTTAAAACACAAGTATTTTAAACATTTCATTCATCTAACTAAAATACTAGAAACAACTATACTGAGTTGCAATCGACTAAACAAGGAATTGAAGGATCAGTTTAATAAATAATTTAGATTCCTATGGATGTAATTATTGATAAATGTATATTTTAAGCCATTCGATATGCTGATAAGATTTATGTATGTAACTAAATTAATTTATTAAGTATTTACAATACTTCAGGTACTTATAATTATTTGACTTTAGATAAGAAATTATAAGATGTTTACTAGAAGATAACAAACAAAATAAGATAAATTTAATTAGCCACGATTTTTAATAAGTACACTTAACTTAAAAACTAGCCGTAACTAACTGAATAGTTCTTAGTTGATTTTCAAAGCATATCTCTACTAAAATAATAAGTATTATTTTCAACAAGCGTATATGTATATATATATATCTCTCTTGTTCTATATATTTATATACATATATGATTATTTTGATAATATAAATAAATATCATACAAAATAATAGTTTTTTGTAAGTGGAAGATAGCGAATGGACAATGATTTGCAGTAATCTATGAGATGCATTGATGTATCACTGGAGAAAGTCTCTTAATCCGGACATAGGTTAATGATATTTAAAAACAATATAATATTTCCTATTACAAGTTTAGATATCTTTTTCGATTTAAAAAGACACGACATTTCTTTTCTGACTTTAGATTACGTGCAGAGCAGATGGATATATCACTCTGTAAATCACATCCTTTAAGCCCATAATACCTTTCTCTCCTTAATCGAAAGTACAACTACATACGACTTAATAATTTTTATAATGAGATGATATTTACCTACATTATTTTTTACTAACAGCAAATGATAGCACAGAATATGTTCTAACTGCAAAGAAGGCTATTAAATTGAAGCTTCCATTTTTATATTGGTTGCAAGTGATCGAGAAGTGAATCCTATTTAGGAACCTCACTCTTAGCATACTAATATTTATTAAAATTATATTGCTACTTATTAATATCAGTAACAATTTTTATTTGTAAAACATTAATTCTTAATAAAATGGAATATAACAAATGAAGCGTGATCTATTAATCTAGTATAGACAGTTATTTTTAGTTCACCATTATTAACACTTACATCTTAGTTCCAGTATACAAACACATACTAGACAAATGTTTATGATCACAAAAAATGAATCTGCTCTATTACAATTAGCAAGTATATTTTCTTTGCTTCGATTACAGCACTCTAATACTCACTGATATAAAGTGAAAAAAATGGAATAAGGATCTAGTAGTCTGTTATTCTGATAACGACATATATTAACAGTTGTACTTTCTTAACTACGTTCACATCAAACTTAAACTTACTGAGATATATAAGCGGTAATTTACAAAAATAATATTTCAGAAGGATGATATTGATTTTAGACACGAAAGCGATATCCGATAAACTCATTTCAGATTTTATTTTCACTACACTCTATATCATCTGCCGCGTCAATTTCTGTTATGCATTGTTAATATAATCAACAGTACTATGTATGGCGAATCTATGTACGGCACTAGATGGCGAATGTAGTTTTTTTATTAGTTTAATCAATTTAAAAAATTTAAACAATAAATAACGATATCTTGAGAAGGGCGTCAAAATAGTCTATTATTCGAATATAATCCGTGAATCCTAGGAAAATCTGAATCGTATCTGATTTTACGAAAATAGTTATGAAGGTAAGTGTTGAAAAAATCAGCATAAGATATAGCTCAGGTATATTACCATTTGGAACATAATAGATTGAACTTACTTTCGGCATGTGCTCTATGAAAGTGCAATATTATAAGATTTTATATACTTTTATTTTGTATTTGTGTAAAGAAATAAATAGATTTGAGGATTTTTTTTTCATAATATGACTCGAGTATGTTATGTTAAATTATTATATATTTGCATACTCATTTTTAATATATGTTTAAAACTACTTCATAACAAATCTGTTCAAATTGATTTATTATATGAAATAATATATTAGGAACACAAAGAATTACAAAAAAAAAATTCTGTATAATTAAAGCATTCATATTTTTTAGATTCGCATATATTTGGATTATCTATGTTTTATTAAAAAATATAAAATATTTTTTGAAAAATAAGTAAATACTAAAGTTAGAAAAAAATAATTTAGCTACTGTAAAAATTAAACATTTTTAAAATGCCTAATCATTCTACTCATCGTAGCTTCTCTATCAGAATTGGTGAGCGACGCTGATATGACTTGACTCGCCAAAAAATCGTATAAAAACATGTTAAGATCGAATACGAAGTCAGTACGAAAAGTGAAATCATAATGAAATAAATGTTTCAAAAATAAAACTATTTGTTTTTTAATAAAATGGCGCTGGTGTCGCAATTATTTTCCACAAATTTATTTTCGCATTTAACGGAAGTTCTCGCGGTATCCGTTGTGTTCTTGTCGATAGTTTGGCTCTGGCTACAACATCACTACAGTTATTGGAAACGTCAAAATGTGCCTTACATCAAGCCATTACCATTATTTGGAAACTTTAAGAATGTGATTACTTGGGATGTTGACATCTGTGCACATTTCCAGAACTTGTACAATCATAAAAATGCTATCGATCAACCCGTTGTGGGGTTATTCATGTTTAATAAACCTTGCCTGCTAGTGCGTGATTTAGAAATCGTAAAATCAGTGCTTATCAAGGATTTTAATAAATTTTCAAATAGATTTGCCGCATCGGATCCCCACTCAGACTCTTTAGGGGCCAATAATTTATTTTTTGCCAAAAATCCTAAATGGAAAGAGATACGTGTAAAATTAACACCAGTGTTCACAAGTGGCAAAATGAAACAAATGTTTCCACTCGTTGAAGAGGTAAGTTCGGTTTAGAGAATCCCGGAAATTTTAAAAAAAATTTATTGATATAGAATTCGAAAGAAAAAAACGAATATTAACATATTAGTAAATAACAAAACGTATATGTAGTGAAAGTATATTTAGTATATATATATATGCCTCCATCAAAAGTATATGCAAAACTTCCATCAGGTAACATATTACTCTAATTGATGTGATCTGATTGATGTGAAGAAATGTACGATAGATATTCAATTTTTATATTCTTTAATTTTATTTAGCTGAAGAATAAAGAGTTATAATTTATTATTATAATTATTTTAAAAATATATGTTATATATTATACAAAAAAATATATAAATATAATATCTATTATACATTATTATTTTATATAAAAATTATAATAGGCTTAAATAACAATAATGTTATTTTGGGTTATCCTTACAGATATTATCAAAAAGCCTCATCAGTATTTTTATTTGAAAAATACATTGTCCGTTTATATTAGACCGCAAATGCAAAAACTGAAATCACACTGTTTTAAGTTTCAGAAACACATAACTATATTTTTTAACCCATGATTTAATAGATTACTTCTCTGTTAATTTTTTTTAAATTTTATAACTTTATTTAAATTTATTTAAAATTTATTTGGAATACAAAAAAATAAATCGTGAAATAATGCTATAATTAAAATTAAAAATTTTAACTTTGCTTTAAGGATTAAGTTAGGGAATAACTAACATGAACTAAGAAAAAAGGAATCTAGGTAGGATTTACTACCTATTTTAAAATGTAAAAAAGATACATGTTTGGAATCAAATTTGAAGAGATTCCGGTAGACCAATTGGGCTCAAATTAGATTCTAATGAAGGGCCATCCCAAGAATAGATTTAGAAAATACATTAAAACTATAGAACTTAGAGCGCAAAAGATTAACTATGGTCGCGTTGCTCTGCTCTTTCAGGAACCAGTATCCTGTTTATTTATATTCTATAAAAGACTAATTTAGAACGAAAGAGGTGAACATATAACAATTAATTCATTCTGTTTTCATCATTTCTTCTTCTTGCCTTGTCTTCGGTGTTTTCTACACTCAATAGCAAAGATCCTAACAAACTCAATACACGCTTTCTTAACAAGAGAGAGAAAGTATGTATGAAGTACAAATTGCGACCTATTATCATGTTGTAGGTTACTGCTTGCGTCAATATCATTCTAAAATTATGCCAATAAAATACCAAATACAATATTATGGAAATTATTATTTAACAATCAAAACAAGCGTACTCGTATAGTTTTTTATTAATATATTTTTTAGTTAAAGCTCAAGGCTTGAAGTTCTTTCATTTAAAATTATAAATTGCAAAACATCACAAGTTTAGTAGATACGATTCGAGAAATGTGTATAATTAAGTCGCAGTCATCAATCACTTTTAATGATGAATTAAATAATCAATTTTTTTTAGTTATAATGTCTTATCAAAAAATATTTGCTTACTAAAATGAATAACTTACAAATTGAAAGTGTGCCGAATATGATTTTATTTATATTACTTTTATTTTTTACTTTGTATATAAGTTGCAATATAATTATTTCGTTGAATCAACAATTCTAATTTTCTATTCCACTAACTTTACAGGTCGGACGTGAACTTGATAAATATCTTTCCTCTCTACCTATCGATCCAGAAACAAATGCCATTATGAAAGAAGTAAAAGACTTGAATACTCTCTTTACGACAGATGTCATAGCTACGGTTGCATATGGAATACGCGCAAATAGTATGATTAATCCTGATGGTGATTTTCGTACAAATGGTAAAAGAATATTTGAATTTACCAGACGCCGTGCTTTTGAATTTACTGCAATGTTTTTCATGCCTAGCATAGTGAAACTGTTTGGTTTTAAGGTATTTTCGAAGGACACTACAAACTTCTTACGTGAAACTATTAATTATGTTATATCGGAACGTATAAAATCGGGTACCACTCGGAATGATCTTATTGACATACTTGTGAACTTCCGTAAGGAAGCAGAAGCTAGCAAAGATAAGAATCATTTCATTTTGGAAGGTGATTGTTTAGTGGCACAAGCTGCTATTTTCTTTTCTGCTGGTTTCGAAACTTCATCATCTGCAATGTCCTTCAGTTTGTATGAATTGGCGCGCCATCCAAAGCTACAAGAACGCTTACGAGAGGAAATACGTGAAGCGTTTCAAAGTAACAATGGCGTAATAACCTATGACATAATAAAAGATATGAAATTTTTACATAATGTCGTACAAGAAGTGTTACGTTTTTACCCACCTTTACCATTCCTTGATCGTACATGTACGCTAAAAGAAGGTGAAGAAGGATTTTCTCTTAATCCATATTGTGATTTTGCTGTACCCAATGGTATGCCTGTCTACATACCAATACATTCGTTACATATGGATCCCAAAGTAAGGATATAAATAATATTTTTATTATTATGAAATCGTTTAATTAAATTGTTTATTTTCATTCTAGTATTTCCCAAATCCAAAGAAATTTGATCCCGACCGATTTGCTCCAGAAAACAAACATTTAGTTAATCTAAACGCGTACCTGCCCTTCGGTACAGGACCACACAATTGCATTGGTGAACGATTCGGGTTATTGCAAGCTAAGATTGGTCTTATATATTTCTTGAAAAACCATCGTGTAACACCGTGTGAGAAATCGTTTTCAGAAATGAAACTCAATCCTCGTGCACTGATCATACAATCTGATGGTGGAATTTATTGCAATTTAGTGCGAGATCCTTTACTTTAGAAAATTTAAATTTTCTGCTTAAGTTTAATTTTTGTAGTTTTTTGTAAATATGTTAATAAAACCTGGTTTTTTACCTTACTATGTAATCTTATAGTTATTTACTGTGATTATTTTAAATTACAAATATGCTTTGTTATTTACCTGTAATTTATGCAACTATATTGAGAGTGTGATGTAGCACTCTATGGTCAAGGACTTCATCATAATTTAGTATCAATAAAAAAAGGTAATATGTGTTTGTATATTTTTAAATTTAAGTACGTGTTAAAGGATTTCATTTCATAGCAAAATTTAAATTTATTAATCCATAGAGTTAGCAAAAAGATGCTATATATTATAGTTGAATCAAAAAAAGAGTACTTACACGGTATTCCGGCAAATCCGTATTTGACAAAATCTGTTAGCTATATATCTAAAATTCATTATTTTGATTCTACGTTATTCATGAATTAATAATCCTTATCAATTCGCAATATTTCTTATAAATTTTCTAAATAACGTAATGAAACATGCTTTCATATTAGATTAGGTGTATTTATTATTAATAATTTTTTTATAAGAACTCAAACAACAGCTATTTAAACGATTTGTCTTTTTATGCGCTACATATGGACATTAAATCAACTATTGACGTACCCTATAACATCGATTATGTTGATTCATATATAAACATAATTAATATATTTATAACTATTGCAATATAGGAATTATAACTGAACCTGACTGTATACAAATGTTTTATTGATCTAAAAAACTCACGCAATTCCTTAGGGAGAAAGACAAAGACGTTCTGACTTAGCTTAGTTCTCAATAGTTACTAATTAATAATTTTTTGAACTATCGTCTGCTAATTTACTTAAAAGCAAATAAATGAATAATAATCATTAAGGAAATCACAGCTTTTGAATTTTAGCTAATTTGTCAGCTAAACCTCGTATCAAAAAACAAAGCAGCTGGGATTCATTTTCATCATCCTCACTACATCTACAACAGATATAATTGAAATGGAAATTTAGTCTCCTGGCTTGGTTACCTAAAATACAATGACCTGTAAGTAAACCTATTGAGAGACATATATCTAGGAGGTATCTCGATTACTTACTTTAAAAAGAAAGTGTACACTATAATATATGACGTTTATATATAGTAATTAAATACTAATACTATAGCAATAAATATGTATATTATAATAGACCTTGGTTCATAATTAACTCTTAGGTATATTAAAAAAATATAATATTTTTTGTTTTATGTATAAACATAATAAGAGAAGTGAGAACTTCCTTTGGCTTCACAAAATCCAATTTATTTATGTCTTTCAGTAAGGATAAAACTCCACTATAAAAATAATTCTTGAATAAATATTGGTAAGATATCTCTAAGCTAAGATATCTCTAAGTCTAATTCAAAATATGTTAAAAATGGTTGATAGAATTCGAAGAGTGATTATCGTTGTTCCGTATTTTCGCTAGATCAAGTTTACTGTGGCGATAGCGAAAGTAAATATCGATACATTTTGATGTGTATACTATTTTAAGGAACTTGGACTTGAACTCTTACGAATTATTTAAAGTACAAATACTTACTAGTACTTGTGTTTTATCAGTATTATAAAAAAATTAAAAAAATGTTTTGCATTTGTTTATAAACAAGTGTAGTCGTAGATTAGCGCCACAAAACTTGAATAAGTACAAAAGACCTTGGTGTCAACAAAAAAGTCAGTTGATATTAAGGAGTATAGTAACATGTATGATATAGAGAACTTAAACTGTGTATGTATGATATAGAGAACTTAAACTTAAACAGTTTCTTTCTTCACAAAGTAAATATCGAAAATATCTTTTAAGTACAAATATACTCGGTATCAATAGTAAAGTACAGTAACTTATATGTACTTATATCGAAACATTCCTAACGATGTTGTTAATAAAGAAGCTAAGTTTTCTAATTACAGTGAAAAGTCTTTTAACGGACACCACTTATGAGTTTCTAAAATAAAATGTTTGCCTCTTATTATTTGATATAACTTAAATCTTGATCTCTTGAGGCCTCTTGAGGCTCTTTCATTATTAACTGGGCTGGATTGCTTGATCCATTTTGTCCGTTTTTAGCTACAGGGTACTTTAAAAAACTTTATTGCAAATATTTTCTATTAAATTATTTCTGGATCATTTTGAGGTTATTTTTTATGGCTTATCGGAAAAGCTGCCAATAGTTCGGCTAAAACTTGACGAATGTTCATCAAGATGTTTTAATATATCGGGATTTGAATGATTGTTTGCATAAATACGAACCTCAAAAAAAAAAAATCCATTAGTAACAAATCGCATGATCTTAAAGTATAAAATTACACTTTCGTGTAATTTTTTTTCACAACAAAGCTCTAATACTGCGGCTTATGTTACCGTTTCATTAAAACCGATTACATTCCAAATTCAAATTAATAATTATATGACTGTAATGGTTAAACTTATATTACACAGCCGTTATATATTATAAAGTACGGCCTTATGAACAAATGCTACACCATATAATGACTTTTTGTTAAATAAGATTCTCTTAACAGTTACCAGCGGATTTTAACTGCACCGGATCTAAAAATTTATATGTTGACAGATCCACTAAGGAAAAAATGAGTTCCAACATTGAGAGCATTCGTCGCCATTTTTGTAGTAAGTTTTCTTATTTTTAACATATTCTGCGGTTCTGTGAAATAACAAACTTTAAACTAAGGACGTGTGCGAGTATGGCTAAGTTGATGCTAAACCAAATGGGAGATTTTTTGGGATTTTTTGCACTGCACGCATTTAGCCATTTATCAATACGTATCGACACATGGCTATATTATCGGCATAACTTAGAATTTCCCTCATTTAGAACGCAACTTAGCCTAACTCGCATACGTCCTAAATATATGATACCATTTTGGCAGCATTTTTGAAAATTTATTACTGAAATAGTGGAATGATATATATATGGATAACTATTAAAAGTTGATTAAAATAAATGTAGCAACAGAAAAAGCACATTTCGAAATAACTGATTAGTTCTGCCATAACACACATAGCATAAAACAATATAATTCACAATTTAAAAACGCCCTTAACAAAGAAGTATTACAGGACACCGGTGCATCATAGATAATATTTTTTTTTTTTTTGATTTTTTTTGTTTTTCGATCCGCCAAAGTTAAAGCTATTTGACTCTAAAAACTCTATATATAGATTATAAAGTATTTATAATACAGTTGGAAAAATCTATGTTGCGTTACAAACACCTTAACAAAGTCAATATACCATATAATCATATTATTTTGAAGAATGTAGAAGAGATTAAATTAATATAAAAATTAATTTTATTCTCTTGAATTATCATTTCTTATTGACTAAAAGACTCTGCTTTAAAATTTATACTTCTCATACTTCTCTACCGAAACTACCAATGACAGTGCAAAAACATTGTTGTCATTTGGAGCAGAAAAGGTTAGTGATTTTTAATTTGGACTGATAAAAATTTGTTTTGCTTAAACATTTGCAAATCGTATTCAAATGCTTTGATAATCAAACGATGACTTTCAAAAAACAATCTATAATTTTGTTATAAATTTGAAGAGATTTAGTATACTAAATACAGTCCGGTGTGTGTAGTACGAAAGATACTTTAAATTTTTAATTCTACTAAAAAGAGTCAAATACAAATATTTAATTTAAATAAATTTTTCAAATAATATTCAAAACTTTAGTACAAGTAGAGAGAAATATAAGTTAAAGTTAATAAAACTTGATGTTTAAGTTTAGTTGACATCTTCACTTTAACTAAATGTGAGCACTTATTTAAAGTATAATATATTTTAATAAAAAAATTAAATTTAGAAATTTATAAGGGAATATATAAAAACTGAAAAACTAAATGTTTTTCAAATTAAATAAAAATACAAATGAATTTGTTAATACAACTTTCACAGCAAAATTAACAAAATTCTAGAAAAATGTGCGAACATAAAAGTCAAGTACGTGTTTGGGTCAGTTGGTTAAGGAGCACTGACTCTGAACTTCAAATATGGCAGGACAGGAGTTCGATTCCTGGTACTTGCAGTCTCAAAAAATAATTATTTACGAATATTTAAATACAAGAATTATTTCCAAGACCACTGATGATGGGTATTTGGAAATACTCGAAACAGCTGTATGGTCAGCCAAAAATTCAATTAATTAAAATAATATAAAAATGAATTTTTGTTGTTGTAGTTTACTACTGTTCAAAAAACCTCTTTATAAAAATACAATTAAATAGTACAGAAAAAAAAAATCTTAATTCATATAATAAATTAACTTTATGGAAAGGTTTTTATGTAATTTCTGTTTTTTTGAGTTAAATAAAAGCCGGCATTATTATCATTGTTATCATTATTTTGATATATGTGAAAGTTTTTAAAAAGTAATTATATTTTTGCAGTGATAAGAGAAGCGTGCCAATTACTTTGCTTTTTTACAGTTTAATAAAAAAATTATTTTTGTTGTTTATTAACGATAGGAGAATTATTTGTTGTTTTGTTGTCGACGCAACGAAAATGTTAAAATTAAACAATCTTTTTAATCATTTCTAATTAAAATTTTTTATTTTGATTTAACAGTAGTAAAAAAAACTATTATACTATAGACAAAATATTCTTATCTAGTCTACCGTATAGTATCTACACCTGCGCCAGTGATATTTGTTTATGATTATCACTTGTCTGGCTGACTACTTAAATTGTAGTGCCCGAAATTAAATTATCGTAAATATTTGGTATAACTATTTTAAAATACGTAAATAAATAAACGTGTATGTTATGCAAATAATCAGGTTATTGTTAAAAAGTTTTGTTGATTTTTATTGTGAGATTAATAATTATCAAAATTAATTCGGACTATTCCCGCGATTATATTGTTCTGACTAGTTTGGTTGGCTTTTATTCAATACCATTATTACAAATTAATTTATTATTATTGCTATTCATATAATTAAAATTTATAAATTAAAGCCTTAATTTTACCAAGCTCCCGACTACTAAGTACTACATTAAAAAAACAAATAAAAAATTCTGAAGAAATTTTTGATCATTTCAATACTCAATACTGAGTAACTTTTTCCACTACGGTAAACGCATGTAAAGCTTTTTCTTCTATTCTCAAAAATTGTAAAGTTCTTACATTATTGACATTAACAGAAAACTGTACCTGTCATCTAGCGAGAATTAGTATACATATGCCATTTTTATATTGATTAGACACAGAGGGGTCAAGTGGTAGACACGCCATCTGTTATTGTTATTTTGTATACAAAATTTGCATATTTTAAGTCCGATATTTACAGAACTAGGCTATATAGACATATAATAAAGTGAAAGGAGTTTTATAGAGTATTTTATATAAAAAATATGTGGCATTCTGAAAAACTGCAACGTACCGAAATTCTAAATAAATTTTAGTAATTTCATACATAAATTATAAATTCTTCACTAGAATTTCCCTTTTGCGCTTTAATGTATTACTATTAAAATAATTTATTTTTTTGAATTCATCTCGGAAATTATTTTCGAAGTCTGCGCTAATTACTTTAGTAAATAATAAAAATTTTAATTGTTTATTTAACTTTTTAACAATATTATACACCATTGAACTTTATATATATTTTCTATCTTATCTTATACTATATTCTTATAGCTAAAATGGCATCTGCTGAGGCTCTGTTCCTGATCACAGCTATAATTGGCTTAATTTATTTTTGGGTCAAACATAATTATAGTTATTGGCAACGTAAAGGTATTCCGTACTTAAAACCGATTCCATTTATTGGTAACACTAAATCAATATTAACGTTGAAAACGAGTATCGGGTTGATTGCGTCAGATGTCTATAGTGATAAAACATTGAGCGATGCGGCCGCTGTAGGAATATACAGTTTCCATAAACCTGGATTAGTTATACGAGATATTGAATTAATAAAATCAATTTTAATCAAGGACTTCAATAAATTTTCAAACCGTACAGTAGCTTGTGATCCACATAATGATCCACTAGGATCGAATAATTTATTTTTCGTTAGAAATCCAGAATGGAAAGATATCAGAACAAAACTATCACCAGTTTTTACAAGTGGTAAAATAAAACAGATGTATCCACTTATGGTTGATGTAAGTATTAAATGCATTGTGCTATATAAAAATACTTATATTGATTTTGAATTTATTTTTCAAAAAGATTGCAACAGAATTGGAAAATCATTTGACATCTTATAAGAAAACCAATAATTCCTTTGTAACGGAAGTGAAGGAGATCTGCGCAAATTTCACTACAGATCTTGTCGCCACCATAGCATTCGGTTTACGTGCCAACAGTCTCAAAAATCCAAATGCCGAATTTCGTCATTATGGAAGAAAAGTATTTCAATTTAATTTGTTTCGCGCATTTCATTTCTTCGTTATAATATATTTACCGAAATTAGTTAGCTTTTTCCGTGTAAAGATATTTTCTACAGAATGTGCAAATTTCTTGCGTAAAACTATTAATTATGTCATATCAGAACGTGAAAGCAGTGGAACCACTCGCAATGATCTTATTGATATTTTGGTATCCTTGAAAAAGGAAGCTCCAGATGCACAAAGCCTATATAGAGCTAACAATAATGAATTCTTAGTGGCTCAAGCTGCTGTATTTTTAACTGCAGGGTTTGAGACATCATCTTCAACAATGTCTTTTGCACTTTATGAATTATCGAAGAAGCCAGAATTACAAAAGCGTTTACGTACAGAAATTTGCAATGCATTCTTGGTTGAAAACGGAAAAATATCTTATGAAAATATTCAAAATCTTCAGTATTTGGGAATGGTTGTAGATGAGATTTTGCGCATGTATCCTGTATTACCATTTTTGGATCGCGAATTTAACAAAGCTAAAGATGAGTCAGATTTTACTCTACAACCATATTACAATTACGCATTACCCAATGGCATGCCAATATACATTCCAATATATGGAATACAACGTGATCCAAAGGTATAAAATAATTTTCCTATATTATAAACTTTTTGATTTTACATAATTTTGATTTTAGTATTGGCCGAACCCAGATGTTTTTGATCCAGAACGGTTTTCACCAGAAAACAAAAAAAGTCATACTCCCATGACATATTTTCCATTTGGAAATGGACCACATAATTGTATAGGAAGTCGCTTAGGATTACTTCAAACAAAACTTGGTTTGGTACACTTCTTAAAAAATTATTTCGTTGAACCCTGCGATCAAACACCATCTGAGATGGAGTTCGATCCTAAAGCTTTTGTACTACAATGTGTTAAAGGTATTTACTTAAACATTGTAAATGATCGCATGTACGACATAAAAGCGAATGTAAAATAGAAAAATTAATTTATTTGAAAAATAAGATGTATTTATTGTGTATGTTTATTATATATTGATATGATCAATCACTGTAAAAGTGCAATCAATTAGACATATAACAAATAAAATCAATTTTTTACTGTTTATTGTTTTGTTTGCTCATCTATGACAATTTATTTATAATTTAGTTTTTAAGCATAACATTGTTATTTTCTAAATCTTACATATATAAAAAATAATTTTCTAAATATTACACATTACAACATTGTATTCATGACATTGTTATTGTGCTATATGCTGTCAATTTTTTAAGCAATTGGGTGGGGGTCAGAAAGAGGCTTTGTGGTGAATATAAGTGCCTAGGAATAACAGCATAAGAGATTAGTTATATGAATATATACTTTGCTACTCATGATCAAACATATATTATTACGACTCTTTGTAGTTCAGTGATACGAATCTCTGGGCAGGATATTATTGGCAACTAGCTAGATGATGAAGCTGCAAAATTGTCAATACAGTTCTACACTTTATACATTTATTAGCATTTCCAAAACATAGTTGGAAACATTTAGACAAATGCTTAACAAGACTTGGATTTGACACACAATATATACTGCCACACGCCATGGAAGAACAAAACTCATGTGTAGCGGTTACACTATCCAGGATCATTCATCCATCAGATTTTGTAATGATGCAATTGATCACGTTAAATCATTTATATATTTGGGCAACATCATCACGGATAAAAGTGGTGCTAAAGAAGACGTCAGGCCCCGACTGAGTAAAGCCAAGTCAGCTTTCGGTCAGTTAAATAATGTGTGGAAGTCTAATTAAATAAGCATTTGCACTAAGCTTCATATATTTAACTCGAACATTAAATCAAGTGTGTACTACGGATACGAAAAGTAAGAAAACTCTGTCTCTATTCAATCGCGTATTCATTAACAAATATGATAAATTAACAAAAAAAAATAAAAAAAAATATGATGGCCGTAGCGCATATGATACTGATTTCTGGGAACGCACGGAACAAATCAAAAGAAGAAATTGGAAGTGGATTGGTCACGTGCTCAGGAAAACATCAACCTTCATACAAAGCAAGCCCTACGCTGAAACCCATACAGCAATCGTCAACCTGCTAAGACATGACGAAGAATCGTGAACCAGGAGCTTAAAGATGCACAGTACTTCTGGAACCAAATAACGAGAGAAGCAGACAACAGAATAAGATTTGGAGGAATAGTTGAGGCCCTATATATATATGTGTGTGTGCTCCACTTATATATTTATATAATCACATCACCCAATTTTAAGTTCATTTAAACAAAAGCCTAATAGCGCTACAAACTATTTTTATTTAATTTACTATTTAATTTACTATTACTATTTATATAAATAATTTAATAATTATATTAATAAAGAGCTAAAGCAAATATAAAAAATATTTTCCAATCTGGATCAATAGAAACTGAATTAACAGATAAATATTAATTTGTATATATGTTAAGATGTCGTAATTAAACTAGAGATCAGATTTCGGTCTTATTAAGCTATTACATATAGTATTTGTAACTTTTTCTGTACATTATAGTTATGTATTTAATTTGGATTAATTTTAATGCTTTAAACATCGGTGCTGAGATTCATAGTAAAATATACCAAAATTATAAATCCGCTTAAGGACAGTATGAATCATGTAGTTCAAAAATATAAAAATGCCTAGCTCACATTCGATTTTTGACCAAAATGAAAAATAATATATAAGATCTTTTGTAGTACATTCTTTGAAAATTAATTCATCGGAAATATAGTACTCATATGCTAGATGTGTTTTGCGGGTGAAAAATAATTTATAAAAATAATGCTATCCTTAAAATTTTTATTTCTTAATAAAATTTAACACTAAATAAAAATATGAATACATAAAATAAAATAAAATGAAAATTTGGGAAAAAAAATTTTTTTTTTGAAATTTAACAGTTAATTTTAGTACTTAAATGTGAGCAATTTTAATCGTTTATACTATTTCTTAAAAGTTTAATAAATTATTTTTTAAACGAAACAAATTTTAAGTTTCTCTCATTTATATAGCCTTAGATATGGCAATTTGAAAATGTGTACACAATGCTAATTCTCAAAACCCGATGGATAAAAGACCACATAAACTGCCATTTATTAAATAGGTTAATGTCAAAATAAAAAACATATGGGTCATTCTTTTACAAATCGGACACCTTTTTTACCTCATGATCTCCGATTTCGCTGAAATTTTTTTTATGAGTTCCTTTCATAAAATAAGAAGACTCGTATCTCGTGAAAAAACTTTGTAATTTTCTTCCTAGGAGATATGGACTCATAGGGTTTTGAGAATTGGCATTGTAGTCATATTTTTAAATGGCTCTATCTCAGGCTCTGTTAACGGTAGAAACTTAAGATTTGCTACGTTTTGAAGATGGTTAATTGAGGTTTTAATAAATTGTTTAAACAATTAAGATTGTTTATATTTAAGTATAAATATTAACCGTTGAATTTCAAAGAAAAATTTTTTTCAAAACATATCCCCAAAATTTTCATTTTTTGTATTTTATTTAGAATCAGTTTTAAATTTTACTAAGAAATAAAAATTTTCTAAATGGCTTTATTTTTTGAAATTTAAAAAAATTATTTTTCTCCCGCAAAACACATCAAGTACATGCGTAATATACTTCCATTGAATTATCAAAGAATATACTACAAATATTCTTATATAATATTTTTAATTTCAATTAGTAATAAAATTCTACATAAAACCAAAAAATTTCAGGACGATATTGTCCTTAGAAGTACTTTTAAAAAATTAATTTATCCTTCACAACACACTGAACACATACACACGATTTTTGACTAAAAAAAAGAGGAATATGTCATACAAATTTTTCTTCTTTAGTTTTGATATAGGTTAACAAATATATTTTACTTAAAAAATAAATATTCCAGTGTGATACTCCTTTTAGAAATAATTAAAAAAAATTAATTTATCAGACGTCCTACACATAACTCATACGCACTGTAATACCATTAAATCAATTTTCCAAGAAAAACGACACAAAAATGTTTACTTTTTATTTCTGAATTGAATTTATCATTAAATTTTATATAAATATACAACTTATTAGGACGTTGTTATTCTTAGAAGTATTTTTATTAAACAAATTAGTTTTACATCATATTTAGTTTTTAATTACGAATTTGAAATTTTTAATATTCCTTCTGGTGACTCTAACGATAGCGATGAAGAAGATGACAGGAAAAATTTAATGGCACAGCAGATAGAACTATTAGCGAAATCGGAGATCATGAAGTCATTTTTTTGCCAAAATATAGTTAAAATGATTACATAATTTGAAGATTGATTAAAATGAAGATACACAAGATACTTACGACAAGAAATGTGGAATATATAAGTAATGTTTTTGACTAAAAGTCAAAAAGTTGAAGTTTTAGAGGGTAAATAAAAATTTTTTTAGTTTATGAAATACGAATTTTTGTTTTTTGCTACAAATGAATATATAAAAAATTTTGATTATAACGTCCTTTCGCTTATTCCTGTACTTCCTATACTATCATAAAGACTTTTTTTTCAACTATTTCTAAATATGGCAAGGGAAAGAGGCAAGAAAGGGAATTAGAGAAATAACATCTAAAACAAAAATGTCTATCTATTCATTGATTGCAAATTAACTAAAATTGGGTCATTCTTTTACTAATTGGAAGGATGAAAATGATTTTGGCCAAATCGGAGGTGATGAGGTCAACAAGATGTCCGATTTATAAAACATTGACGTGTTAACGAATTTCGTATTCGAAATTATGAAAATAAAAAAAAATTTATTAATCCTTTAAATCCCCAATTTTATATATGAAATGATATATGATGATATAGCTTCTAATGCAGTATTAAATCAATGAATTAGATATCGATTAATTTGTCTAGATATAGTAGCAGAAATACTTCCATTTTCCAAAAATCGTCGAGCAGTATTACCTTCAATTGTGTTATCCTAATTCTTTTCTAAAACTTTCAGTTCTTTACCAACTCATTTTTGAGTCATATCGACATACAAATATATTGAAATTTTAATGAAATAGACGTTAATTTAGGTATAACAGTTAGTTTTAACATCTAAAAAAAAACACTTTATTTGTATATATTGCTTTTGCGAGATGGAATTTTGCATTGATTTGGTAGTAATACACTTTACAAAAACAAAAAAAGAGTAATAATGAGAAACAAATTTTTTTTTAATTTTAAAGGAAATCATTCTGCCTATAACTTAAAAATGGATTTGAAATGGAACAACGTGGAACAACACAACTTTTTCATTATTTTATATAGTCCTTCAACAATTTTAATCATAAAAATTTAGAAACAATAGTTGCAGCTGTTTTATTTTTCACTTAAAAATTTGTTATTTAGTTTTTATTGTTTTATATTTTACTTACTTTCAGAAATCTATTTCATTTTCCTTCATTGCTATTCATTTTCATTTAAACATTTTATTTAATTGACCACACAGTAAATGCTACTTAAACAAAGGTTATGTTGCGACTGCTATAGTGGCGGAAATAAAAGGAAAAAAAATTTTTATAGGATATTTATTATTCCTGATCATATCTTAAATCCAACACAACATAAAAATATAAAAATCTGTAATCTAAAACTTTTTTTGATTTTTGACCAGCTTTTCGGCAATCGACAATCGGCCGCACTGTGCGGTAGTCTTAAATAATGTGAATAGATGCTAAATAACTGCATGACCTAATAATACTCTCCACTCATTCAGCCAACAAAAATTGCGTTAGCTTGATAACATAGTCTCAGACGTAATAGCTCTAGCACTTAGGACAGTCTTCCAACACTGCACTGAAATAAATATCCAATGTTCGAGCGAAAAATTTGCTGACTCGGGACAATACGAAACCGAACAACGAACTGATAAACTCGGTTAATGCATTCTCACTTTTACTGATAAAAAGTGGTTTTTAAACAATTAATAGGCACATTTTAATAGAATACAATTTGGGATGATATTCGTTTCTGTTGTTGAGGTTTTACATGACTTGCAAAACCTCAACCGAGTTTGTTATAAATTCGAGGAATAAAATTACGAGGTTTAGTATGCGAAAGTAATTTGGCATGCGTCGTTTTTCGGGACATAATCGATTTTACTAAAAAGTGATATTAAAAAAAATTTATCAAAACAAAAGTTGGGAATTATAAACAAAATATAAGTAAAACTAAAAGTAAATATAAACAAAAACTTATAACAACTGATTTAAATAAAATTATATGACTAACTAAATAAATCAAAAAATATTCGAAAATACATTATTATTTACATATATTGTAAAAATAATTAAAGAAAATAATCATATTTTCTTATATATTATATTATTATTTAAAGAATA